>NC_142710.1:28268877-28579154 GCF_055471065.1 Atractosteus spatula | reverse complement strand
TCTGTGCCTTTTCAGGGTGCTGTGATGTTTTGACTGGGTAGTTTCTACTTGTTCAATTATTTGTTTTTCTTTCTCAGAACAAGGGATCAAGCTGGTACAGCGAGGACAGTATTCTCACGCCATCGACATGTTTACAGAAGCTATTAAACACAATCCAAAGGATCACAGGTAGTCCGCTGTCAGCGTTCGCTGCACTTCCGAGCTGTGCGCCCGCGGACGGCTCTCTCGGCAGCGCTCGTGACTGATGTGTCTGTGGCAGGTTCTTTGGGAATCGCTCGTACTGTTTCGATCGTCTGGAGCAGTACCCCTCTGCTCTCTCCGACGCGGAGAGGTCTATCCAGCTGGCTGCTGACTGGCCCAAAGGCTATTTCAGGAAGGGGAGAGCGCTGCTGGGAATGAAGGTCTGTGGCCGAGCAGCTGCTCAGCCCTGTCTGTGCTGGACTGTCGCTGCTGTGTCTCTGTGTGTTGTGTTCTTCCTTTACTACAAGCATAGGCTGTAGAAGCCGAGACCTGGACTTCAATGTACTGGTTTTAGGGGGGTGATGTGATGCGATGCAGAGTTCTACCACATCTCTTTGTTTCTGTCTGCTGTGTATATGTATCTGCAGCAGGGATCTTCACTCCTAGTTCTGGAGAATTAAAGGGTCTTTGGCTTTTATTGAACACGAGGCCCCAGTGATGTAATTGAATCAGTCAGTGACTTGATTGGTCTTAATTACCTCTCTTTCTAGGTCTTTAGTTATTGAGAGGTTTTTAATTCCCCATAATACCTGCAACTCCTACAGACCAGAAGTGAAAAGCACTTATGTGTGGCATTTGACCCTTGAATTTTAGCCGGCATTTTTGGCCCCTCTGACTCCTTTGTCGTTTATTCTTGCGACAGAGGTACAGCGAAGCAGAATGTGCGCTGGAGGAGGTTCTGAGGCTGGACCAGGACTGTGAGGATGCTGTTAACGAGCTGCTGGCCTGCAGAGTCCTGCAGCTCATGGTAAAGAGCCTTGCGGGGCTCCTGGCTAGGGGGGCCTGGGGGAGTTGTGGGACTGGGGCTGCAGTTTGGAATGTGGGGGCTCGGTTGCAGGTTTAGGGGGTTGTGCCAACAGAGAATAAGACGATCAAGGGAGTGGATTATTTTTGGATCTTGAGGCTTAGGCTGTACCGCCTGTATTGCATGAGGTTGTGCTATGTAACAGATGAACACTCGAAAAGAGTATGGATTTCAGGCAGTATTTTAAAACGCAAAACTGCTGGGAGGTTTTGGAGGAAATTGTTTTTTTTTCCTCCCTTGTGAGAATACCTGGTTATTGAAGTGAAAAGGTATAACCATGTCAGGGCAGAAGCCAGTCCTTTTTTGTGTGCACTCTTCTGTCTGTCCCAGACATGCACAGAGTCATTTTAAAACTCTATTGCATTTACCGTTCAGAAGTAAAATTACCTAAAATTGCCCTGATGTTGACCCAGTTTGTGACAAGTGTAAACAAGCTTAAGATTCCTCTCCACAAGAGTTTCATTCTCTTGGATATCTATTTTTCTGGGTTTTTTTTTCTCATATGTTTTTATTTGGCCTTGTGGTGTGAATGGCAGGAATTTACAGCTTTCCTCTCTCTGAATCACAGGCTGACATGCTGGCCTTGCAACACTCTTAGTCAAACGTTTAATCCTTTACCAGCTGGACGCTACCTGATGCCTTTGTGCTTGTGTTTAGCGTATCGGTGCTTTTTGTCGGTTTCTCTGACTGGGTAAAATTAAACTCAATTCATGATTCAAATTCTGCTCTGCCTAGAAGCCCTTCAGCTGCTGCTTTGGTTGGCCCGAGCTGCATGTATATGCACATTTTATCTCTCTCCAGTTGGTCCCACCTCTCACCCTACTTCCTTCTAATCCTCTGTCTAACTTTCTGAAATCACCAATTTAAAAAATTGTTTTTCGGACTTCAGAATTCAGAACTGCTTTCATATATTCCTTTCTGTACTCTCAAAGTTCCGTTATGGTATTATTGGGCCTTTAACCACCTTACATGTTAAAGTTTATTGGCAAACGCCTTCTCAGATGTACATTTTTAAGCATGGTTTTAACAAAAGTCTCTCTTTAGCTTAAGCACATTCTTTTAGCTATGGGGTTGACTTAAATTTATCATACTAACCGAGGTCTGTCCCTTCTGTCAGGAACTGGGCTTCACAGAACAGCAGAGCATGCAGCTCCTGGACAAGTTCACCACAGTGCAGGCTGTCCTGGCTTCTTTTCAGACTGGTAAAGGTAAGAACCTGATGGAGGTCAGACATGTGGACATTTCCATTGGTGAATAGGGTGCTTTGCCTTCTTTGACCACGGGGGGGGGAGCAAGAAATATCTCGAACACGAGTACTGTCCCTCCAATATCAAAAATCTGCGTGACCTAGTATGGGTCATGGCCTCTCAGACTGTGTCCCAGGAGCACAGGGAGTAAGGAGGGACTGAGAGCAGTGTGCCTAGCCAGCATGTCTTTGGAAATTGGAAGGAAATGCAAACCTAGCTGTGTAAGTTTGAACATCAGCACCTGCAAATGCCTCAGTTGTTCTTATTGTTTTATTGGACTGACCCACATTTCTGAGCTCACTACCCATGGCCAATCTACCTGAAACGCCACTTCTGTATTTTTTTTCCCCTGTCAAACAGACATCATTATGATTCTGTGATGTTTTTTTTTCCTGTAATATGTCAGAATGAGCAAAGCTGCACGTTGTTTTCCTGTCTTTAGATGCCAATACATCTCATTCAGCCAGTGGCTGTGTGGTCACTCATGTCAGTCTGTCACCTCGTGTTCCACTTTTCAGTAGCTTTTACAGAACCAAACAGTTAAACTGACTGCCTTTTCTTTCCTCCAAGTCTCCGGCGAATTCGACACTTTACTGGACCAGTCTGAGTAAGCATGTTTCATTATGCCTGATATTACCCTGATTAAAATGCTAGACCTGATTAGATAGTCCCTCAGAGCACCCAGTGCCATTTCCAGTTTAACTGGACGTCTTATAGACTATACCCGGTGACACTTTGCAGACTGTTAGAGGAAGGCAGGGAGCTTACACTGTAATGAGATGTTGGGGAAAAAAAAACTATGAATTTTTATAAATTCTTATACCAATACTTTATATCTTGAAGGAACCTTCAACTTCATTGAAAGATCAAAGTTCTTCTTTAGCATATATTCCTGATTAACAATTCTGTGCACTTTTTTCGGCACAGCTCCAGACAGAGACAGGCCTAGTGTTTGAAGTTGCCATTAAGTAAGAAATGTCCTATCATTAATTGACACAGCTCACAGAGCACATACTGCGGTTCTAAAATGCCTTAGTCTACACAGTATGTTCCCTCATATTAATACATTGCATTTATTTTGAGATTTTTATATAGGAGGGGACCCACTTGATTTAACATTAAACCACGACATCCAGCTGGGTGAAGCACAGCTGCCATTATGGGCCAGCTGTCAGTCAGGTGGAGATGTGGGCAATTAAATGACTTCACTAATTAGATTCGGGGGGGGTTAAGGATGGCCTGACTGAGCAATCGATACTGGAATTTAGCCAGAACACTGGGGTTAACCCTTACTCCTATGAACGGTGCCATAAGATATTTAAAGGCAAAGCAGGCAAGATCTTGTTTTAAAAACTCATTCATTGGATGGCACCCCCGAACTCCATATCACATTGGAAATTGTTTATCATGAAACGCGACACCTACTGGTGTAATAACACAACTTATGGCAGCATCCTGGTTTTCCTTAGAGGTCTCCTACCCCCTACAGACCAGACCCTGCTTTGCTTAGCTTCTGAGATCTGACAAAATCAAGCTTCATGTTTTCAATATGCTGGCAATCTTGCTGAGCTCCCGCAATCACTTATTCTGATGCCCGTTTGCTACAAACCTGTAGTTAGATGTGCCAGGTGTTTTTTCAATCATTTTACATACATTAGTTGGTACTGACAATTTCACTCTTCTGATTAATTGACATACCTGTGTTCAACAGGTAATTTCTTGTTGTCAGTTAAGGACTGCGTGTGCTTGCTGTCGCCAGTTACGTGTTGACACCTAACAGCATGTGTGCTCCAAGCTAAAGCCACGTTGAAAACTGTGTGCAGAATTCCAGCAGGCGCATGTGTACAGTAGCTCAGTGTTGTCCTATAGAAGAGGGCTTGACTTTTCTGATCGGAAGTCACAGTGCAGATTCTGTTTTTACGTGCCAGAAGCGAGTCTCTGGTTTCTCTTGCTCCCCCCAGAAGCCAGTGTGCCTCTCTCTGGGTTGGTAATGTGACCAGCGATTTGAAAGAGAAACATTTGAGAGACATCTTCAAAAGGTAAATAGTGCTTTGGTGTCGTCTTTTGTCATGTTGCCGTTCTAAATATGAACAAATCTGCATTAATGTTCTCATGCTACAGTGAAGCTGTCTAAGATCCAAGAAAAGGCCACTATGCTGGCTTACTGAATGTGTACCTGCCAAGTATTTTGTGCTGTTCATTTGTGCGATGTCTCCTTCCTACCTTTTTCTTATTCAGGTTGTGTCCCCATCCTGATATCTGTTGCCATTTCTGTCTAGCTCCTTTTTTCTTGTCTGTCTACTTGTGTTTATCCGTCTGTCTGCCTGTCTGTACCTTCTGTTTTCAAGGCTGTGCTTTGCAGTCCTGACCCCATCCTGCCTGTGAACATCTCCCTCTGGTCACCCTGCAGTTACGGAGAGATCGAAAGCATTCGAGTCCTCCATGAACGGTTCTGCGCCTTTGTCAACTTCAAGATGGCGCCCATGGCGGCCCGCGCGATGGAAAAACTGCAGGTTAGTGCTCAAGACAAGAGGTTGAATACCTCATGAAAGTGTCTCTGAAGAGCAGGGGTCCCCAATCCTGGTCCTGGAGGGCTGGCATGTCTACAGGTTTTCAGTCAGGCTGGATTTAATGACCCAAATCTGCTCAGAAATGTTTTAAATCGTCCAGTTTAACAGCGTCTCCCAGCTCTTCAGGTGATGCTGTCTTCTCAGATATATAGGAAACAGGCAAAAACTCCATAGCTTCAAATTCACATCACAACTTTTACATTGAGTTGCTTTTTCTTCTTTTATGTTCTACTTGGTTTATGCTGACATGTGCCTAAGATTGTGTAAAATTAGCATTTTCACAACATTGTTTTTCTCCAGTAAATAACTGTTTTTTTTTTAACCTAAGAACAAATGACATGGTGTAAATGGCAAAATCTGATTAATAACCTCTCTTCACAGCCTATGCAGTTTTCCGAACCTGCATGTGTCCATTTTCTTATCTTTGCATGCAGTGTGAGTGACTGTGTTTGCTCTGTCCAGGGGGTGGAGATCGAGAATACCAAGCTGGTGATCCGCTACCCAGACCGCCGGCTTCAGCGAGCCCCGCCCTCCCCTCAGAGATCGGCCCCCTCTATGTCACTGTCATCCTCGCAGCCAGTCACAGCTGCTGGGTAGGCATCCTTCCTTGTCAGCCACAGAGCTACAATCAGCTGTGGGGGAGGTACCATTGGGCATACTTGGATTTGTAATAATAATTTCAAAATAATGCTATTGATACATGTTTAATCCCAAAGCACTTTACATATAGGAGGGGGCCCACTGACGTGCTGCACCCATGACACAGCAGATCGGATGATGTGAGAAACCGCTTCATTGATGAAGCTTAGTGGGAACATTAGGTAGGTCAGAATTGTACAAGCAGAATTTAACCAGGACACCAGGGTTAACTTCCTTATGTTCATGAGAAATGCCATGGAATATTTAATTTAACACCTCCTCCAGCACAGTGTCTCCAGTCCTCTTACTGGTACGTTGGTCTAGAGGGTGGAGTGCCACCTAACCCAACCCACTCAAACACTTCGGAAGATGTGTGTGTGTGTGATTAAGTGCGACTAGGAGATTGAGAATTCACTTCTTCTGCAGGTCGAGGCGTAGAAACCCTGTGAATGGAGACGAGTGTTACTACTGGAGGACGACTGGTTGCCACTTTGGGGACAAGTGTCGCTACAAACACATTCCTGGGCAGCGTGGGCGAGACAGGAGGCCCTGGCAGCCCTGAGACCTAGTTCCCTGGCACCCTGGCGCCCTGGCACCTTGGCCTTGGAGACAACAGTATCGGTGGGAGTGAGGCCTAGCGAGTGGATGCTCTTGAATTCAAAGTGGTTGATCTTTTCGGTGTTTCTCCCAGATCTCCATGTTCTTCTGCTGGGTAAAATCCTGTCTGTCGTTTAGCACTAAGAAAGGAAAGAGACTCTTGAGGAGAGACTCTGGCCATTCATGTTCTTCTGTCTTCTACAAAAAAAAAAGAGAAATGTTGACGTCGGCCTGAGTGTGATTGGTTATATTCACACACGTGGAGAGAATGGGCATCTTGGCTGGGATATGTGAGGATACAACACAAATGCCCAGTTTATGGCTAGAACAAAACCAAATGACACCAGCAGAGCAATACTTATGCTTTTGTTCAAACATGTTTTGATATGTGAATCTTGCAAACAAAGTGCCTTTTATTCATTTATACACATACACCTGACCACAGATATTAGCCTGACGTTGTTGGCTAATTTAAAACTTCCCTTCAGAGGAGACTCGTAAGGTGATTGTTGTGCTGTGCAATGGTTTTAATGGTTACCTTGGTATATGTAAATATAGTATTTCATGGTATTTTAAACTATTTTATATGTTAGTTTTAAAAACAATTTTTATTCCAGTTCTTTCTTACTAGTCACTGTTCAGTTGGACACTTTTAGTGAACCCTGTGCTTGACTCTTGACATTCGGTCTTCTATTTGCACAAGTGTTATGGTTTTTAATACGTTTTGGTCCTTTTGATTCCTTTTCTAATGCATATCGCTGGAACGTGCCAAATAAAAGCTGTCCAATTTTATTACCAGTTACTTTTCCTCTGGCCTAGAAGTGACCTTCTCACCCACATACTGTACGTGGCACTTTAAACCATATCTTTCACCAGATTGATTCTAGTGAAAAACTGTTTTTATTGAATTGTTTGCTCATTGGATATTTAATTGCGCTAGAAGCAAAATCTCTCTAATTTATTCTGTTCTTAAGGTGCCTTTTGTCATGTCTGATCTCCTGAGATATGGCTTTCCATCCGTGTTCCTGTAAGACCAGCGTGTCTAGGTCTCTAGAAAAATTCTGCAGACCCAGATGAGCCAGATATGAGCTGTCGTTAAAGGCTGAGTTGAAATGAAATGAGTTGATTTACTGGGTTTGGTAACCTGCATGCTATATTTAATGTTAAAAGGTACTACACAAAAAGGAATTGCACAATGTGCATTTTTTTAAATCACAAATTGTGAAAATATGATAGAAAATGGTATTATTTAAAGCATTAGCTCTGACTTGACCAAATCCTGTATTGTTTTACCCTGACAATAAGCAGGGACCAGTGCAGTATTTTTCTGTTTTATAATATGCATTGCCACTTTTGATTGGATATTAGGAGGTTTGAATTTCTGCTTAGAGAAAGAGCCTGGGTGATCCGAGTTACTGTGGTACTTACCTGCTAAGGACAATCTTAACTTACTTGTTGCTGTAGTTCTCAGTTTTCACCACATGATGTCAGGATACCATTTCAGTGTCTTGGTGAACCTGCAGGGAGCAGAGTCCTGCTGCAGTTAAATTAATAAAGGAACCAAGCGAAGCACTTTCAAATGTGAGGTGACTGCCTCTCTTTATCAGCAGCATGATCTAATGCCGCTTTAAGTCATTTTCGCTATTAGTAGCTTTTACATGTGCCTTGCATCAGTACTACAATCAGAGGTTCTTATATAATAGTATATTACACTTGGTTAATGGAAATCTGCAGCTTTAATCAATGGAACAGTCTTAGCATGGCTTCCTTTAATTTACCTTACAATCATAGAACTTCACTACAAAACCAAAAACAATTATATATTCAGCTTTAAATGTCAGACTTAGATTTATTGCCAGAGACTCAGAAAGTTCTGCTTCTCCTATAGCCCTATATGGGTTACTGCTTACTGTTTGCCTTTATGATGTCTGTTCTCATTACTGCTTTTTATTTTTTTGCTCATTCATCTTTTACTTCTGGATGTGAAGTGTTACAGCAGTTGCTAAAAAAGTCCAGATTCAGCTTTGTAATAGTAGTGTCCCCAAGGTTTTTCTGAGCTTTGATTTACTCTGCTTACATGCAAATTGTGGAAAGTATTAGGAAACAGCACAGAAAACTGAAAGGCCTCTGACCTTACCAAATCCTATATTGTTTTACCCTGACAATAAGCAGATTGTCACCAATAAGCAGACAGACACCAGTTTCAGACTTTAATTCAAAGTCTTTTTCCTGCAGGTGGAGGGCTGCACTAGTCTGGAGGTATTGATCATTCTCAGCACAGCATCCATCACAAATATCACTCATTTCTGTTCCAGAGTGGTAGCTGAAACTTTCTTAGATTAATTTACTTCACAGCCCAGCTGGCTGGAGGGTCTTAGTGACTGATGGACAAGGAGCTGGGTTGTCATGAAGTGGGTCCCTTTCAGATTTCACCGAGACACTTTCCTGAATGCAGTGGCGCACCATGTGGTCACCAGCTCTTAAATGAGTCATTTGCTTTGCTTAAAATTTGAGTGCTTTGCTTAAAATGACTGACACAAAACTCTTTTGACATAAAACTCTTTTGCTAGAGCCCCACAGCTCTGTCATGTGCTCCAGACAGTTAAGTAGCCTTTTAGTCTTAGTTCAAGGTTCGTTATGGCAGTTTTAAGTTAGTCTGGATCTTACAATGTTATCTCAAAGACAGGGTACAAACTATTTCGCATTAGCTGAACAGTCACATGGGATTGATGTTAATATGGAACATATCCCCAAAAAGGGAAGCAGTAACACTTCGAAGGGTAAAGTGACAGCACCACAGTGTTTTGAATATCATTTGCACATCTTCACTGCTCCATTTTGGGGTCTTTAAAAATATTTATTTACTATTTTTATTTATGTTGTTAGGGAGCCTACAGAAATATTGACTGGGGTCTGCTGTTCTACACTGTCCTTTTGTTGGCTGATGAGGCGATACTTGTTTTCACACTGGAGTCATTTTCAAAAGCTAATGGTCCTTAATTAATGTTTCCCTCCCCTGAAAACCCAGAACATCATATGGCATTTCACGAGCTACTGGAAAATGTGGTGAAGAATAATTTAATGTTATTCAGACCTGAGCAATTTAGATGGTAATTGACAGTAAAGTGGATGATTGCGGCCTTAGCACTGACTGCTGACAGCAAACAAGTGCTTTGCCTTAAGAGAAGAACTTGACTAAGGTTAGGTCTGCATGTTAGTCATTTATTTCATCTATTTATTAATAGACATGTTAAATGTTCCTTAGGCATTTAATGGGGAGAAGCAGAGAACTGAAAATTGTATAAGATGGTGTTGAGGAGAGCTGCTGAGTTTTTAAAATAATTTTCAAAATAGCCCGACTTGTTGAGTCACTTAAAATTACTGTCAAGTAATTTACTTTTCAAATTTTTGACTCCAGATTTTGTTGTATGAGTCAGCTTCCTTCCCTGATTTTATGCCAGTGGCTGTGTTAGCATTCTAGTCTGCCTGAATAAAGTGCTCAGACTGCGAAGTAGTTTTCCAACAGGGGAGATCTGATCCAAATTATACAGCATTATTGCATCAGTTTGGCATTAATGTCCAGCTGTTTACAGTATGAGATGTAAGGCCTTATCCTTAAAGACAAAATGGGCTCTGGGACTAATACTCAACAGCATGGCCTTTCCAAAGGATAGCTGATGGATTCAAGTTTCTCTTTTTTGAGAAAAAGACCCCAGAACGCTTGGCGGTTTGAATTGAGAGGACAGTGCAGATCATCACCACAGGTTAGCAGTCAAATCCAGGGTCATGGCCAGATGGCAGGTGTTTACTGTCCCATGCAAATTGACAATTCTCTGTGGTATCAGGGTTTCCTGTCTGTCTTTACTAGACCTTGGGAAACTCTTGTTTCTTGCCTCCTGTGCTCTGTATTGGCAGAGCTAGCTGCTCTTCAAGCGCAGGCAAAATGAGTCCTGATTGCTCTGGAGTTTTCCTGGTGGAGGTGGGTAGATGGTGAATATTCTGGGGAAATGAGAAACCAGATTTCTCAAATTTCAAACTGCACAGCAGTGTTCTGTAAATAACTGTTGCACTTTTTCTTCCTTTACCTTGCAATTGTTATTTTTAAGGTAAAAGTTTTTGACATTGCATTATTTGTGCTCTGCATGTAATATCATATGGCTCTGGATTTTACTGTGACACACTACTGGTGTCTTCTCAATAGATAAGTGTGACTTTTTTTTTATTTCTCAGCCATCTGTCCCAAGTGTTTGTCTAAGTATGTTGATATTTTAAGATGGTTTGTGGTAAGGGGTTGCAAATTACGTACCTTTTAATCTAAGCACTGCAATCCTCCATTCCTAAACGTTTTTTAATCATGTATGTGTTGTTGCACTGTTACCAAAGAGTGCCATAAATAGTGTATTAAATCTATTTTAATCTCAGTACTCTTCTTGTTGTGAAGTTTGTTTGGTTTATGTGTTTATTCTGTTCTTGTTAGTGGACCATTGAACATACTCTGGATATTGTGTTGTATTTAAGAAAACATTCAAAAGGCATAAAGTTAGAAGTACAATTCACACATAAATTGCAGTTTTATATGCTAAAATCAAGCACATCTAATGGAAGATAATATCATGGGAGATTTTAATTTTTCCTCTCATTTTGGGGGAAAAGCCATCAAGGTATCAACATATGACTGGGATATATGATTAATGACTACTCTTATTCTGTTTTCAAGTTTTCAAACAATCAGGATGGTGAGAGAACCATTATAATATAAAATGCTGTGTTTTGACAATACTGTACATGTCCAACAAAGGTTCACAAATTCAGAAAGCAGGCTATGAAGGAGATCATTTAAACGGTGTTGAAGTAGGTAAGATGGATAAGGAACTGGAAAGGTAAGTTTAAAGATATTCTGCTTAAGCAAAAAAGGGTTCATTCCAAGGGTAAGGATAGCAGTGGTTATACAGCAGTAGCCCAAATACCATACCTTAATTAGGAAAAATATCAGCACAATGATAAAGCAATTAAACGTATATAATATGTAAAGTAAAATTATATCTTGCATAAATTAACAAATTTAATATTAAAATGCAGGATCCAATTAAAGAAACAATTTACTAAACAGTGAGGACAGGTAAGAAGTATATTAATGGAGAAAGATACCCAGAGGGAGATATAAAAGACTATTGCAATGCTAGTTAAAATGAAAATGTTTTTCCCCCATATTCTAGCAGCAGAAAAAGAAGGAATCAAATCGCAGCAAAACTAACCCAGTGGACTTATTTAGAGTTGACAGTGAATCATAAACCAGAGGACAAAAATGAAAACTAAAGAGAAGAGCATTTAAGATGGAGAACAGGAGACCCTTCTGATCAAAAGGGTTGTGGGAGCAAGGGTTACTGAAGCAAGATACCCAACCTAATAACCTGGTTTCTTCAAAGGACCTGCTGGAGGAGATCCTGGTATCGATTAGCTACTAGCAACCGAACAAGCTGGATGGACTGAAGGGACTCCTCTAACTTGCCATTTTTGTTTCTTATGTAAGAAGATGAGGGTAGATCTCTTCCATTTAAGGGCACATGTAATTCAGTATAGATTGCTATGTAGTTCTTTTTCACAAGATCCTAGGGTTCACTCTTTACACAGGTGTTATTTGCCTAAAATATCGATCATTAATACACCAGTGATTGCAGCCCCAGGTGGATGATCAAGTAACCGTGATCTGGATGGGGTTGAAGGAAAATCTGCCTTTGGCCACCAGGGGGTGGTATTGCCTTTTTATCCCTTATTACAAGTTGTAGTCTTGGTAACACCTTCATCACAGCTTCTTAACAACTATGGATCCTGTGCCCTCTGTGTCTGCTGTATTTATTACAGTAGAGTTACAGTTCCCAGTTAATTTACCCCTATTAAAAATAGCTTGATAAGCAATTCTGATTGCTAAAACACCTACAAAGTGCAGAATTCAAGTTATAAAATTGAGCACCTTGAAATATAACAGCTGATAATGAGCACCACTTTCAAATATAATAGTTCATTTCACAAACAATAACTACAGTTAAGGTTATTCCTGTGATTTTTGTATGAAATACAAGGAACAGTTTTACATTTGAGTTGAAATTTGTGGAGTACCAGTACCAGTGCATACTTTTAATGTGTTTATTTGCGTTTCTTTCCTCATTTTCACTTAAAACCAAGATGCAGGGGTCACAAGGGCAAATATAGATTTGCTTTGATGTTTGTCAGTCTGTCCAAGTTGGGCTTTATAAAGTACAGAACATTCTGGACAAATGAGGAGGGGCTGCAGAGGAATTAAATTGAAATTGAAGCAACCTTTTGGCGGTCAAGAGAAAAGGACTTTGAAATGCCTTTGAGATGCAGTGGTTTCACTGGTGCCCAACAATAGCTGTTGTGTCATACAGCAAATACAAGGCGAAAGACCACTACTCGCTCCTCGCTTGTGAAAGACACCAGCAGTTTATCTAGTTACACTGCTGATAAACAAAAAAATGGAGTAAGTAACAAGTGTAGGTGTGGTAAATGTAGATCATAATAATTGTGAAAAACAATGGTAAATACAAATTGCTATGTAAATCAGCTACAATAAACTGTGTGAATTGCCAGACTGCTATTATGGTGAGGTTACCATGGTTAGTGGTCTGGCGTTTTTGTTTGAAAGTTACAGTTTAAACTGTTTACTAAGTGGCTGATTAAAACAAGGCCTTATGGTGAAGATAATCTAGTAGAAGAATACACAGTAGGTGACTTCATTCAGGAATTTCCCTTTTCCACAAAGCGAAATGTGAACTTAGCAGGAAGAATCTTTTATTCATGCTGTGAATAAGAGTCTTCAGCGTGAATCCTAGTGCCTCTACAAAGGCTTGAAATGACCACCCTTTTTGTCACTTTTAGGTGACTGTTTCATCCTTCCTTTCCGATAAAGGGAAAGCTGAAGCTGAATGTTGCAAAATTCTTATTTTTTTAAAAGCTAAGGAGGTGCTATAATTTGAAAAGGCAGTTGTTTATTGTTGGAGAGCACATATTGATTTCACGCCACCACAAATTGAGGGTGAGGGCAGAGCCAGTTCAGCAGTGTGTAATTACAGGGAGGTGGAGAGACCATAGAGCCACAACAGCAGCTCTTAAAGGCACAGTGTGCCACTCCCGGTTTGTCTCGAGGGGTCTTGATGCTTGGTTACCAGCTGTGTTGGACATCGTCTTCACAGTGGACTCCGAAAGCACTCCGTTCTCTGCTAGCTGGCGAAAGTGCGCACTGCCATTTCCTGAGCTGTAATACTTCAGTCTCTGCCTTCTAGAAGTCTCCAAAATGAGCATGGACATGTTCTCATTCGCTCTCCAACAAAATTTCCTTCTTCAGAAAATAACCTGAGGTCCCTAGTGCTCCAATCTCTTACCAAAAAGCCTGCTTTTGTTCTCAAAAGCTCTCCTAGGATCCTCAGACATGCAATACACTCTGTGTGGTTGCTGAACTCCTACCAGTTTAAGAACAAACAGGAATTCAAAATTACTGTTGTCTTGGTGCCACTGCTAAGACGTGCTGGACTCTTATATTTTAGATATTTTTGGGTTGTCCAGTGAGTTTTTTCCTCTTTGATTAATTTGATCTACCAGGGGCCTGTACTTCCTCTCTTTGGTTTACCATAGAGGGAGGGACAGGCACTCGGGCACTCAGTCCCACAGACTTTGACACACAAACAAGTAAATTGCATGGTGTGCTTTTGGAAGGAAAAAAATCAGCTGAAAAAAACTTGTTTGCCACACCTGCTGTGTTGACAAGCATATGGCAAGTGAGTATCAATGAAATGTATGTGCTTTTAATAAAAATAATAATAATAATTTCCAGAATTTGATTTACAGCATTTCAACCATGTTTTTACATGTCTTTATTTGTTAATTTGTACTAGATTTAGATTTCACTTTCTTACTTAACAATTCCAAACATTTTTCACTTGACATACAGACAACCAAGAATTAGTAAATAAACAGCTCTGGTGCATATTTCTCTCAGTAATTTGCCTTGAAATCATTTCATTGTGCACACCCTTCTATTTTACACATTATGACAACTGTGTAGCCGAAGGTTCAATTTCATTCGCAAAGTTGGCCTATTGGGCTGTCACATGGTCGTCCAGTGCTATTTGGAGACAATCTGGTGTGTAAGCAGATGGGAAGGGAAATTGGCTCAGCTGGATGAAAAGTGGGAAAAACTCGCCATTTCAGAAGCGAAGACAGACCCAGATGACTCGGTCTTGTCTGCTTGATTGCTGACAAGACCTCATCAAGCTGTGTGTTGAGGCAGGACAGTGAGTCACGCTGCACACTAAGGTTTTATAGTTTGTTCTATTTGCCTACGTCTCATTGTGGGGCACAGCGCCTTCTAATCACAGTGCTGCATCTTCTTGATGGACACAACTTCCAACACAGCTCCTGGACAAAGATTGACACGCAGGTCATTACAGAGGCAGAGCTGCCTGCTTGCGCGCTCGTGTGCGTGTGTGTATAAGAGAGAGAGAAACCAACAGAGATTGTGGGAGCTATGCTCATTCTCCAGGAATGATCGAAAATCATATTCCACCGATGGTCGGGTTGGCTGATCCAACCCTAGTCCCAGCTCCGAGGATCAGAATACATTTTTCTCCACTAAGAGACAGCACTTAAAAAGGATCGTGATGGAGAGATCTTCCCTCCTGACATTTTCAAATAGTATGCTAAAGCAAATTTGAAGGCACAATAAGTGAACTTGTACATTGGCAAAAGGCTACATTATGCTTATAATGTTTTTACACAGTTTCCAGACTTGGGGTTTTCTTCCTTCTTTTTTAACTGAGCTTTTTCAATGGGTGAGCTAGAAGTAAAGAGAAACCTTCAACTGATCAACCTGCAAGAAGAAAAAAGCAAGTGAGAGAGAGATTAAAAGCAAGATGGGGGAGGGAAGGAGAAAGTGATGGAAGGAGGGGGAAAGGGAGGGAGAGAAGAAGGATAGAGTGTAAAGAGACTAGCACACTCCTTCATTCACTCACTCTCTCCCAAAGACGCAAGTGGCTCTAAATAGCACTGCCTGCCAGGTGAGTGGATTGTGTCTCTCGGCTCATTTATTTGTCTGCTGTTTAAGGGGTCCTTCTTTACCGTTTTCACCGCCTGTAAGCGGTTGCCATTTGTGGATCTTTACCAAGTGAGGGTTGATGTTTTTTTTTAAAAGTGGACTGCCTGATGTTTTTTTTCTATTTTTTATAACATACAGAGTGACAAGTAGTTTGTGAATTCCCAAAGCCTTCGTTTGTGCTTTTTTTGTAGCTAAACCAGCGATTGGTTATTTGAATGTTTGCTTATAGGTTTGGCAAATTGAGCCGACAATTTTAAATTTAGGTTTCCCCAATTTGGCACTGTATCCTGCTGTTTGCTGTTGGAAAGTATTTTGGTGCTGCCGTACTCACGTTTGGACAATGGGATTGTTCCTATTAATTCTTGTGTATGTTATACTTGTATATATATATGTTTGAGTGGGAAACTGTATCAGTGTGCAAACTGCAAAGGAAGAAATAGAATCTTGCTTTTTCCTTTGCCTTTTAACTCTTCAGTGTGGTATTTACCTCTGCTTGTTCCTGTATATTATGGCGTGTTTTGAGAGCAAGTGATTGCTGTGAATGATGGGATTGTGAATACCAATTGGATCTGGCCATATCACAACTAGAAAGCAGAACCATATAAATACTGTATATGTCTAATTGTGCTGTGGGTATATAAAGCTAAAGTGGATTGCTGCAGGTAGCGCATTTGCCCTTAGGACGTATTAGCCTGACTGACGTTGACTTATGAAATGGCCAAAATTATTATGTAACATATACATATGTTCAGTAAAAAATAAATATAATTATTGAAACTGTATTTGAAATAATGCTTATAGGGTGGTAGGGTGGCATTGCTGTTAGTGCTGCTGTATCACAGCTCCTGTAGTCTGAGTTCAGACCTAGACTGGGACACCTGTGTGAAGTTTGCATGCTCTCCCCGAGTCTGTGTGTGCTCCAGCTTCCTCCCACAGTCGAACGAACTACTGGAATTTCTAAATTGCCCCCTTTGAGCATGTGGGAATGAAAGCATCTGTGTGTGTGTGTGCGCCCTGCGATGGACTGGCACCCCACCCAGCATCTCAACCCACCTTGCGCTCTGTGCCCTACTGTGGCAGGATCCAGTTTACACTCCGGACTGGTGACCCTCTAAGGATAAAGCCGTTACTGAAAGTGCATGGATATAATTGTATAATACATACTTATTATATATGCAGTATTTTATATTATATATACTCATTATATGTTTTTTGTTATGTGATGCTTATACTTAGAAACAGTTACAGATGAATTATGTTGTCTCAAAAGCAACATTACATTTCTAAGCCTTCAAAGCATTTTTGGTGAATCTTCAAGTCTCCTGGCACCAGGCTTTTTCTTGGTGAATTTTAATGATTTACTTTTGCTCATAAGGCAAAGTTAATATTTGTCTCTAAACTATTCCTACATTTCCCATTACTGCATGAGACATAACATTTACGTGATGTGTCATGTGCTTTAATTCAGTGAACACAAAAGGGTTTTCATTTTGTTCAATTCTAAAACATGAAGTAGTGAATTCAAATCTGTACATCTTAGTAGTCTGTAGACATATGAAGTATATATGAAGTAAATATGAAGTAAAAGCATAGAACAGGAGCACAGATGAATAATCAGATAATTAGAGGAAGATGTAGATCAATGGTTGTCATGCCTGGAACCAGAACATCTATTCTTGGAGGGGCAAGTCGGAGCTCCTGTAATTTGTGTATAATTCCTGCTGTGCTGTGAAACTGAGAGGGCGGTGCTCCACAGGGAAGCCACAGACCGACAGCCGCTAACAGGAGCTCTCAGCACACCCAGGAGAGGAGCATGACTTCATGGCTTCACAGGGAGCAGCTGAGTGCATCCTTTAGCATGCAGTGTTTTAGCACACTCCAGTCTGAACCAAAGGGAATCAGGTCACAGTGCCCCCTGCAGGCTGGGTGTGGAGGTGGACGGACAGAAACACAAATGTGACACTCCTAGGAAGGTCTGACTACATGAATGTAGTCATAGTAGTTATGTGAACCCTTATGGCCCCCAGACCACCTATGTCTTGGTGTCTATTCTTTGCACAATAAACTGATGAGATTCCGTTTGTGATGACATTGAGTTAGTTGGACCTTTTCTAATTTTCATGTTTTAAAATCTTTCACAGCTCCACTGACCAACGTCTGGATTGTAGTTACAGTTTGAATATATTTTTCTTTTAAAATATGTTGTGTCGCACATTTAAGCTTTTTTTTCCAGGTAGATCCACAACTTAGCATTGCTTATTACATGCTATTTTCATTGCAACATACTGGCCATGAAAGAGGCCAGATTATTTTTCCAAATTTATCACTCACACTTTCAATATAGCACAAGAGCAGATCCTGCTGCAATTTCCCTTTTCTCCTGATGGTGGCAGGGCTGCTCTTTAAGGGCCTGACTGTGTACCAGACTTTTTTTTCCTTCAAAAAGCCCACTCAGAAAACATTTTTTCATTGCAGAAAGTCTCAGTTAACAGTGCTCTGGAAGTGAGAAGGATTTTTCATTCACATACACACATATATTTAACAATTGACATATTTAGTATATGTGTAAGACAGTACTCATCTTACATACAGTACCTGATATATGGGAGTCATATTGTACATCATTTAAATAAATTATGCTTGTTTTGCCTGAAATCCACAGGCAAAGGATTATTATTAATGAAATATAATTAGCTTCATGATCATTTACTACTGAATGCTTTACTGGAAGAGCTAATGTTGTCAAGGTACTGATTTTTTAATACAAGGTGAAGGAGTAAGGATGGATTTGGGTACCAGAACTCATATTACATACGTTTGTCATGTGGAATCACACAGGCTTGAGTAAAATCATGTCAGTGTCATGTAAAATGGACTTCAGTGGTGTCTGGAACCTGCTCTTTTTGGTCACACACTGGACAAGGGTGTGTTATTCTCTGGCGGAGACCAGGGTTTCCCAAAGCAGAGCTGTGGACTGCGTCACGGCATGAGCCACGGTGCAGTGGTTGCTACACACCAGCAATCCCTGTGACGCCAGGGACGCCTGTGAGCTTGTAGCATCGCTAGTGAGAGCTTCACCTCTCCTGCAGCCGGTGCCTACTCTGCTCCACATGCAGTGCAGTCTTGCAGTGCACAAAAATGGCTCTGCTAATGCACATTTCGGATGAAAGCATGTTCCCTGATCTGCAGACCTTCATCTGTGAGAATCAGAGTAGCAACAGGGCTGAAGTCATAATAAAAGAACCAGACCTCTGTTATACAGTATGTGCTGTGTTTTTGCTCCAGCTGTCCTGTTGCGATGTTGGGGTTCCTCCTGTCCGTGAGTCCCCTGCTGGTTCTGCTGGCCCAGGGAAGCCCCCCGCCGGGACCTGCCCGCTCTCGCCGCGCCCCCGCCACGAAGCTGCGCCTGGCGGGGTCCCCACGCGGGCCCAACGAGGGTCGCCTTGAGATCTTCTACAACCGCACCTGGGGCACCATCTGTGACGATGACGTCGACCTCAATCTGGCCAACGTGGCGTGTCGAGAGTTAGGATTCGTGGGGGGCATCACCTGGGCACACAGTGCCAGGTACGGCGAGGGGGAAGGTGAGTACCTCAGCAAAAACAGCCATCCCTGGCTTTAAAGGCAGGAAGGCCTCACTCACTCAAACTACAGTATGTACTGCCTACTTACATCAGCGCTGCTAGTAGTAGGTCTTGTGGTGTTTGTATTTAATATTTTGATTTATAGGTATGAAAGCAGGGCAGCATGGTGGTACAGTGGTTAGCATTCTTGCCACACAGCACTGGGCCCTGGTTTCAATTCCAGACCTGGGGTGCGGTCTGTGTGGAGTTTGCATGTTCTTTCCGTATTTGCATGGGATTCTTCAGGGTTCTCCAGTTCCTGGTAAGTTAAGTGGCTTCTAGGAAAATTGGCACTGGTGTGAGTGTGTGCGCATTGGTTTTTACGTCTGTCTGCCCTGTGATTGACTGGCTTCCTGTCCAGCATGTACCCTGCCTTTCAACCTGTTGCTTACCAGGATAGGCTCCAGCTCCCCCCACAGCCCTGAATTGGATGAAGTGGTTAGGAAATGGATGGATTGTATGGTATGAGAGCAAACAATATAACATTTTCAGTAATGAAGTAAAAGATACTGAAGTCAGCCAAAAAAGTTTTTTAAATAAGAGGGATCTGTGTGCAACTCTCATTGCCTTGTAGGTCAAACCACCAAAACCCCAGCCCTGGCCTTGCCAGTTTCCCCAGCCTGATGCTGTCTTGTAGTGACAGCCTCTGAGAGAATGTTTTTACAGCTCTTTTTCACAAGGGCCAAAGGATGAAATCATAGTGCACTGTCAATAATTTAAACACTCAGTGTTTGAAATTTACAGGCAAAGAGATTTATAATATTTTTAATTGGTTATTTTCTGTCAAATTGGAAATATAGTGACCAAAGCTCCTGGCTTCATGCTGCTTCTCTCTACTGCCTCTCGCTTTGCCCTCTAATTTAAAATGAACATGCAATAAAATTCCCCATAAACCAGGGTAATGCAGTACAATGCTGGCGAAAGGGCACTGTCATTAGGCTTAACTAGAGTACCAGTAAGTCTTTTCCTATGTCAGATACCTCAGCAAACAGCCTGGCTTCTATAAAAACACAGTGGATTCCCATTATAGCTCAGTGCACTTCACAGTTTTTAAGTGCCTATGATTTTTCATTTTTTACAAGGCTATTTTGAGTTTTATGTCCATCCCACTGAAAAGTTTAATGAACTGAGACTTTGGAAACATAACAGCAAACCCAAGACAGAAAAATTAAATAAACAGGCATTCTGAAGGCATATTAGTCTCACTATAGTGATAGTTCATGCTTTACATTAAATATATAACTTAGGGCTTTTTATTTACCTAGTCATGGCATTTTGTAATAATTTAAGAAGTGAGGTGAGTTAATGTCAGTTAATGCTTTATTTAGGAGATTTTTTCTGTTGGTTTTGCTATCGAAAAATATGGAGTTAGAAAAAGTAAAAGGATAACAAAAGGATGGTAAACTAATTAATTCCTTACACTTATATAGCGCTTTTCTGGACACTTCACTCAAAGCGCTTTACAGTTAATGGGGACTCCCCTCCACCACCACCAATGTGCAGCCCCACCTGGATGATGTGACAGCAGCCATAGTGCGCCAGAACGCTCACCACACACCAGTTATCAGTGGGGAGGAGAGCAGAGTAATGAAGCCAATTCATAGATGGGGATTATTAGGAGGCCATGATTGGTAAGGGCCAGGGGGAAATTTGGCCAGGACACCAGGGTTACACCCCTACTCTTTTTGAGAAATGGCCTGGGATTTTTAATTACCACTGACAGTCAGGACCTCGGTTTTATGTTTTATCCGAAGGACGGCACCTGTTTACAGTATAGTGTCCATGTCACTATACCAGGGTATTACACCTACACAGCACCTCTTCCAGTAGCAACCTTAGTTTTTCCCAGGAGGACTCCCATCCAGGTACTAACCAGGCGCATACCTGCGGAGCTTCAGTGGGCTGCCAGTTGTGAGTTGCAGGGTGACGTGGCTGCTGGAATGCCTTTGATTAAACTAATCAAAGGTTAGGAGATAATCAGGCATGTGGCTGTGTATCAGCTACCAGTCATCATATGATCAAAACTCAATATGTAATCCATATGTCACTGTTCCAGGTCTCAAGAAGTCCCCAGGCTTGATTGCATGTATTTTTTCTGTTATTAGTGTTGCTCATATTCTTCCAGTGAAGTGGAATCAGTTAGTAAGATGCCCATTCGGGCCATGTGGGTCTGTCGCTTGGAGATGTGCCTTAAACCCCGGGTCCAGCTGCACAAACTGCATCTCCATGCATGTTTGCAATAATTATGTCACACATTGTTATTGCTTGCAAAATGCCCTCTATTTACTGCTGAGTTTAGTTATTGAAAATTACCATCCTGTATTATTGCGAAATTGTTTGCAATTTGACTGTCATCAGTTTGCGTACGTCATAGATTATTCAAAGACTCCACATTTCCAAATTTGTCATAATTCTAAATTAAAATGCACCATCAAATAATTTTACTAGTTGTTGTATTTTTAGTATGTGTTGTCTAACACTGGTTAAGTTTCGCCTTGAATTGAATTCATTATAAAAGCATAAAAATTAGATTATGTGGGCCCTACAGTATATAAGATGCTGTATGTAAGTTTGCCAGTGAGAGCATTTACTTAATATGTCTGCTTTTGGAATAAATCTGCTTAATGAATATAATTTCTTTGGCTCAGAATTTAAAGGGACTTTTCTTTTATTTTTGTCATGTCCGGGAGGCTGTCCTTGCTAAACTGAGTAAATGAAGGAAGATGTTCGTGTTTTAAAAGTAGATTAATTCTCGTATTTATCGCTAAAGGATGTACTTACTGTATTTGTTCATTGGTTGTTAATCACGGAAGGCAGTATGGAGATAGGTCTTCCTGGGTTTAATTCTATTACACTGGAGTGAGGGATTTTTTCCCCACAAGTCCAGGACATTGCCCTTGTCTGTCTGGGGTAGAATCTGCCTCTCACACTGGACCTGCACTGCTGTCCTTGCCAGGTCCTATCTGGATGGACAATGTGCGCTGTGTTGGCACTGAGAAATCCCTGGCAGAGTGCCAGTTTAACGGCTGGGGCATCAGCGACTGCAAGCACTCAGAGGATCTGGGGGTGATCTGCACCGAGGAGAGGAGGAACATGGTCACACAGCGTCAAGGGCGCCCCAACAACCTCATCAACTCGGTGAGGAACTGGAGGGTTTCCAACCCTCTCCTTCAGACGTTTTTGCATATTCTCAGCTATAAAGACTGGCCCTGAAATGCACTGGTTCAGAGCATAGCAGGAGAAGATCCTTTTCCTGGAAAGGGCTCATTTGAAATAATCACATTTCCAAACTTTAATGAGCGGCACTGTGGCTTCTTGTATTCCTACAAAAAACGTCAGTTAATTCTGTATTTAAAATAACAGAATCCTGTCTATGTTTCTATTTATTTAGGTTTTACTTTCATTGTGTTCTGGATCAGGGATGAATTCCCACAATAATTAATTAATTCTGTGCTTGACTACAAAGTGCCCAGTGGTGATCGTTTGTTTAAAGTTGAGATGAAATAGGATAATATTGCTTGCTTGTTGTGACTCCAGAAAAGAAATGGAAAGGAAACGCATATATTTATGAAATCTCAAATGTGTACCTGTAGGATTAATAAATAACAGAACAGGCTCCTATGCAATGATAGCACATCAGGCCCGAAGGGGGGCCACAAACAGGAAGTGTGAACTGATTGAGTGTGGCAGCATCTGTGAAGCTGCTTTTCAGTCACCATTACCAGGAGTTGCACCTGGACAGAAAACGGCAACCAAGACATTCATTCCATTCCTGAGCTGCCCACCGCTCACCGCTGCCCACTCAGCACTGCAGGATTGCCTGTTCCTGGAACCTCAGTCATGTCAATGTTGAATCTAAACCACTCTCTCACAGGAGCTTCTGCCAAGAAGACTGTGTTCTAATAAAACAGCACAGACCAGAGCTGCATTTAGGTCTGTCTGGAGTAGGACGGCTTGCCTGTCTAAAGACCGTAAAACAGGGGTGAGCAAGGGCTTAAAGACCACAGCAGAACAACATGAAGGGGCCCTTCTGTCACAAAAACACAGTCTTTTACAATGTCAGTCTCTTGTGTTCATATGTTCACACCCCAGAGAAAGTGCTAGTGTTGGTGACCCTGTGTGTTCTGCAGGGAGGCAGCAGGATCCAAATAGAGGAAGTCCGGCTCCGGCCCATTCTTGCCAGCACCAAGGTCCGTGCCCCCATCACTGAGGGCGCGGTGGAGGTGAAACACGCAGGCAGGTGGCGCCAGGTGTGTGACCTGGGCTGGACTCTCAACAGCAGCCAGGTGGTGTGTGGCATGCTGGGATTCCCATCTGCAGAGCAGCATAATGTCAAGATGTACAAGTAAGTTGATGTAGATGATGGATAAGTTTCTGCTTTCTGCTGTACACTTCTATTGAATAACAGCAAGGGAAGACAAACGGAATTTAGAAACACTATTGCAGGACAGGGTTGAGGCTCTCAGGCTTGGCTTGTTGATGTACAGTAGATACTGTCCATTTTGCGCTTGCATTCTTTAACATGCACTTCAGTATTCTCAAGTGTCAGTAAAGAAAATGAGTCACAACGTAAAACAAATGCATAAATAATAAGAAATTAGCTTCAGTCTTACAGATCTGTATTAAGATAGATCTATTAAATTTATCAACACAGACTGAAGTCACCTCTGCAGTCTGCTGGATAGACATTCTGCTGTGTTATCTCCGCCCAGCAGACAGTTCTTAAGGGCTAGACCTTCTACATAATGGCATATTGATCTTCCCCTCTCACTAATACCATCTAGAATTCTGCAAACAGTTGACCAATTCAACTGCTGCATTTTCAGAAGAGCAATAGGACAATGACTCTCAGGTTTCTGTGACAGGCTCCAATATCACAGAGGATTATTATTCAAGTATCCCTTCAATTATTTAATTTGTTTTTAGCTGACTGTTGTTTCTAATGTTACTACTATTTTTTTTAAAAAAAGTGAATAAAACCACTTTCCCTTTATTATACTTGAATCCACTTTGAGGAAGATTTTACTTGAACATGAATACTGTATTCTGTTCCCTTTGTTAAACCATATGGGTGCAAAAGCTCTCATTACCTGGTTCTACATAAATGCACTGTTTATCCCTAACAAATCTTTAATAAAAAAAAAACATTGGTGTGTAAAATGTTTAGCACTTTACGCCTGAGAGCTGTGTGTGATTTATGTAAAAGCTGATTACTTGTTTCACTTGACACTGTGGAAGAAAGTCTTTGATTAAAAAACATTGTATTGAGGAGTTCTTGATTCTTGGTCCGTGGAAGAGTTGAGATTGATTTTCTTGAAGGAGTTTGCTTCCTTTTCTTCCTTCATGTGTAATGAACAGAACTCATCTGTAGAAATGAACACATTTAGCTCTCACCCTTGAGGCAGAGTAACAAGTGGAAAAAGCCAAGCCATAGTCTGAGGCCACGTGAAGGCACTGCTGAAATCTCTCTTTCCTGGGGTGTCTCCCTGTTCCCTCCGCAGCCTGGCGGTGGGGAGGGGCGCTGTCTGCCTCTGGGTGTACCAATCTGGGTGTGCTGTCTGTGACTCCCCAGCCGTGTCACAGCGCCACATGGACAGGCAGCTATATTTAGAGTCCTTCTCCGAGTGTAAATATACTGTAGCTGTGCGGCCCAGGAAGCTTCATCTCTTTCCACACAGCACTTAGTGTTTATTCACTGAACTTTTTTAAAGACCTCTGCGGTATCCCAGCAGTCCCCTCTGACACACACACACAACACCACAGAGCTACACTTTGCTCATCTGCTCACTCAGTGCCCACAGTCCTACCGGGTATCCCACAACGCCCTCACGAAACATTATTACTTGCCCATTGCAATCGGAATGAAAATGGTCTGTACCCTAGTGTACGTCCAGTCCGCTGAAAATCAATAGACATCTACAGACCCTATGTGCAGCCCTGTGAGGCGCTGTTGGAAAAGAAAAGTGATTCCCTGGGTGTTTTGGTTGACAGTACTGATCAATCAGAGTACCAGTCAAAGAATAAGTATTGGTTTCAGTAGTATTTGCTGCTTCTTAATGCCTCTTGATATTTAGAACAGCCCTGATGTACAGACTTTTCTGCGATAGACTTTAAAACAGGTAAAAGACAAGGATTAAGGTACTGCTCTGGAACCTTAAGCAATATAACCATTAAGGCTGCTCTGCTTTCTGATGTGCTCTGCTTTCTCGTGCGCTCTGCTATCTAAAAGCAGCTTGGTGTCTACAAGGGAAAATTATATTGCAGCTAATTATATTGTTAGTTATGCTTGTGCTTGCATTTGGTTTTTAACATTTTTTAGATCTCTGTGATTAATGTCAGATGTAGATTTGTTAAATAACATTATGGGTTGTGATGCTTGTTTTTTCCCTGACACCACAGTCCTGTTGTCTAATTTCATACAATTACCCCATTTTTGCAAAGTTTTATAATACCATCCTGGAGTCTGCAGTTGTGTGTTAGTGCAGGCCCATGTCTGTTTGGCACTTGTGTGATTACACTATCTTCAGTTGTTTTTGGTCCACACCAGGTTCCAGATTCTTCTGGGCAGTGGGTCATAATATCTCTAGTACTATACCTTAGCTCAGGTGTGGTCATTTCTGGTCCTGGAGCGTCAGTGTGTCTGCAGGTTTTCTAGGTCTCTACAAAGCACCGATATCTGAAGAGTTGGAGGAAGCTGTCAAAAATATGTCCCATTAAGTCAATAATCAGCTGAGTTGTTTTGTTAAGAGTTGAGGTGGAATGAACACCTGCAGACACACGGGCTTTCCAGGACCAGGACTGACCATACCTTCTTAACCAATCTTCCTAGTCCTCCATCTCTAACATGTTGACTACATTACTGTAAAGGACACATTCATGTAATTAGTGGGACAGGGTAAAAAAGTAACTTCTGTAACATTTTATGCTCTTGAAAAATGTACTGCTGTTTGATTTGCTTTTAAAAATTGAATCTTAATGACTATGTTTGATTTAATGCTTGGTTATACAGAAGGTATTACAGGAATCTGTTACAATTGAATAGTGTAAATCTATTATTTTACTTGCATGTGTTAGGCAATAGCTCACTTCCTTCAGGCCCAGTCCACGGGCGATTAGCACAGGTCCAGTTGACTTATCCCTATGACCTGAACCACAGTTGTCTCTGTACAGTACCTTACTTCTAGAAGCTAGAACATAATACTACCAAGTCCCTTGGGTTTAACTGTCAGTCTCTACTGTTTCCTCATCTTTCAGTTTTGTGACTCCACAAAAGTAAAACCAACTCTGTCAGTTGAAACAAACCAGTATTTTTTAATAAGCATTTTATCCCAATACCTGAGCCTTCCAGTGTCCTAGGTACATCTGTGTCTGTGCTGTGGTTTAGAAAACCACTTCCTCTCCAATCATTGTTGCACAATCTTCCATAATTGGTTTAAGAAAAAAAACAATGCAGGGAGTCTATGGACTTCATTTATTATCAATCTTTAGATCTCTGTTTATGTTTTCCATTTGTTATTTCCAAAATTTTAATTTTTTTTTAACTCTGAGACATCTAGTGTGAAATGGAGAAGAGTGATGTGCAGTGTTGAGACTCATGTTGCTGGTCTTTCAGAACTGCCAGAAGGTCGGTTCCTGATTAAAGATAAGTGAAAAAGCAGCAATGTATAGTTGTCCTTTGAGCACAAAACCCCATTTAATCAGCTGAGCCCATTTAATGAGCTAAGAAGATTTTCATTAAATGTCACCTCAGTATAATCAGTCTAATACTACTAATACAAATGCTTACAAGCCCAAGACTACCTTCATATTCAGCTTCTTAAATCTCTATATTGGTTTAATGTACGCATGTGTTTGTAATTCACAGTATATTCATTTATATTTGAGCAGACAGGTCAGGATAATGTTAATGGAAGGGCAGACTTTGCTACCAGCCCTGCTGTGACATTAAAACAGGTCAACATGTCACTGAAGATGTTGAGTCTTGTCATAGACCTTGTCATAGGTCAGCCACAGGGGAAACATGTAGTTGTCACCTGGTGTGGTGGGATAGTCCAGTCAGGTTCTTGTTGGTATCATGGTGAAACAGAACACTCAGTGACAGCCGTGTCCATTCTGTGTACAAACAAGGCTGTCTCTTGTGCCAGGTCAGTGGCTGGTTTCAGGCAGGACGCCAGCAAGAGGAAAGGAGCCTCTGGAAGGAGTCATGAAAGACTTCCTTGTGACCTGACTGTAAACACCACGCAGAGCGAGGGGCATTGTTAGAAAAACAAACACAGTAATGTCATTATTTGCAGTTTTGGTCTCTAATTTAGAGGGAGGTGACACTGAAGTGGTTTCTAGATTTATATCCTGAACCACAGAGTACAGCCTGCACCACACAGTACAGTCTGAACCACAGAGCTCCATTCACTCAAGACAGCTGTCAGTAAGGAATCTCAGGGAGTGCTGCTCACTGGTTGGACATTCCTTAGGAAATCTCCTCAAAAAGGTTAGATGGTGTTTTATGAGAGTTACAAATGAGAGAAGGCTATTCACCCTAGGTTTGCCCTATTTGCTAGATCATTTGAGAAGTTGTTTCAAGTCCCCTCGCTATCTTCTCTGTTCAAGACTAAAAAGGTTTAACTTTTTCCCAGGAAGACATGAAGACATTCCCTAAAGCCCTGGAGGGCATCTGGTGTCCTTCAAATTACGTTTTGTTAAGGCAGCATAAATATTTACAGTATGTTGGATATTTAAAACTGGCTAAAGATTATTGAAGAGTCTACCAAAGAACCTCAGTAAAAAATACTTTGGAGTAACAGAAGTGTCTTTTGGGAGCTCTTTGATGTGCTTGAGCAGTTGAATATTAATACTATGACTATTCATTGATCAAAAATAATTTGAAATGAATACCACCCAATATTAAGTGCAAATGATGAGACAGACCCTCAGAATCATATGGGGTCTTATCAGTTTGATTGTCTTTAATCATTCGAATGATGGCACTCTGTGCCTGCTGCTGTCCAGGGCTACCTAGGCTGAGGCTGTGGCAGCCAGCTTCAGACTGCGCTCCTGATGTCAGGCACGTCTCAGAGCTCAGGCTCTTTCCTTGCTGTATTGTCTCTCAGCCACTCCCCTTCTAATTGACAGCCCAGTGTCTCTTGGCTGCTTGCAGAAGATGCTATAATTAAACTTTGGAGAGGCCTGAGGGTTTTGTAGGTTTCTTGCAAAAAGGGTGCAATTACAGCTGCTCCCAGCTCTGGCCTGCTGTGTCAGCAGAGGTCTGTGACGTGAGCAGAGCAACTGCGGAGACTAGGAGAGGGACAGACGGGGAGCACATACAAACTGTACCTTGTGAGTGTCATTAGCACTGATGTCTATATTTAGTATTTTAAAAACGCCTGTTCCTTTTTCAAAATGTGCTTGGCGTTCTTGGCAAATGTTTCTGAATTTTAAGATACTGCAACAGCTTTATTTTTTTTTACTTTAGAAAGTGTGGTTGGTGTTTTGGAAGGGTTGGTCGTGATTGGAAATGTGTTCGTTCATTAAACATATCGTTATTTAACCTTTTTTTTCCTTTTTTCAGTGCCTGATTGAGAAGGTTGGGTTCTGCCAGAATCCAGCACAAAACATTGGTGACTACTTTGCATTCGGAGATCTTTCTGCAGACTGATTTCTGCCCAGACCGAGCTTCCTTTTGGTCAGCTTGGTGCTTCCTTAATTTGTGAACGAATTGCATTGCTTACAACTGACCTAACAGGCCCTAGGCAAACATTCATCCTACATTCTGTGAGGAGGAACCAAAGGAGCCTTTTGGGACCTCCATCTCCTCTCTCACTCTTAAATCTGTTTGTGGCCATTTCATGCCACGTGGTCTCGTAATGAATTCCTGCCTGGATGTTTGTATTGCAGTTAAGAAGGATAATTCCCAGGGGCTGTGCTATCCTCCCTCTGTAATAAAGTTGTCTTGCCTCACCTGTAACATGTGCAGGCTGTGACAGCAGGCCATCCAAGATCTCAGCCTCCAAGTGTCAATGAATGGAGTGTGGCTCTCAGATAGAGCACTTCTATCTTCCATAAAGAGCGAGTCTCTTCCGCAGGGCTGTTCTCGTTACTTAAATAAATTTGCAGGACTTGCAAAGTCAGGCACCCTCAATGAAAGTGCTTCCAGCAACATTCACTCTCACACGCTTGCCTGAAATTATTAGGTAGCAGGTGCAAATTCAGCAACCACTAATCAGAGTCCTCCCAGCCCAGAGAGTAGATGCCAGCGAAGAAATAGGGGCAGTGGGCATGCCAGGATAATCGGCTTAGTGGTAGTTGTCTCTGTGGAGACCAGCTCCGGAGGGTGTCAGAGCTATCATTTCCCCTTCCTGGGTTTGTAAACTTGGGGTGGGACTCAAAGGCCAATTACACTGGCAGGTGGAGACTTGGGAGCAAGCCATTACAAGAAGTAAAAAAAAATGCATCATTTACAAAGTTTGTTTGCACTGTAAGTTCTCATCAGGACAAATTATCTCTACTAACTTTTTAAATAAAACTTTTTAATCCACCACTGACCCTCCCGGCAAAGGTATTTACAGTGTTTTACAGTGTTTTCTCATCTGCTTTAATTAGAAACAAAATACGTAGTGTGTATTCAAGGGTGTTGGATTATGGATCTTTGGACTTCACATATCTCGGTACATAGATTTGTAAGAATTTATTCAAGAAGCTAACTTTGAGCAACAAGACTATAGTGATAGTATAGAATTTCATTGGGAAGATTAGCCACTGAAATACATATAAAATTTACAGAAGAATATGGCATTCTTTTACACTAGATAAAAAAACAAGAATTTAGCAGTGCAACAGCATGCTCATTTCATCGCTCAGCTAATGCTCAAGGAGACTTGGTTTGCCTTTCTGCTTTGGTTTGTTGCTGCTGTTCTCATTTTAGGTAACACTGTTTATTTTAATAGTATTTTATTTATGTTTTGGTAAGAAGGGAACTGATAGACATTGCCTTGGAATTCCTGCCAGAAAGTACAGCAATATCACGGGTCTGTAATTGTGGAGGGAAAATAAAGTGCCACATGTCGCAATGTGCGTGTTTTAGGCATTTCTGTTGCTTGGAAACAAAGTGGTTTTTAAGTCTTTTTAAATTGCAAAGCTGCTTTAATCAGGCATACTTTTGTGTCTGGTCTGTGCAACAAGTTAGTACACAACCACATGGCAGACAATCCCAGTTTTTTTGTAACACTTGGGTAGCCTTACTGGCTAAATGCAGTTGTTCGTGACCTTTATTAACTACAAACATTTAGATGTTTTTCCCTTTCTTTAAACGTCCTCTTCTGGCTTGATCAGAAGACAAGCTGTAATCTGTTTTTTTCTTGACTTGTTTTTTTGATTCTATACCCTTAAGATTGCTTCAGTGTTGCACTATTGCAGATTTGACCTGTTTCCCTAGTAAGTTTCTCTCATTAGCAGTGCTTGATTACGAGTAATGGACAAGTAAAATTATCCACAAGATTTTGACTTTTTTACACTCTCTTGTAATGTTCTTACTTTCTTCTCCTAGACACACGTGGAATTATCACTTTGTTGGTGACTACAACCGAGCTGTACAGATGCATTACAGTAAATACCCTTTTTTACCTGGTTGTACAGTTATCTACTATTATGCTCCCAACCCTACTGTTCATGTTGTTTGGACTTTACATGGATTTTACATCTTTTGCAAGAGCATTCATGGGATTAGTTACTGTGACACATTATCCTTTGGACATGGTGAACTCTCTGTGTTTGCAGGGTTAACATTCCCATTCTGAGCTCCTGACTAGAAAAGCAAAATGCTGGGAATTTTGAGCAATGAACATAGACCATGTTTGTGTTTTTGCTCATACATTCCTTCTCAAAGTGCTGCAATATGACTCGGTTTGCTTCCCCTCTTAGGTATGCTGTTGAGGCTGAAATGACACATGTTTGGATGGCTCTCTTTCCTACTAATGTGCCAGAGGCAGAGTGAAGCAGTGTTTGATGTGGCTGTAGAGGAGCTCACCTCACTGCTGAGCTGGATGAACCCCTGACGCTCTGTACCTCTGCTCCTGGCTCAGCGCTAGAATGACTGGGCTCAGCCTAATAGGAAATGTTTGTTTTTAAGTCAATGTTTTAGAAATCCATTTTATACAAACCAGTGTAGGCAGACATGCTGAGGGTGTCGTAAGATATAATTGAGTGTGGTCCAGAAGCCAGCTGGTAGTGCATTCTTATATTAATTTGGAGCTAGTTTCCCACACAATGAGACTCTTTCCTGCTCTCACACAGCAGATATATTGTTCCTGGATATTTAAGAAATTACTCTTACATTTCTGTACGTTGTAAATGAAATCCTTTCCATTAGTATAGGTTATGTAAACAACAGCAAAAACATTTTTCTTATGAAAATACGGTGATAAAATGCTATTAATCTTTTAGGAAATGATCTCTGTACAAGTCTGTCCATCTCCCACAAAACCTTTCCAAGAAAGGCATGAGACACATGACCAAATCCCTCTAGTATGAGACTTGTCCTGATTTAAAGTTAATGCTTGTGAGTACCTGCTATATCCAAAGTCTCTTTAAGATGTCTTCTCCTAAAGATACAAGTAAAGAACAGCGTCATTCAATAATAATTAAAGAGTATTCTATTTCTATCTCATCTAATTTATCTTAGAAATAATTTTTTGTCATAGAGATAATCCTCCGATTTAGTTCTAATTGTTATATCCATAACCATGCACAAAATAGATGTAAGGCTTGGTTTATAATTACTTATCATACCTTTTTATGGAGGTGTATTATATTAATTGACTTTTGCTAATGGCCTATGAATAACATTTCGTTCCCTTAAGCACAACAGGTAGAAAACCATCAGTCCCTGGAAATTACCTATCTTTAAACTTACCTGTCCGTGGTACCTAAAGCACTTCTGTGTCTACTGTGCTAATATTATGGAACATACACGCACAGTAGATCTTTGTCTTTCTTCCACCTGGGGCAAATTGTCTGTTCCTTCCTTGGTAAACATATAAGTGAAAAAGTGAAACATACATTTAATACATTCAAATATTTCAAATAAAATTATATATAAGAAGTCTTTTGTCCCCTCTGCAATAAAACAGCTCAGTAAATGTCCCCCCACTACCTTTTTATCCATTATTTTATGTATGATATACTATTGTTTTGATTTCATGTACTTCATGTGATTTGATAAGACTTTTTATGTTTTGCTTGTGTGTTTTGTACTTTTATGGGAGGAGCCAAAGACAAGTTTCCACAGTAGTGGGCAATAAAGTATCTATCTTAAACCTTCCCATCTTTATCCCTGAAACACTTTATCTTTTACAGTTCCTTTGCTGTTCTAATACTGCAAAATATTGATTTAAGTTTACATGATAAATATTCATTTTTGTCTCCCGCTTGACTCTTTAAATATCATTTTCATAACATGCTTGTAGTTCATCCCTTTTCTAAACCAGATCTTGTTTTTCCAAACCTTTATTACGTTCTTTCTTTCTCCTTATACTATGTTTTTCATAATTGGTTTAATTGCTTGAGGAAAAGTGTTCCATGTTATAAGGACAATAAGTTGTTGCCATGAATGTATTTGATTCAGTGTTTAAAATGAATATGTCCCATTCTATTGCTATTAGGCTTTGTCTCATCCCTTCATAGTCTGTTTTTTGAAAGTTGCAACATTTTACTTGTTGATTTTCTAAGTACTTCAAAGAAAAGCATTAGGATTGTTGCTCTCTAATGGTTCCTTCAGCTCTCTTGTCCTCAATCTGTCTTCATTGTTTGGAAATGCTAAATCAATACAGATATTTTACCTAGTCGATGTTCTAACAAACTAAGGAAGCCTTGATAAAGCTGGTAACCATATACTGTATATCATTTGAATGTTCCTATTGTTTTTTCTCAGTTTGTCTGAGGAAAGTTTAAATCCCCCATGACAACCACTTCTTCATTTATGCACTTATCCTTGACTCTCTTGTTTAAGAGTAGTTTACTGTAAGTCTGAATTTAGTGCTTTGTAGCATACTTGTAAAAAGTTGGTTTTCAAACCCTGAAATATTTTTGGAATTCAACAGGATGGTTGAAACCTCATGAAATTTTGTGGGAGAAAAAAAATAATATCCTGTAGGAATTAATGTGAGTAGGATTGACAGAGTAAGATAATAACTGAGCTGAGATTTGACTTTCACTGGCCTCTCACCACAGTGCCACATTGCACATGTTGTTTGTTTTGCTGAATGGATGTTTACATAATGTGAATACTTGACTACTGCTTATGGGAAAAGGTTTCCAGTAAAGTACAGTATATCCCTTACCAGACAGAAGTGTCAGCGGAGATGCAGGGCACTGGATGAACCCTGTGACACACCTCTATTAGATTTTAAAAAAAAACCTAAGTCACTCTAAATCAAATGTGGTCACTGAGGTATCTGTGTTGATACATTCACAAAAGTACCTGGAAGCAGCATGAAATAAATCTACTTTAAAATCCAATGCTTGTTTTGCCCATTTATATTTTTTCTTTGCCCTGTTGTGCTGTATCATTGGATTTCTTATTCCATCTCTGTAGGCAGTTGGAAATGCAGATGCAGATCTGGACCACAAGACAAGTCCATTACTGATCTTACAGTTTCACAAATATTTTTCACTGAACACCCCACCACACTTCAGTCTCCTTCACCCGATTTTCTATAAATCTTGTGTTGTGATGCTTGATGCCTGTGTTACTCAAAGACCCCTCAGTGTGTTAACAGCAAGATTGCGAATTTAACAAATACTGTAGGCACCATTCACTGGTGTACAGTAGCTTTTGGAAATGGAAATTAAGTATTGCCTGCCATTTGTCTCTTACAGAAAGCTGTGGGATGCGAAGGTGAAAAAGCCAGCATCCAGGTAACGTATTTTCATTTCGACACTTGTTAAGAGTCACTTTATTAAAACCTGCTGCAGCAGAGATGAAAAAAAAACATCTCACTATATGGGAGTCTATTCTTTTGACAGTGATCAGTCTTATTAAAATTATTCTTCTTTAGTAACGGATAAAAGAGGGACGTTCTGCTCATATTGTTACCCGGATGGCAGCACTTTTGCTGGAGTGCGCAGGCCCTGATTATAGGTTTCACCATCGTAGAGAAGAGATCAGTGGAGTGGAATGATTCAGGAATATACCTTACTCACTGCGCAGCTATTTATTTTACTTGTATTTCTTGTTTTGAATTGAAAAAGGGCACTGTAATAAAGTAACGGGCTTCCACTGCTGTTGAGTGAGAAAGGTCCCTGAAACGATCAGTCACACACACACAACAAGGCACCGGCTTGTTCCCTCTTCCCCGGCAGACTGAGCACCATGTCTCGCAAGAAGAGCTTCTGGGTGGAGAAGGTGAGCTGCCAAGGCACCGAGCCCAGCCTGTCGCAGTGCCATGTCCAGCTGTCCATTCCCCGCAGCCTGGTGCCCTGCAGGAATGGCATGCACGCTGTGGCCCGCTGTGTCCCAGGACCACAGTTCAGGAAGAGCCCTGGAAACCGGCCGCACAAACAACACAGCAAAGAGGTGAGGTCCGGAGAGCATGGCCTGATAACCTCAGACCAGCTGCTTTGCAGAGATTGCATTTCTTCTTGATTTCAATCCTGTGTTTTATCTGCCTGTTCAGTCACTCAAGAAACTGATTTAAAGGACGGGATGACTGTGGTTATCTAGACTTGCTGGTTTTTGATTTTTCTTCCCTGTGTGCTGTATTGCATTGTCGAAGTGTGGGATTTGTCAGACAGCTAACGTACTACATAGTGTTTTTGCAATATCAGCCAACCTGCTGACTTCTATTCTACGGATGTGTGTTAGCCAAACTTTCTTCCTGCCATTCTTCTTGGACACATCTGAACTTGAGAAAGAGCTGGTCCACTGTTTTTGCTGGGGAGGGGGTTGTGCGGACCTGTGTGAGACGTCCTCTGTCTCGTGCCCCGTGACAGCTGGCCGTGCGGTTGAAGGCGGGCCCGCGGCTGGGCGAGGGCCGTGTGGAGGTGCTGCGCGAGGGGAAGTGGGGCACGGTGTGCGACCACCGCTGGGACCTGCTGGCGGCCAGTGTGGTCTGCCGTGAGCTGGGGTTCGGCACCGCCAAAGAAGCCATTTCCGGAGCCTTCCTGGGACAAGGTGAGCCAGTCTGTTACCGGCCTAGTGCAGGAGAGCCATGAGTGAGCCACATGTGTGTGACATCCTGTTTCACAGAGGACTTTCTTCCAAAACATTCCGAACTAATGGACTCATTAGGAATTCATTGCCTTGAAATCAGAAAATACCAGTTGTTTTGTGTTTGTAACTTACCGCTGCAGACACAAAAGCAAACTGAGTGTGAGGGGTTTAGAGGCTTTATGACTCATTGATGGGAAATGTGCACCTACTGTATACAGGTTGATTTTAAAGGCATTGATATCGCACCACCTCAAACTATTTGTGTGTTATTTTATTGCCAGTTAGAGGAACCTTCCAAGTTTTGCTTATCTAAGAACTCTAATGCCTTGCTGCTGCTGAAATCCAGGAGGATTTGCAGTATCACTGATGCGAGTTTCGTATTCAGAAATATGTCTTTCTGGGACATTACGACCCTGACATTCAGAGATATAATTCTGAAATGTTGTTAAGATTTTGTATTGTGAGGAATTCCTCACTCTCTGTGAAGGGATGTGAAAAAACATGGGGGATTATGCTGATGTACGTGAAGCTTTTTGTTTCACTATTGCGGGTGGCTTCTGTTACAGCAAAGTGATATACAGTATGCTTTGCCACTACTAAGAGTGAATTATTATTAACTCAAAAATAGGAAAAAATAGGGCCCAGGGCCACACAGAAGAACAGTGGTACAATATACAAATAAATATGGTTTTAAGAGGGATAACTGTCATCAGCCACTGCTGCTGTATGACACAAACAATGGTTTTAGAGTTGTAGAAGTCAAGTTGAAAGCAAGCTTCCCATTTAAGTACCAAATAGGCTAGATGGGTGAATAGGCTCCCCCTTTTTGTAACCCTTCTTATGTTTTTAATTGTTAGCAGGAAGCGTCATTTTAACTTTCCTCAGCATTGATTGAGGTTGTAATGAGATAAAATAAGCTTTTTTCAATGAGAATGTAATGATGAAGATTGAGACCACGATATACTGTACAGTATGTGTTTTTTAAATACAGCTGCACCCAAGACTCCAGAAGGGAAGGAGCTATATGTTCACTGAGTTAATTAGTGCAAGCGGGATCGTGATTCATCCTGACCCACCATCCTGTAGTTATACACAGTCCCTTTTCACCATCAGTCTTTTGCTCTATGTCATGTCTGATTGTCTTTCTCTCACCATGGATCTGTCAAGGGTCTGGCCCTGAGTGATAACTAGACCTATGCCTAATGCTTAAAGGCAGGATAATCTATAGGAATTATTTTCATTGGTCAGGAAGAATTAAGTTTTTCACTTTTTTCTGTCTTAGTTTATTTCTGTGTGGTTACTTCTTCTGTTCTGTGACATTGAGACTGTGCGTTGACATACTGTACAGTAATTCGGCAGACAAGGCAGCTGTGGTATGTTAAATAGCAGGTTATCTCAAATTTTTCCATGCACTGCAGTCCCCTGCTCTGCTTCTGTCTGGAAGTGTCTGTGCTGGGACAAGGCCGACATTGAACTGTGGCTGGTAGGCTTCAGAACAAGGTCATTTATTATCATGTGCTTTAATTTCAACAGCAGACAGATGTCTTAGATATTAAATTATAATTGCTGGTGCAATTGGCCACAAAACATATTCTGTGAATGCAGTACACTAGCACCCATAAAGGAGAACTAACTCAGTCGCATTGAAAGTTACAGTAAAAACATCAAAAGACGTTTTGCAATGCTGATTATGCTCTACAGCAGACGTTGGAAGCTCCTGGCACAGGCACCATAGGCCACCTCATGAAGAAATAATATACACTCCGACACAACACCTACAATACTTCAGCTCAGAAACAAGGCAATTTCAGTGTGAGATAATACACCAAATCTGTGGATCTCAGGAAAAACAGTCTGAACATCTGATTTGTAAAATAATTTAAATATATTGGGATGTTTGAATTTGAACTTTGAGGACTGCTTTATTTAACATCCTTATTTCTATAATGAAGAGGACAGTGCTTACCTCATTACAAGTGATGTATTAAAAAATTTCAAATAGGAATTATTGTATATAATTTTTGTTTGTATTTCTGTATTCAAAGTTATGGAAATTAGTGTTAAGTAGCTAGTGTGCTGTTTTCCGTGCAGTTTTACTGCTGTGAATACAGATAATAAACTGCATACTGTCTTGGTGACAGTCAGGAGTGGGATGACTGGGATGACTTTCGGTTCAAATCTTTTCATTAAAGTTTTACAATGGAAAAAAAACATCAAGATAAACAACAGAACTAAATTGCCAAGTTATAAAAATCCTTTAAAAATTATTTGATCATAAAAAATGTGTTCTGCCTCCACACACACTCTAAACTGATGAAATATGGAAAAGGGTAATAAATGTATGAGATTACTTGAAATTTATTGACAGGAGAATATTCTGCAGTCAGTGATTTGACACCTACTAACAATTGTTATTATGCCCGATTATAGGTAGTGATCAACTGACCACAAAACAGAATGTTCCATTAAAGGGCAGGCAAACCAGTCTGGGAAACCTGAGCTTCTTTTAAGAAAAATAAAGTGTTTTTCTTTTAAACTTTGGAGACTAAAAAGGGATTAACTCCTTCTGTTTCCTTTTGGTATTTTTATTAAAGAAGCATTCACTGGTTGATTCAGATTTTAGGACTAGGATTTTAGTTCAGACTCATGGTGAGACAATGTTTTTAGTTCTGCTTAAGTGCATTTGGTTATACTGTATACTGTATTCTCCTGAATGAGGGTGGTTTTAAAACTCACTAATTAGCAAAAGGTTTATCCCAATTACAAATGTTGTTGAGTTTTTTAGGAGCCGAAAGTATATTTAAAAAAGGCTGCAAATAGAAAATCAAAATACATTAGCCTGCTAAGGCTACAATTAGCAAAATCCCGAAGAAACAGGGGTTACCAGGGACCAGAAAAGAGAGTCACAGTGCTGGGGTATTTTTAAAAATGAATTCTGAGTGCAGAAAAAAAAAACCTAAAGAAGTGAGGAGATCAATTACTAGCAGGAATGAGCACTGGTGATCAACAGTCCTGTTGGAACAAAAAACATCAGAAACAGTGGTACTCTAGGACCAGGATTAAGAGCTGCTGTTAAATATGATCTACTTATTACTTTTAGAAGTAGAAAAAATATGTCAAATATGGCAGAGCTGTTAAATTGGTCCCATTAAGCCAATAACTTTGGAGCTTGTTAAAACCTGAAGATAGACTCCCAGACATCCAGGACCAGGACTGCTCACCCCTGCGTTAGAAGAACTGGTCGGAGTAGACTCTGTGTAAAATATCTGAATAGATCATTAGATAATCTGCTGTAGATGTATTTTTATGGATCTCATTGTGTCAATTTAGATGGTGTGGTGGGGTAGCCAACTTCCAATTGAATAAAATAAGGTTTCTTGTGAGTAAAGAGGTAAAGGCCAAAGCTTCTGCCATCGGCTGGGATAATTAAATGTCCTTGAGGGGCACTCCAAGGAGGGCTGTGGGTAGGTAGGGTTCAGTACACAAGTGACAGCGTCTGATGTAAGAACAGCAGTAGAAGACGGTTTGTCGGGTGACTGAAGATGGCAGCTCATTTACACCAGAGAATTGTGGGGAATGTGGTTTATACATCTTGTCTGAGCCTACTGCCTACCTACACTGACTAAAGTTTTGAAGACCTTAGTCCAGAGTGGTTCTGGATCATGACAGTTTAACTTTGCATTAATATTGGAACTTTGAACTGTGACAATCTACAGCAAAATTGAGATGAGATGTAAACTAAAGTTATTGGACAACTGTTTGAAAGGACATGTGTGGAAAGAAAGCTATCTCACAGAATAAATAATTGGAAAATCTTTACTTGTTTCTGAACACACCTGAAGAAGGCACCATAGCCAAAACATTGTGTTTTCTCTTTCTTATCCTTATTCTAATTTTTAGAATTAGAAGAAGAAAGAAAGAATTCTTGTGTGGCGCCAAGTCATCAGTTATACAAGTTCCTCTGACAGAACTGGTATCTCCACCATCAGCTGACTGACCGAGGAGGACCATTAATTAGTGGAATGATCTTACCCATCCCAATGATGCTTGTGTACTGCACCCTTAGGGAGCAGTGAAACTCTTCTCAGATGTACTGTAAGCAATCTGAGTCTGGAACTCTGTAGTCAAAAAGTCAAGCTACTTGAAAACAATGTTTTTATGTGCTGTGATTGCATCCAGATTTGGAGATGAAACTGGTCCCACACATTTCAGATCCCTCATCTCCCAGATGAGAGTGTGGTCAGGTGGTCTATACAGATAAATCCTTCTTGGTCACAGCAGGAAGCATAAGGGACAATTAAACCCACACAAACAATTAAGAAGGGACTGCATCCAGTAGATCTGCATCCAGTTCCAGATGCTCAGAAAATAGAAAATTCAGTAGATTGGAGAACAATTACTTTTGCTGTCTGTGGAAACACAGAAAAGGGCATCCTCACATCCTGAATTTAAAAAATGCTGCCTCTCCCTGAAAACATCTTTATGCAAAGTTTTTCAGGAACATACTAATGTATTCTTTTTATACAGTCATTATAAACAATACCTGTATGTGTTTTTATAAAATGTTCTCTGTAAGGCCGACAATTACCAATTATTGTAATACTATCCTCAGTGCTCGGAAATACAGTACTGCTCTGTATGAATATGTCCACAGACTGCTGATAGACCTCAGTGTTGCCATCACTGAAAGCAATACCAATGGGATTCTGTGTTCTCTGTAGGTATGGGACCCATCCACATGAACACAGTGCAGTGTACTGGCACAGAGCGCTCCATCACTGAATGCTACTTCCAGGATGTGTCCACCAGAGGGTGCACACACCACGATGACGCCTCAGTCAGGTGCAACGTGCCCGAGATGGGCTTGGAGAGCACGGTAAGGCCTAATGCTGATTCTGTCTATGAAAGAAACACATCTCTGAAATCTCAGTCCCAGTACTTTACTATCGTACACTATTAGTGTACGATTCACCATAAACAACATCTTTCTGGGGTATTTTTCAGTTGGCTTGGAGTTGGTGGGAGTCGTTATTCTTTATTAGTACGCCCTCCCCTTGATTAGGAACACCTGGTTTACTCATTTCTGTTGTAATGAAGCATGCATTTTTGTAAGTGTTTTTGCACTAATAGATTTTTGCTACAATGAAGGCATATCTTTCGTAGCCAAACAGAAGACGCCATCCACATAGTGACCTCCCACTGCAGCCTTCCACGAGACAGTTCCTCGGCGCGTCTGCATTCTTAGACGTTTTACACGTTTTATTAACCTGTATTTATCTTGTTAACTACAAGCAATAGTGTTCTTACTATTATGATCCAGGGCCCTGTTAGGGCAACAAAATAATATTGCGTGATTTTCTAGATCTTGTAAAGCAATGAGGTTTTTGGTTTATTAATTTTCAACTTACAGTTTTCTGAAGAATGAAACATGTTCTTAAATCGAGGGATAAGTGTATTTCCTGTTCAACTTTTCCACAGAGACCCACTGACTACAGTAGGTCATGCTCACTCTTCCAGGGGGTTTGTAAAACGTTCAGAGAATCCATAGTTAATTCCAAGCGACACCTTGTTTATTTTCTCCGCTCTCTCTTCTTTCCCTGCCTCTCATCCCTCCTTCTCCACACTCCTTGGTGTGCCCTGTCCGCGCACAGGTGCGTCTGGCGGGGAGCCAGGCCCGGGGAGAAGGCCGTGTGGAGGTGCTGATGGAGGTGGGGGGGCGGATGAAGTGGGGTTCGGTCTGCAGTGAGTCCTGGGGGATCAATGAGGCCATGGTGGTGTGTCGGCAGCTGGGTCTGGGCTTCGCCTCGCATGCACTACAGGTGAGCTGGAGGCAGCAGAACTTAACCCCTCGACTCCACAGGGAAACAACAGGGGGTGTCATTACAATATCCACCACTGATATTGTACTTCAGCAATATCCTCTACAGCTACAGACCCCCTACAACAAGACTATGCTTACAGTGCTGTTTGAAATAAGAGAAAACTATGATATTGCACACTCAGAAAGAAATGTTTAAATTACCAAAGGGACTCTTAGGTCAACATCCTGAAAAATCTGTTACCTGACATATCTGTTTGATTCATTCGTTATGTCAATGAATAAGTGTGGTGCAAAGCAATAAAATACTGCATTACTTTTGGTGGTATATTGTAATGCAAAGGAGTTTTTTAATAAAAATAAATAGATGAGGTTACATAGTGGTTTATTAGTCTCAATAATAGTCCTGGTTTCATCTTCAGAAAAATCAAATTACAAAGGTTAAATAAAAACACTCCCCCAATTGTCAGAATATATTAAGTGAGGTTACACATCTTCTACATTATAGTATTTCAAGAACAATTTGGAAGGGGAGGAATACATAGGCATTAGATGAAATGATAAATAGTTATTCAACAAATTTCAAATAAGACACAAAATACATTACTGTACATCCAACTGGATCTAATGAGCCTGCATTTTAAAGTGGTGTTTAAAGGAGACACCCTTTGGCCCTTTATAAAATCAAACAAGAATGAGAAACCAAATGGTGAAAAAGAAATCAATAAGTATGTCCGCAGAAATGAAAACATGCCTTGTTATATGGTACATCTAAGCTTCTTTCCGTATATTTAGTTCTAATCCCTTCAGTGCGCAGTACTTGATGGGTTTCTGTTCACCGAAGAGAAATACAGTGGTGAAGATGGGCTACAAAGACATCTCTTGTTTTTCCTGCGTGTGTCTTTGTTCACCTTTAATACTCTCTATTCCTGTCTTGTTCCTTGCTGTCCAAAGCTGTTAAGCCATCTGGTCTCCACTCCCCATACGCATCACATGTTATCCCTGAGACTGCTCAATAAATTGGAACTTGCACACTTCGGATTACAATTTGTAGAGCAAATTATGACTAGTTGCTAATACTGAGAAAAGTATTTTGAGGAGACCCTTTCTTTTGGTGCAGCACTAGCTCTATGCAGGTATGGCTGCATTGGACATGGTTTCACATTTTCCTTTTTCACGCCATCGCTCAATGAACATGAAATTACAGCTGTGAGGTGCAATGGATCTGTGCTCAGGAATCTGCGTGCAGGGTTAGATGAAGAGAAAGTAAGATTGTAAAATCTGGGAAAGAAAGCAGACAAAGAATAGGAAAAGGGGTGGGATGTATTGTTATTCAAACAAACATGTTTTGAGACATGTTTGCTCATATAGTCTCACTGAAGACACATACTGTCTTACACATACACTACATTGTGATGGTAGAAAAGGATCCCCTGCTACAATCAGTGGTTTTGGAAGAATTTGTCTACCTAAAATTAAGAGCAGAAATGGAACAGCTTGGTCACCTAATTTTACAATATGACTTCGAAAATATTACTTTTTTCACCAGGCTGTAATTAAAATCCATATGAGGATGTTAATTTATGAAACAGGCAGTTTTTTTTTCTTGAGGGCTCCTTGTTGATTTCACATACTGTATTTATGGAATGTGTGTTTTTTTTTCCTGTAGGGTGGCAATTGCAGAGTTTTTGTTGATGTCTGACGTTTATGAATGACTTGGGAGGAAATAAGACTTTAAAAAAAAATTGTTTATTCAAGCTGGGATTGGAAAGAAAAGTTACAATGGCACTGGTCTTCATGATGTAATTTGTAGTTGTTTAAAACATAAAATACGATTATATGCATTTTAAATTGGGCTCGGAATGAAAGAATGAACCCTTAGCTAGTAAGCTCGTGCCAAACAGAATGTAGGACTGACCAGATCCATTCAGAAGGCTGACTGAGTCTCTGACCCTCTGTGCTGCTGTGCGCAGGAGACCTGGTACTGGCAGGGTCACCCCGATGCCAGCGAGGTGGTGCTCAGCGGGACACATTGCACGGGCACTGAGCTCTCCATCCAGCAGTGCCGCAGGAACGGACAAGTCCACTGTCCTCGGGGAGGTGGGAATCGAGCTGCAGGAGTCACCTGCTCTGAGAGTGAGTCGCCCCCCCTTGAATCCCTTCTGCAATTTCAGACCGCCACAGTCCGTGCACTTTAACTACACCGCAAAGCACGGGCCGTTCTGTAAGTCTCGGCTGTTCAGAAGAGCTCCTTCCGCAGACGAGTACAAAAGAAATTGGTCCTCTCGCTTGAACACAGCAGTAAGATGGGGGTCTTAGCCGCAGGACGTCAGTCCGCAGTGGGTGCCTGTCTCGTCTGGCCGTGGCCGCGGTGCGCTTGTCGGCTGACCGTCTGTGGTGCTGTATGTCCCCCCCTGGCAGCGGCCCCTGACCTCGTGCTGAATGCCCAGCTGGTCCAGGAGACAGCGTACCTGGAGGACCGGCCCCTGCACCTGCTCACCTGTGCCCACGAGGAGAACTGCCTGTCCTCCTCCGCCGACCGCATGAACTGGCCCTATGGGGAGCGCCGCCTCCTGCGCTTCTCCTCCCGCATCCATAACCTTGGCAGGGCCGACTTCCGGCCGCGGGCCAGCCGAGAGTCCTGGACCTGGCACCAGTGCCACAGGTAGGGCGCAGCGAAGCTCCTGTCGAACGGCTGGAATGCTGTGCGGGCGATGCTTCCAGTTCTGATCTTGCTAAGTGACGTTTTATCACGGCACAGTCAATATTTTGCTTAATTAGTGCAATGAGGGCCTGCACGGTTAAATAGTAAATTCCTTTTCAGAACCTTTTCCTGGCGTCAGTCTAATTGCTTGCCACTTTATTTTCTAACATTAGACTTTCCTTATGTGAAACATGGTCCAAATTTCCCCAAGTCACATTCTTTTCCTCTGATGTATCTGACGTAAATGTCCCTCATGTCGGTGCTGTGTGTTGAAGCAGACCCCTGATGAAAGATGAAAGTGTGTCCTGTCTGGACCCCCGGTCCCCAGCCAGCTCAGGGCCCAAATAACTGTTTCTTTACCCCTGACTGCAGGTGAAATTAATGAGCTGACTTTCTAACACTGCTCTCGCAATCAGTTGCCTGAAATAATTACAGGCCCATTCTGAAGGAACAAGGCAGCCCCTTGTGGGGCAGTCAGTGCTGTGAATAATCTCAGCCCAGCCCCTTCGTTAGTCTCTACAATAACACAGGCCTGGAATGCGTTTCAAAGTGCTCCATTCAACAGTTGCACAAACAACATAGAAGCCTAACCTGTGGGGAAACAGGGGGCTTCTGTCAGAGACGTGCAAGAGCACCATACGCTTGTATGACCAAGGGATGAGGTCAATGTGTTGAACTTGATAGTGTCCAGTTGTTCTAACCATTCCTGACTGGACTCCTTTCTCCTGGCTGTTTCTAGTGCAGTACACACCACTCATGGGTTAACACATCACAGAAATCTAGGAAGTCTGACGTCTGTTAAATTTGTTTCGAAGATAGAAATATGGCTGTTTCTGAGGCCGCTCTTTGTTCTTTGAAAGGTATGATTGTAAGTTTGAACATTTCTCATGTTATCAAGTGGGATTTTATTAGCAATGTGTGAAAAGGTTGGAACTACGTACGACACTAGTTGAATTTAGAGAGCATTTAGTTATGGTGTTTGTTGGCCAGAACTGAAGCCAAACAGATTTTTATTGCTTGTGTAGCCATTTGTACATTATCTGGCAAAACAACCCAGTCCACAACTCAACCAAAACTCTTAAATTCTTTGCAGAAAATTCAAGTCAATGTGTAAAACAGACTTCTTTCAACAGAACTTGCTTTTTTCTACAACATTTATATCTTAACATTTTTCACATTTTATTTGGAATTAAATTCTGCTTTTTAAACAAATGATTATTTTGCTTGGTGTCATGGCATTTAGGGTCCATTCTGACCTGGGGTGTCTTCTTGTGTGGTGTTTGAATGTAATGACTGCATGGGTTTTTGCTCAGTGCTCTGGTTTCCTCCCAAAGGTTGAAAACTGCTCTTTCTAGTGCAGTGAATCTTCTAGTTAAGTGAATCTCTAAATTGTCCCTCATATGCATGTGTAAGTGTGTCCCCATCGACATGTCTGCTGAGGTAGGCTCCAGTATGCCATGACCCTCTGCTGCGTAATTGGTAATTATTGAATGGATTTTTCTAATATGGTCTTCATATTATTTTTCTTATTTGTGCTGTCACACTAACCCTCTGGTCTCTGCAGGCATTACCACAGCATTGAGGTATTCACGCACTATGACCTCCTAACCCTGAATGGCACCAAAGTAGCTGAAGGCCACAAGGCCAGCTTCTGTTTGGAAGATACCCACTGCCCTGATGGTAGGTCATGCTTTTGTCTGTGTTTTAACAGCATGAAAAGGAAGCTGCTGTTTGCAACTTTGTATTTCAATTTTAATAACTGAGTTTATGATAATAACAAGGTCAAGTTAATAACAGTAGTTCATGACAGATATATCAGGAAAAGTCGTGGTAAATTGGGTTGCTTATAATTACAAAACTTACAGCTCTCAATATGCTCCAAGTATTTTATCTTCCATTTTGTGGTGAACTGTGTTTTTTTTATTGGCAGGACTTCAGAAACGCTATGCCTGCTACAACATGGGGGATCAGGGCATCTCTGTGGGTTGCTGGGATACATACCGTCATGACATTGACTGCCAGTGGGTGGACATCACAGACATCAGGCCAGGGGACTACATTTTCCAGGTTTGACCAGAAAGGACATGCTCAGATCACACTCAACACCCACACAGATACATACTGTACATCTCATACTTTTCTCAAAGCCACAGTACCCCTTGAAGAAAATAAATCACATATTTGGCATTAGGGTCAATAGGTTCATCATGTAGTCACCCACCTTGTTACTGCTAAATACAGTACAAACAGAGGAAAACCCTATTCTCATCCTTTTCCTTATATACTATCAATTTAATACTTCATACAGATGACTGGACTGATACCCGTACCAGTCCTCTTTCATTCAGCATTGTGGATAGTTAACTACTTTTCCCTCTTGAAATGATAACTCCACAGATACAGATATCAGACTGCACAGTGAGATCTATACAGCAGCATTTTAGGGGACAGTTAGGAAAGGCTTGAAGAGAAGATGCTTAGGCTAATTTACACAACTGGAGGAAAGGGTATGTGATGTAAAACAGGGAAAACCTTATAATATTCTTCTGCCTTTCAAGCATCTTCAGAGTTATTCCAGATAAAATAATCAAGTAAGATAGCTATAAATAGATGTTTTTCTATAGTTCAGCTCATTCAGCAGAACTTAATTACAAAGCTGTGGAAAGCCTCGACGCTTTGTTGTGGAAGCTTATGTTGTGGTAACGCAAGGAAAGGTCAGGCGTCAGGCTGGAATCTCTCCAGTCATGTTCACACAGGAGAGAGAGGAATAAGGGATACAGTTATGTCATCACTGTTTTATTAATTCTCTTAATGGTTTACACCTGTGACATTTCCACAGCATATCCCACCTCTAATGATCCAAACTCAGTGACCCTCTTGATGACTTATTTAATAATTTGCCAATGAGATCTTTTCAATGAATTCCACCTCTGAAACTGGTGGATATTTTTAAGTGTCCCTTAAAATCATCTTAGTATTTTAAAATACACAGGCATCTTAGGAAATGAAAACAGTTTCTGAAAGTAGCAAATACAAAATCCTGTTCAATTAAGGATTTAGTGAAGTAATGGAAAGCTCATGCCAGAGGAAAACCACAAGACTCTGAGGTCATGAAGACCAGGGTTCAAAGGGTTCAGCCTGGAATTTCAACCCTTGTACAGAAATAGTACTGGATTATCCAAAAGAAGGGCCAAAATATTATACAGTATATTTACATAAAGCTTACCCTTGTGTATATCTTAGGGAAAGATATACATTTGTTAAATTAAATTTTCTTCTTTTTTTTCAGTCCCTGTCCCCCTTTGTGTTTGTGAAATAAGTGTGTGCTTTGTATTGTGATTGCTTCCTCCTTGATTCGTGTATGGCTGGACATGATCCAGTCTGTTTCATTACCATTAGCTCAAGGCAAGAACAGAAATACCAATCTGAACAAGAGCCGTGACCCAAAATGCCTGTGACATTTCTATGACCTGAATTAGGCCTTGTTCACTCAGAGGTTTCCTTCTAATTCAAACACTAATTGAACAAAATGGAGAACTTTTTTGTACAGATGTCTGAAGTGAATTTCATCTGAGTGCCTGCATCCAGTTAAGAAGCTCAGTTGTAAAAATGAATTATCGTTTCCATTGAAAACTGGCGGTCAAAGCTGGAATTTTTTGGAATTGTGCTCCCACCTTCCCATTGGAGAACCTCGCTTTATCACTGCAAAATTCTTCATTCTCCAGAGCTATCTCACAAGCAAGCACATTCAGTTGGCAGGCAGGACCACAGGAGATTAGAAGACGTGTTATACACTGTCATTTTTTTAGAAAGGATTTGGCTAAATTCACAAGATTAGGCTCAAGCCAGGAAAGTTTTGGGAACTTGTTTTTTCTTTGGTTCCTCTCTTTTTTTTTTGAATGGGATTGGACCTGTATTTAAGCAGAGTGTATAATTTGGAGCACTGCTATTAAGAAAATGGTTCAGTGACATGATCAACAAGCTGGCAGGGCAGAGGAGGCACTTATAAAACGGGTTCGAAAACATGCTCTTATTTTAGGTTCGGTGCAGCGAGAGGAGAGGAAGAGAGTTATGCAGAAACACAGCTGGTCTCATTCATGCTGTACTGGGACACTGGCACTCTGACTCGTGCTCATGAATAAGACTGTACAGTTAATGAGGTGGTCATGACATACCTCAGATAGGAATCCAAGGGCCTGGCTTCTGTTGAAGTCAAGTATGACCTACAAAATTAATGGAATGCTTTAGAAAATGGCATTATCTCTCAGACTCCTTTCATTCCACCTCCGTCACTCGCCATCCCAATTCCTTCAGACCTTTCTTTCTCTTTGCTTCCTACCGATTCTGTGCTTACATAATCCAGAGGTGCAAGTGAAGCAGGTGTTTTCTAAATGGCACATTTTATTTTTGAGCTTGTAAAAAACTAGACAAGATTCGTGCTCTGTCATCATCTCTAGTCAAATGAGATAGGAAATGGTACTTCTGAAGTCAAGCTTGCATTTAAAAACAAAATCCATACAGCCCCTTGTAATAATCTCAGAAACATCTTTGGTGTATATGGAAACAGCATGCGACATAAATAAAAAAGATTAAGCAATTTTTTCCCCATGTTTCTATTGAATTGTCTACATCTACAGTATTAAAATTAATGATGACTCCCCGGCCATAATGGTCATATTACAACAATATACTGTAGATCTGTAACACAGTACATAGGCATGATAAAATATATTAACAACATAGAATGTGTCCTGTACAATTACAGGGTGTTTCTCTGAATTTTGACTAAATCCTCAAAATCCTCAATTACAGAAATATGAATTTATGCACCGTAATATAGAACTATCAAACACAGCTTTGTAAAGTACAAGAAAATGTGAATTTACAATGGCAATCATGGGAATCATTGTTAACTGACAGTAGGTAATGCGTGTTGGAAATAATTTGTTTTCATTAACACTTTACAATTAAGTAAAAGCCAGAGCTCTCTTCAACTGAAATTGCTAGGGGTACTTTGTTACATCAAATTGCAAATAAAAATATAATGGTGTCATCCAAATAAAATAAATAGGGATTTATCCCTTGACCTATAAACTCTTAATATAGGTCAGAAAATTATCTCAGGTTTATTGTGCATATGAGTCAGGCAGGAAATAAAAGCAATCCCAGCTATGAGGGCATTTAATGACAGGAAATTTGAAAATTTAAAATAGAACTAATAATTATTCTAAATGATGTCCTTGAAGGTCAGTATTGCACACAGTGAAGTGGATGGTAGGACAGCACGAATATAACATTTCTACAGGAATTAAGAGTGGAGAGCAGGACAGGAAGACAGCACTGAGCACAATGCAGTCTGTTTTTGTATGGACAAGGTTTAGAATGTCAAGCCCATGAGGAGCTTCCACACCCAGAACAACATTCAGCTTGTCCTCTTCCACCTGAATGGCCTTTCCATCGCCAAGGTCAGCAAACAAATCTCCATTTTACAGAATCACTCTTTGACTGTAACATCTTTTTTCAGACAATTACTGCACACTGCCAGTCACCTAAGCTCCACAGCCGTCTTGTCCACTCTCTCCCCTAAGCTGCTGTGTCACCTGCAAACACGTCCAGCAGCACACGTGAGCAACACATGGCCCCACTGGCCATTTTGACATCACCCTGAGGGCATCATATTTGTCCTGGAATCTCTCCTGTTGCATGCTTGCAGAAAGTGCCCTTCCATTCAGTCTGAGAAACAGTGAAACGGTAAAAAGACTGGCTGATTGTTTCAGGAAACGTGAAAGCAGTGAGGATCAAAGATCTTTCCAAGGTGATGGTCTCCCATTTTAGCTCTCCAGACCATGATTATGCTGACCTTTTTATCTGCGTTCAAAGACTCCTGCACCTCATAAATGTCAGAAACTAAAATTAATCTTAAAATTACACACATGTTCCCCCAGCACTCACAAACCAACAAAAGTCTTTTTAAATACCATTGACAGATAATTGCTTGCTGCACGCTCCCTGGACTTTGACAGCCAGGACTTTTGCCTTTTCACCTTCTCATGTTGTCTTTTACCCTCCCCATCCACCCCTTCGCTGCGTGTTCCTGCTCTCCCCCTCATTTCCCCAAAGCACCCTAAGGCTCCCATGTTGAAAAATGTTCCTTTTCCTGTGTGAAATTAAACTCAGGGATGCTCTTACATTTGATCTAATGTTGTGTCTTTCTCCCCGATGAAGAGCAATTTTTTTCCCCAGACGATGCTGCAGTAGGAATAAGAAAACGGCTCAGTAATAATGCTTTTTTATGGTCTCCCTGGCACCACAAAGATTCCATAGAATGTAAAATGCAGAGAATCACTAGAATCTGTCTCTGGAAATCTGAGTTCATTATACATTCCTAGGAGAAACTCATATGAAGCTATGCTGTGTTGCTCTTGCAGGTTGAGGTAAATCCTTCTCTGGACATGGCGGAATCGGATTTCACTAACAATGTGATGCGGTGTCGATGCAAGTACGATGGTAACCGGATCTGGATGTACGGTTGTCACACAGGTAAGGCACGGATCAGACCGGCCTACAGGACAGATGCTCACACACCTCACAACACCTTGTGACATTTACTAATGAGTCACGATGGAACTAAGTTTCCGAATTACTGATTAACTAAGGAACATGAGCAAATAAGTTTGAAAAAACACATATGGAAAGAAAACTCCATTTCAGCCCACAACAGATAATAACAGAAGCCTGTAGAAGAAGATAGACAGTGATTTACAATGACTTGACCAAGAGATTTGTACCTTTGCTCCATGGTAAACAAAAAAAGGGAAGATATACAGAAAAATAAAGTTTAAATTTGCAATATTCGAGTTACCAAGTACAAATAAAAAAAAATGATTTACATATTCAATTGAAAACACATCATATACCAAAACTGGACAGTTTGAGCTTACTCTACAGTCATTAGGCACTGCAAATACAAATGACTTTACTTTTGATTAAAAAAATATCTAAGATTCAAGTCAGTCAATCATTGTATTATTAATAATTATCATTGCTTGAAATTGCTTACAGTGCTATCCAAAAGTATTGATACAGAAAAGTCAAAGCAGTTATTTTTGCTTTGCTCACACACAATATTTATTAGTGATCATAAGATTAATACTGTATCAGTTGTCAGAACAATATACGTTTGATTTTTTTGGCAATTCTATTTATAGATTTGATAATATTGAAACAAAAAACATACTTTGTGGTCAGCCCAGTGACGACACATTCACTTTAAGTAAACTTCTGAGTGTGAATGTCTGAACAATCCAGCTGACCGGCCTCCTTGTGTCATCATCTGAGTTGCTTTGCCAAGACTTTGCAGCAGTTACTTTGCATTTTCCTTATTCTTGGGTTGATCTGACTTCAATTTCTATTTCAGCATGTAAAATGCATACTTGAAATTTAAATCTGGAGGTGGAAATGAACAATTTGGTGGCATTGGCTGTATTCTCATGCAGCAGGGTGAAGCACGCAATCCCTTGTAGAATTTGCTGTGCACGCTCAAATCCTGCTTTTTCTTCTGCATTTCAGACTGATCCCATAAAGAATACCTGAATTGACCTGATTAAAAACACAAGATTTTTATTATGTACTATAATACTTTTATAAAAATGTTTATGTTTGAATTGTATTTTCCCCCTAAGATTAATGGTTATCAGAGATCACAGTTAAAATTCCAGTTTAATATTTTACTGTTCCAAAACATCTGGAGGGCATTTTAGGTCTGAAGATCTAACAGAGAACCAAGAAGGAAAGCAAATTCCCAAACAGCATTTTGTACATTAATCTACACCAATGAATCATTTTAAAGGTATAAAGAAGATTAATGGGTCATGGAATAAAGATTATATTAATGAGTACAATATGGGGCATCAGTGATCAAACTTACAGCACAATCTTATGAGATCAAACTTCCCAAGAATACATTAAGAGGCCATTGTTAACAATTTTGTCATGAACTATAAACCAAAATGAGGAGTACAGACATGTGAAATAATACATACTTAGAGGAACAGGCATCTTTAAAAATGATAAAACCATGCAATAGATTTATCAATGCTGATACCTTTCAATTTATTCAAAGAATTATGTATTCCACAGTATCAAAAATCTTAGATAAATCTTAGATAAATAAAGACTGTTGCACAAGTCCAATTGTTGCCAAAGGTCATTATAACGATTTAAGACTTTTAACAAACCCACACCTAGAGCAAAATACTGCACAGAAGAGAAAATATTATTGCTATGTAAAAATAAAAGCTTAACTACTCATTAACAATTCTTTCCATGATCTTAAATAGGCAAGGCAAGGTAGAGCTAGGCTTATAGCAGTTATGGTCTGTCCTATTGCCCTCTTTAAAAAGAGCAAAACAAGGGTGGATTTCCAGTCTGCTAGAAGTTTAGCTGTTTTAAGAGACTAAAAGAGTACTGTAGGTCAAAGTTTCACATTTGAAATGAGTAACTAAATTGAGAAAGGATAGCCAGCAGCCATGTCACCCTGCAACTTACAATTGGCAACCCACTGAAGCTCAGCAGGTGTGAGCCTGGTCAGTACCTGGATGGGAGACCTCCTGGGAAAAACTAAGGTTGCTGCTGGAAGAGGTGTTAGTGGGGCCAGCAGGGGGTGCTCACCCTGCGGTCCATGTGGGTCCTAATGCCCCAGTATAGTGACGGGGACACTATACTGTAAATAAGCGCTGTCTTTCGGATGAGATGTAAAACCGAGGTCCTGACTCTCTGTGGTTATTAAAAATCCCAGGGTGTTTCTCGAAAAGAGTAGGGGTGTAACCCTGGCGTCCTGGCCAAATTTCCCATGCCTCCTAATAATCCCCCTCTTTGAATTGGCTACATTACTTTGTTCTCCTCCCCCTGATGGCAGGCGGAGCGACGCGCCGGTTGGAGTATTCTTGGTTGCATTTAATGGCAACGTCAGCTCAAAGATTTGGTACAAACCACCAAATGGAGACGGGCGTGCCGACAAGTGGACCCTGCTGATGCGGGATTAACGCTAGGATGAGAGAGCTAAATTGAGAAAGGATGGATCAATGTGTCCAACAGACCTATATGTCTCGGTTTTGCAATGCTCAGCAGACCTTGGGGGAATCTGAAACAATCTCTTTCTGCTCACATGAATCGAAAATAATTATAACAAACATTTACTGTATAAATGCAGACAAAAACGTATCATGCCTGAGAACACGTGATTTACACGGATGTTTAAATGTAAACGTGCTGTGCAACATTGTCTCACTGTTCTTAGGAGATGCCTACAGCCTGGAAATCGAGGACCTATTCGAGCACCAGCGCCAGATCTCCAACAATTTCATCTAGCCCACCTCCACAGGAACAGGACACTGTCCCCGATGGGCAGTGAAAGGTCAGGGCTGGGTCACCAGGGAACTTACCTCAGTGCAAGATTAAGGGTGATGGATGGCATCTGTCCACAGTAAAGCACTGTGCTACAGCTTCCTGCAAACTCACACAAGAAACCTCAGGACAGCCCTCACCCACCCATATCATAATCATAACCCCCCAAACAAAAGAAGAAACCAATACACGCTCTTTGCATCCTGAGCTAATCAGCAGTCTGGAAACATTTTTTTTTTATTGCAAACAATCATACCACAATACTTTTTAAGAGGAACTTGGAAACTGAAAAAGTGCTCAGACCCGCAGTTAAGCAAAAATGAAAATAAGAAGATGAAAACTGAACTTTCATGCCTGAATGGGAGAGTATTTTTTCTTTTGAACGAAATGGACAGCTAGTGTGTCTTGATTTGTTTGACCTCTCCTGCACATTTCAAATCGGCATCATTTCGTGACAAACCTCATTCACATTAACAGAATCATTGTTGATCTGTACTCAAACGTTTGAATTTGCCTAGCTGTTACTGGAACCATGACTTGTTTTGTTGAATTCACTCTTCTCTGCACTTAGTATGACAAGATATACACATTATAACAAATATTTAAATAATATATAAATTAAAACAGTTACTAAAAATGGTAGTTATGCAATTAAGAAATGTTTTAATTTAAATATATGCTTCCTTATGGAAAGTGTGTTTGTATAGCACCCATAAACCTTAAGTGTTAAAGTATAAAAATGTGTGGCTCTTTGACATTGTGCATTTCTTGGCTATTGGTGAATAGTCGGCTCTCCCTGAGAATGCTATTGAACATCTCAGGCAGTCTTCTTCTCTATGTACAGAGGACAGGCGTCAAAATGGAAAGTGTATTTAAGCACTAAATTATAGTTGAGCCACATTGGACGTACTCTACAGCTTTCTATAGCACTGTTTCCAACCAATTAGCAGTTTCTTCAGGGTATCTGCATATAAATACATCAAACTTAAATTGGAGCTATAACAAAAGTAGACTGCTTCTTACATGAGAGCATATTAGTCTGTTGATAAACTGTTCATAGATATAACGCAATAACATGAAGCGTTATTGGTAATACAGTAAGTGGAACAAATGGCCACTATTGTGAATGAATGAGCACAGAAATGCAGTAGAAGCCCCACATGCTCCTGGCAGGTAGTCAGGTAAGTTGCTCTGTGCTCTGGACTCCAGTTAATCTTGGGGTATACCTTGAACTGGAAGAAAGGTGCTTCTTGTGTTAGGGTGCTGTTTCTTCAAATTCACACATTTCCATCAGGAAAAAAATATGGTTTTATATGGAATATATGTACTTTTTGTGGATTTTGTTATTACAGTTTAAAAGGGCTTCTAATAATGTACACATTCTCATGTATAGTTTTAAGTATTCTTCACAAAAACTATAGTCAATAGAACTAGTTTATAGTTCTATGAATGAAATGTTGTTCTGTATTGTACATTTTGTTGTACCAAATCAAATCATATCCAGTAAATGCACTTTATTCAGGACATTGCAGTATTCAGGAAATTTCTTAAGAGTTATGTCCGAAATGACATTCAGGTTGGTAGACAAATAAAGTTCTGTGTTTCCAAAACTGGGCAATGGCTGTTATTTTAAAATGAGAGTATATATATTTTTTAACAAACAGATTTCCTGGAGTTGTTATTGAGTTAATAACTGCTATTATATTTAAGATCTCAAATAGATTAATGTATTCAACATTACTGTCAAATTCTGGGGAAAAAAAACATTGGAAAAAATGATTCTACAATATTGTTAAACATGCATTTTGCAGTTAGCTTTCTCATGTTTTAAAGTTTTACTAGTAAGAAATACTTTAGTGTCATTTTTCCTGTTCATGTTCAGATGATCACAGCTATGGTTCCATAACATTACTTTTGATTTATTATTACCCATTGAAATCGACATACAGTTCGCAGTTGAAAAATCATTCAGCCTTGTTAACAGAGATTAGATATAGGGTTAAGAAAGAACAAGTGCCATCATCCACTTAAAAAAAGGAAAGTGCAGCTCAAGCTGGTCTTTCTGAACGGAAGCCCTATCTGACCACAGTAAAACTGAGGATTTATGCCCCCAGGTAGGACAAAGAATCACCAATATTAAACTTCTGAGCAGGACTTAAAACATATCTATGACATTACGAAACACTCAAAACAAAATCTTGTAACAGAAAAAGGCTAAACAAGTGGGTATCTTTTCAGCCTTAACAGCAGGATCATTGCTGAGTCTTTAAAATAACCTGTAGGCCGGACTGGCACAGCCTCAGCTATATAAATGTTCTTTCTTGTAAAAACAAAATCACAGTTTTATACATTTTTTCATTAAACAGCCTGGTTGTAAAAAGCTCAATTGCACAACTGCCTGGAAAGCATATAAAAGCCCTTTATTTACGTTAAAATGGGCTGTAGATGTGGATATGGTGGCCATTCTTCAGCCAGGAGTTTTCAAGGTTGGGTTCAGTAATTGAGTCTGGACACAAGGACATCAAAATACTGCTTCCAAAAACAGAAAACAGTTTTTATGGCCATTTGAAGTCTAGCTGTGGACTGTAGGCATACCACAAACTTGTTTTAAACAGAACATGTTTTACCTAAAAAAAACACCATCTCTATAATTCATACAATAATGTTCCTGTTTTTTAAGTTTATATATACACTCATCTAAACGATCAGTAAAATATAAATCCTTGTTTATATGTGTAACAGCAACAAAATGAACAGACAAAATAACACTATAGTACACTTTACATGCCTTTACTACACTACCCCAGTTGGGCAGCAGTGTGAAGAGTGGTAATTGTTCTGGACTTGTCACTGGAAGGTTGTAGGTTCAAATTCCAGGTTAGAAACCGCTTGTTGTACATTTGAGCAAGGTACTTCCACTGGAATGAATACCTACCTATAGACTGTAAATAGGTCCAAATGAAAGTTGTTTTGGATAAAACAGCTCTGGTTTGGCATCAGCCAAATATAAAAAAAAACTGAATTATAAAAAATACAGCATGATATACAGTACATATCTGGATACTGGATTTAACTATTCTATTGACCAGGAATAACAGCCGATTTCACTTGTATTATATAATCCCAGAACGATTCACATACAGAAGGGGACCCACTTCATCCATAACTGTGTATCCACTGAATTGCCGTAGAACCCAGGTGACACACAGCAGATCAGGAGTCAAAGTGAAAATTGCCTGAGCAACTGAAGAAGGATCTTTAGGGAGATCAGATTGTATGAGCCCAGAGCAGAATATAGCCTGGACACTAGGGCTAATACGCCTACTCTAATAACAGTGCCAGATGATCTTTAATAACAGCAAGTAATCAGGGTAATTTAACGTATTATCTGAAGGACAAATATAGGACCTCATGCTTTTAAATTGCCATTTTGGCACGTCTCCTAATGTCTTTAATAACTGATGCCTCTTAACTCAAACATAGTTTAGGCAAGGGACGTTGTCACTGCCGAACCGTCTCTGAACACTGCAACCACACCCTTTGTGAGGCTGTTCTAGAACAGAAAAAAGGAGAGAAGCAAACTGCAGCCTTTGAGAAGTTTCACTGAATAAAAAATGTAGTTCCTCCTGTTGATGCAATTATCCCCAGAGGCCTTCCCATTTTATTGCACTCCAGAGCTACTACAGAAATGATCGTAAGTTAATCAACTGTAAGTGTTAAGAGAAGGAAGTCACGGTTTCTTAACATTAACAGCTTTTGTTTCTTAAATAATATTTAATTAACACATACAGTACTACTCAGCCTGCTTTCCAAATGATACTGGGGTTAATCCTTCTGGGTAATAGGCTGGCCAGAGCGTGATGCTGACCACATCGCCTCCACCTCCAGTGTGAGATGGCTGAGGAAAAATGGTGGCCCTTGCCTCCCATTCCCCCATGGGCCTTTATGGCCTGAAAAGGGGACCTAACCTACCTAAGATAAAAGATAAGATCACTTTATTAGCCATATAGAATTACTTGCATTAGGAATTTGTCTTTTCTCATACCCTAGCTTGCTCTCCATGAGAGACACAGGCACACAGACGGGGAGAGAGAAGCTCGGGGTCAGAGCACAGGGTCAGCCATTTATACGGCGCCCCTGGAGCAGGTGGGGTTGCTCAGGGGCCCAACGGAGTAGGATTCCTCTGCCGGCCGTGGGATGGCCTACTCAACATGCTGCTCTAACGACGCAGGACAACCTCAAGGACACAGCAGCCTGAGTGCTGGGGTGAATCCACCTGCTGGGCTCAAAGATGAAGAGACAGGCGCTGATATGCAGAGAAGACGGTTCATGTGCTGTAGGAAAGCTCCAAATATTGTACTCAAAATAGCAAGGTTTAAAGCTGGGGAGAAATGAGGCGAAAAGCCAGGGGAATCCAGAATCACAGTCAGGAAAACGTAGCGGTCGGTACACAGAACGGTAAAGAGCGAGCAAAGAGAAAGAGAACACCAGCACAGCAAGAAAGAGGGAGGATGAGGCAGCGGAAACCCAATGGCTCTGCCAGGACTTAAACACAGAAGCAGATGAGCACAGTTAACAGGCGATTACCTCATGAATGAGTGGCAGGGGGGACTGATAATCGCTCATATCGGATACGGACAGCCCCAGTGGATGATTTGGACACGGCTGGTTGCCGTAGCAATATGGGGGTGCGAGCTGGCATCTGCATGGGTATTACAGCTGCTTTCAAATATACTATACTGCAGAATTTCCCTGCTACTTGCAGTTAATTGTATTGAGACTTCTGATTATCAAATGAGATACAAGTCCATGTCAAAGTTTTGCACCGGAGGGGAAAAATTCAAGCTTTATTCAAGCTTCATTGTCCCCCAGGGGAAATATTTTTCACGGCACAGTCAAACATGACACAATGACAAATAAAAATCACAGAGAATACAGTAGTGTTACAGGAGAGAAGAAACAAGAGACAAGCCACCAACTTCAGCAGCAATGTCAACTGAAGTGGATAAACAACAAGATCTGTTACAAGGTGACAATGATGAAAAGAGTAAGTTTTACACAACTGATCCCTAAAGAGGACTAGGACTTGAACAAGAAGTATTCAATCTTTCTAAAGGAAATCACAATGATCATGAAATCACAAGGCTAAAGAACACATTTTTCATACAGGTTTGGGGTCACTTTAATTGATGCTATTTTATTGTTTGTACAGATGCTTTGGATGCAAAAAAGTAGCTAGCACCCACGTTTTGTTTCATTATTGCATGTCCCATTTTTGCATTGTGTGGATGTCCCTGCTTAGATTCCCCATAACCAAGTTAAATATTCTAAAAATGTCATATTGTTTGTTCAAATTATTTTGTCTACTTTTCTCGGAAGCACACACACCTTATGTAAAAATCTCTCAAAGCTGTTTGCCAGGACGTGTAAAGACGGGTACCAAACCTCACACAACCAGTCATGGGATTGCAAAACAGATACTCTTCCTCATGTGATTTCCTCTCTACTTCAAAGTTGTCTGAGAATCAGAAGTGGTACCTATTATAACACGCAGAATCTTTGCAGAAATGAAACCAGATAACCATGAAAAATATGGGTAAAATAAAAACAACAGAAATATGTAATCTTCACTTACAAAGGGTTGTTCTGACAGTTTTACATCAGTCCTATGTAATCAGCGTTTCTATGGTGAAGAGTACAGTGCCAGATCTTCAGAAAAAGCTTGATTATGTTCTGTCACATGAGAACTATACATGGCTACAAAAGCCAGACATGTTCGCCAACTAAGCACTAACTCAGAAGTTGTACTAATCTCACAGATATTTCACTTGACCATGATTAAACTAATCTGTTGCAACTGGAGTGGCCCTAGTTTTTTGTGTCCTCTTTTGGTTTTATAATAAAGAGCTGTTACTTTGCAAAAAAAAAGAACCATTGGTTGGTCCCATGGATATCTTTTACTGCACATTTCTTATCATTCTGTATTCCTGAAAACCAGTCAAAATATACAAACAAGTTCCATTCTATATTTAAATAAAGATATACAAAAATCTGCAGTCACATTCAATAATGAATAATCTTTTTACCATTATGTGCAGGGCATATCTCAATCACTTGTGTATGTGGATTTTAAGGAATTTAAAATGTAGGTAAAAGCCAATATACATACTGGAGTCTAAAGGCCTTTTACTATTTTATATGTTAAACTCTAATCTAACCTCAACTGCTACCAACATAAACATTCAGTATGTTTTGCAATATAACAGCACAAATAAACCACTAGTTCCTTGAGCTTTAATCATCTTAAACACCACAGAATTTCTGAAAATAAAAATCAAGAAGAAACCCTAGGTTTTATTACAGGAAACAATTTCCTGAACCAGTTTCCAGTCAAGTGCTAAATCTTTGCAATCTTTAAGCAACAACAAAGAAACAGAAGTTCTAAATAAGATGTATGGGGAAAAAAAAAAAAGAGATGAAACATATATTAAAGCCTAAAATATCTTATGACAACTTTCTGTGAAGTATTGATATCTCCAGCAAATCTCAAGTTAAGATTTGGATATGTGTCTACGGTGTGAGACAAACACCAAATTCTAAAGCCAAAGTCAGACTATGGAAACACCCAGAACTAATTCAAACAGATCTCAAAGACAACTTTGGACAGACTTGAGAGACTTAAGTCGAAATTTTAGATCTTTTGGCTAATAATTTGATGCCTATCTGGAATGCTATATCCCTTTGAAATGACCCTCCGTGCTCACCTTCTGTCTCGAAAAAGGTCTTTTCATTTGTGGCTTTCCTGAGAAAACGTTTTTTTTTCCTTCTATAAAAAGAAAAATAACATTAAAAAAAATAAGAAAAACAACAAGAAAGCACACTTAAAAGTCAGACACCTGACTCACTAAATACCTAGCTGCATTTTTCAAACTTCACGGCTTTTAACTAACATCAGAATGTAACTATGTACGCGTCAGAAAACAACCAGTCACCCTGTTTCCTTTTTATCCCAGGAGGACTACATCCTGCTTGTGGACACGTGTTTATTTGGAGGCCAGATCATTCCACACCCCCACCTCTCTGGAGACCAAGTTCCCACAATGGCCACTGTGTGAGGTTATGAGCAGTTGTGAATGACAGCTCTGTGCCAACTCCCAGACTGGGTCGCACTTCTCACTGCATAGCACAGAGCTGCCATTTGTCCCCAAATGTTCACCCTCTGCTGTGGGGCATGCAGTAACCCGCAGTTCACCACACCAAGGACAACTGACGCATAACTGGTGTCAGCACCAAGCAGATACAGCTGGTGGCCACCATCTCATGATAAACTGTGACTGATTCATTGAACAGAAGCATGTAAGTCAAAAGACAAAGCAGTGCTAAACACACTGCTCTGAATTACATCAGCGCCTTGACAATTTCACTAATGAAACTGACATTTTAATTAAGAGCTTGGGAGGACACATCAACAGAAAGCTGTTATATTATGGGTTTGTGAGTTAATGGTACTCTTTACCATGTGTGTAAGCAAAACTGTTTGTTTTGGAGATCACTCATGGCCTTTACTAAAAATGTTCCTGGTTAGATTTTGGCAAGGAAAAATAGCAAGATTATCAGCAGAACTCACATTAAGAATTTTGAAGCAGGTAATTCCAAAGGAATAAAAAAATATTTAATGGGTTTTAAGTAAGAGTGCCAAATTTAAGTACAGAAGGTAAAAAACACAACTCTTGAATCTGTACATCACCAAGTTCCAGAAATCCAACAGCAATTGCAGATCCACAGTATCTTAGTTAAGCGGAAGGCTGCACATTTTAAATGGGTTGTACTAAGATTTAATTCACAATTTTATTAAAATTTACAGGTATTATAATGCATAACAATAGTCCTTTTGACTAACAATATCAATAGTCATTTACAGCTGAAACATTTTAAAAGGAGGACACTTCAAATACCTCACAGTTAAAACTATATATACATACAAATATAAAATTACCATACAAAACAATATTAAAACCGCCACTGTTGTTGCATGAAAAGAACCTGGCCAAAAAAAGCCCACAACTCTACAAAAGCTCATCTATATCTTAAGAGTGGCATTGGGTGTTCAGTTTATCCAGGTCACAGTTGTTCACAGTGCAGGGCCTTGGCATATACTTGCCATCTTCCTAAAAGACACACCTGAACAGTCGTTTACATATGTTTGTTGAAAGTGTCTTTTGCAACGCCACGGCACAAAATTGGAAATCAAGTTTCTTCTGACATTCATATGTCTGGTGAAATAAAAACAACGTTTCCAAATTCAATTCCCAATGGCAGAAGCATTAGTCACTGGGGAAGTGCACGTAGCATTTACTGAAGGGTAAGTGCCTTGTCTCTGCCTTCTGCGGAGCACATATGCTAAAGGGGTCCAATTGGCACTCTGCCTGGGCAGCTTCCGCCTGGTAGGCCAAACTAGGTCTCAGTGTTGCTGCAGAAGGGACATGGATATGAAATAGTGCTGCTTCACTACCACTGGAGGGTGATAGGGAGGTGACTGGGTGCAGAGCTGTGCCACAGACCTACTGCAAGTGAAGCTGGGGGGTGGGTGGCACTGAGTCTATGCTGCTTCTTGGGTGTACCTGGAGATGCACAGGAGGAATGCACCAAGAAGCCCAACGAGTACAGAGAAATGGGTGAAGGCAACCTGTGTCTTTTAGGGATATGAGCCCACATTGAGCTGGTGTGTGGAAACCTACTGCTGTCATCTGAACTCTTGGACCACCACAGAAGCAGGAGCGGGCGGCACACACCATAGAGTGAATACACAACTCTGATGTGGTCTGTATGTGGCATTGGGATGACAGACAGCTGAAGATAGGCCAAATGAGCGATCTATTTGGGAAGGCACTGGGGTAGAGGGCAACATTAACATGAGATAGCCACAGTACAAGCATGATACACATACTGTAGGAATGGAAAAGAAAAAGATTAATTCTTGGGACAGGCAAGAATGGGACACATCCTTTCATGATGGAATGATACAGAAAGGACATGCATACTATTAGTAATGAACAGTCAGTCTGCAAATGTTTTTCTTTACGCCAATCAATATTCTGTGTCATCATTTTTAACCAAGTAGAAGAGATTTAATCAATAAAATAATGTCTGGTGTTTTGTGCCAATTCAAAGGGTAATAGTTTCAGAACATAAATAACTTCAAATTGTAAAAGGTGGGTGTGAGCAGAGATAAGAAAAGCTTAACCCCATGAAAAGTGACAGTCAAGCGGTGTTGTGGGGTACTGGAAACATTTAGGCAGCTTTCAGTAGATTCAGGAGATGGAGTGCACTGCATGCAACACATGCTAAACCAAATTTAAATTTAAAACTGTGACAAGGACAAATGGCCTTAAGAAGAACATGTGCTGCATATCTTCGGATAGCAAAATATATGGCCATATTTTCAAATTATTTACTTGAAAATCAAACAACCTCAAATCAGCCTTAGATAATTTGAAATGTGCTAGAAATGTATGCCTGAGACTTCTGGCTGACTGGCACTGGCTCAAAGTACAGGTGAGCTACAGTCAGCAGAATTATCCCCTGACTGAGAACAGGCTTTAAGAAACAAGTATTAAAGGTAATTTTATGTTTTATATCTTAGAATACATGTACAATTCTAACATTTTGAAAATATATCATTTTGAGTATCATTAAATGTACATTCTTAAATGATCTCCTTCTTGAAAAATTGAGGGCAGTGCTTCTTTACAGAGAGGTGATTTAAGTTTCAACAGAGACACTACACTGAAATAAATATATGTTGAATAAGAGGGTTTGAACTGAGGTTTTGTGGATGCAACTTATTTTAAGACGATTCTGCACAGAAACATTTGTCAAAACAGGCTAAGAATGTGTTTACACAAGGTATTTGCAGCTTGTATAAACTAGAAACCTAACTTTTGAATCTAATACTACTGTACCTCCAAATAGTGTTCTCGGTATGTCATGAGACGGAAAGAAATGTGATTTCTTTAAAAATAGCATTACATCCTGTAATGGATGTACAGGACGAGACAGGATTGGAAATACAAATACTGTTATGGGATGGGATGGGAAAATTTCTCACTGTACAGGATTGAAACCTTTGCACCCTGATGCTCTCTACTCTGGGGCTGTGCAGAAGGATTCACAAGGTGCCTGCAGTAGCTGAAGAAAGGCGAGTACCTGCCAGACACTACAGAACAGATCATGATATGAGTGCCAAGTCTTTTGTACAGTAAGTACAGATACAGCATGAACACCAAAATGACTGCAGGTCTAAGTAACAACTGCTTTGTGTCAACTGGCAGGGATTGTGTGGCAAAGTTCTGCACTGATGTCAAGCACCCATGAAGATTGATGCATCTAGACACGTCTTGATGTTCAGCATTAGCAGCTTTCAAGCACAGGATGTCAGAGTATTGAAGAGCACACACTCATGGTTGAACACATAAAGGTACAATAGGTGGTTCATTAGTTGGAATGCCCATTAAGACCAGAAAAGGGTAAAATTCTGTCAGTTAACTGTAATTGTAAAACAGAAAGGAATTTAGCAACACATAAGAGGAGCTTGCCTGCTCTCCACAGAATAATCTGCTGTGAGTCTAGCAGAATCCTAAGTAATTGTATAGTTTTCAGAACCCACAGAAGGCTCACAGAGAAAAGGGATTTACTGCTAGAGCTGAGACAGAGCAAAAGATGGCAAGGGACTAACACACCAACCTGCACCTGTAGGAGCAGACGGACAGAGCTGGGTGTCACGGTGTGGTCTGGCTGGACAGCTCTGGGGTATGCGTTTATCAGAAGGCAGAGACCCGAGACTTCCCCGTTCGGTAATGAACACATTCTGCCATTCACACCCTCGAGAGGAAACGACACATCCTACTAACAGCTCATTCTTCACTGTCAGGCTTATCATTTTCCCTCCCAAGCATCCTCACGTTGTTTTGCTGCCAAGCGCTTTTGTTCTGAAAGGAAAAATGAAAATGTAAAAATAATGACCCAGGCTCAAACCCACTGTCGCACAAATCAACATTAAACAACGTTAAAGCGACTGGCCTGGTTAAGCAACTTGAAAGGCCTCGGATCATACTTTTTTTAATCAATATTTATATGGATCCTTCAACTAATTTTGACAGTTTTATTTCCAGTAACACTACACATGCACACTCGGTTACTATTGAAAAACCCGACTGTTTCCATTAAACATCAGTTATGTTATCTGTATTCATGGTATTTATATCATTTTCAAACATGCGTCAAAATAATTGTTTTGCAAGCTGTTTTCATAACTAGTGTTATTTGTTCAAAAGGAAAAAAACAACCCTGGAAACTTATGCTTCCATCATTAAGGTTTCCCGGTCAAGACAGAAGCATCATGCAACTACGTCACTCAAACCAGAATACATTTAAAAAATATTGTTTTCAATCCAGATACTGGAGGGCTGCAGGCCAGCAGTGTTTATAATTTTACTTTAGACACAATTTAAGAATTGGTTAAATCTGTTAATCTTGTCTAATTCAACAAAGATTAATATCTAAAGAGCAAAAAGAAGTTGACAGATGAGACAGAGTGAAAACCTCCAAACCCAGCCACCCTGAAGTTCCAGAATTGGACATGCCTGTCATAATTATAAATTTATAGTTCTGGTACAATTGGTGCAAACATAACAGAAATTCCCTTAATAGATGATCAGACTTACTACTAACATTTTTCAAAGTTTCATCGTTTCTATAGAGAGGTTATAAGACTGCATTCTCTTTAAAATGAAAGCAGGCAATTCTGCTGATCACAGGATTTTTCTTCCTGGTGACAGTGATTTATGCATCATCATAATGCAGTAGAGAACAGAATATTTCATTCTGGGAATCAATGGGGAAAAAACCAACAGCTAGATCTTTTTCAAATGAGCTCTTCTGCTGCTAAAATAAAGCTTGTGAAGCCTGGTGGAAAGGGGACGGGAAGGACCCCTTTCTAAGGGAGGACTAGCTGAGTCCAGGGGGTTGCTCTCTAATGCGTTTCTCTGCCACACCGGTGTTTATTCACCTCTGCCTCAGCGTGATGACATGTTGTTATTTACAACAGTGCGCCTACTGTTCGACCACAAGCCATCAGGCCGACCCCTGTGTGCACACAATTCTCCCTTCTTTCCTTTACGGTTTGCTGGTGATTTCAGTGCCTGTGAAACACGAGGAGATTGCAGCAATTCTGCACAGACACAGGGCATGTGAGTTTTTAATACCTTCGAGACAACACAGGCTGACATTTAAGTAAACCTGTTCGATTTTTCTGCTAAATCTTATAAGTGTCCCAGAGACTAGGGTGGGGGAAAAGGACTTGATTTATTAGCATATTCATAGTTGATTTACAGTTAAATTAGACCCTGTAGAAAATCACTGTATCTAGGGAAACCTAACAATATAGTTAAAATTAACATCACTGTATTGCACTTTGTTTCATGGTTAGGATTAGAGATCCTGACAATATTACCCCAAAAACTGTATATGTGCTGTAAAGACTATAAAAGCTTTTACATAAATATAGTCTTGAAAAGCTCCTATTTAGCTTATGTTGCATGTTGTAGTGTTTCATTTTATAAATCTCTGCTAAACTACAGGCTTTTTTACTGTTATGAGTTTAATAACACTTGTTTGTTCCACTAATAAAATCTTTAAATCTTTAAGACCCTGTCGGCTTGCTCAGATATTTTAAAATACAAAACCTTGTAGTGCTGAAATGACTTAGGATGTTGCCTACATCAACTTCCTCCACAAGCTGCAAACAAATGTGTGTTTCTTACGAAACCTCCAAGACGTTGTTTGTATTACATGAAATATGTCTCCATCTAGTGGTTTCCACTGAAAGACGTTACTGCATCCGAATCAAGACACCATGTTAACATGAATATAAAAGCACACATGCTGGAAAAGAGAGGGCAATTCAGCTGATCTGGCCTGACTGGTTAAAAATATATTCAGCAGATCTGTGCTGTCAGATACTGAACTTTGAAAAACAGAAGAGGAGCAAAGGGAGGAGGAGAAGAAGACTTAAAGAACATAAATAAGAACCTAAGAAAGTTTTCTCTCATTCGTAAGCAGTTTGTTGGCACATCTAGCACGTCTACTCCTAGAGACTGAGAGAACCCTGACATTTTAATGAAGGAAGGAACTGTGGAAGAACGCTAATGGGGTTGGTTAGCAGTAGAGGAGGGAAGGAAGGAGAATCCCTTGAGTGAGTCCTCACCACGAGCTTCTTGCAGTTTCCTCTTCTCTGCTTCCCTCTCCTCTCTGCTCTGGGGGCTCCTCACACCCAGTGCCCCTATCACCAGCCTGCGGGCCAGGGCTGCGCTGGTCTGGGGCCGCTCCTTCGCGGGCAGGAGGTAGTCTGGGAGAAGGAACAGACAAGCACAAACGCCACTCATTGTAATGAAGATTCTCGGGGCTACAAGACTGCAAGAAAAGTGATGGAGGTGATTCAGATGAGAAAAGATTCCATTAAAGACACAGTCTGCTGACTTTTAACAGCCTGTGCACAGAAGATACACAAAGAGCAGCAAATCCTTCTGCAGCATAAAGCAGTCATCTTGGGACTAATACAACAAAACACCTGATCAGAAAGCTTTGGCAAATGAGAGACATGAAACTGAACATAAAGTTAATTGAAATGTGCCTGGAGACACTGCTTTGCCTTGCTTGCAGGTATTCTTCTGCAGGTAACAGTATCAGAAACAAATTATACAGGCGACAATTTGGAAGTGGAAAACACATACTCTGCTTCACTCCAGTGGATCACATAATTGGAAGCAGCTTGGCATGAAAATATTGTGAGGGTGGCATATCATAGGTATATGATTTCAAGGGCAGATTAAAAACACTTCTGCTTTAAAGGTTGTGCTCATGACAAAGGCTTTGGCTGCAGATAGCCTTGCTCTATAACACGACAGCAGCAAGATTTGACCCAAAAAGAGAAGCACAATTACTATTACCAGGCGTCTCCTGCCTATAATTAAGATGAACTGGAGCACTGCGACCATTATCATAAGTCAAGCTACTTTAAAGAAAGGAACTGATGTCAGCCCATTTGAATGTTCCAGCCTACAGTACCTGAACATCCACGAGCCTTTGCTTTTGAGGCTGAGGAAGCCTGGGAGAGAGGACGAACCTTCATCATGGGGTGTCTGGACCTTAAGGCATCTTTTGCTGAAGAACAAAATGATGAATTAAAGTAAACGGAACACCAACAACGAGAGCTTCTTCCCTGCAGGTTCAGAGGACAAACATTTTTAAAAGCACCTTTCTACACATTTCATTAATACAGTTTGAATTCAAATTAAAACTGCAACGCACTGTTCGAAAAAAGCAGCATGATGCGTGGAACACGCAGACCAGCCTAAGACAGCACCACAGAGCTGGTACGGAATGGGAAAGCTCACCTGCTATTGGGCTGGAGAAGAGTCCCAGTGCATGAGTGTCATCCACCCACTGAATGTCAAAGCCTTTCTGCCTGTAAAAGGAATTGCAACACTCAATTTCACTACATGGTACAATGTCTTTCTGTCCCTTAGCTGCTGAATGAATCTCATTGTGCACCAGCTCCAACCCACTCACTCGACCTGCTTTCAGGTCTGACCTCACTGCCCTTCCAATCCTGCAAAACCAAAAGCAGAATCTCATCTTTAAAGAAGCAGTAAAAGTGAGTTCATTTATGTTCCAATTACAAGAATGCTTACTAAAGGTGGCTGAGCCTTGACCGGACAAGGCCTGACCTTAGATATACAAGAGGCACATAGATGGCAGTGAGATGGAGGCCAAAGAATAACAGTGGAAATAATTCAAAGTAAGTGGTATTTAGTGAGCTTCTGGTGTTACTCAACAGCCCATTTACACTGGCACAAGCATAGCTAATGCCAAAGGCTTTTAAATTTATGATTCTCTGCTTTAGCTTTCGTCACCAGTATTTGCTTTAAATCAATTTGCATTAGTATGGCCTTTGATTAAAGGGTACAGCCATCTTGTTCATGTTCTTGAATGTTTAAATGGTTACTATTGGTTGCTACCTATACTCTAAGGCCCCATACTGACGGTCTTCAAAATAACAATCTCTGATAAATAGTCTGATCTCCACTCCCACACTCTCACTCGTTTTTCTTCGTTTTGAAGGTTTTCTGGGGGGAAAAAGGGATGATAGTTCTGTCAGTAAAAGAACTGCAGGTCTAAAATTCTCTCAGGCAATATTAAAAACGACTCCTCTAGCCTCTCTGTCAGTCTCTCATCTCACACTCTTTTATTAGGTCTTTCTCTCCTGACTTTCAGTCCATGTGCTTTTATTTTGCAGCACTGTTTGAAATGGTATAATTCACATGTGGTCTCCCCTGTCCTTTTTTCATACGCTTTGGACCCCCCTCTCGGGCTGCGGTACACACTGGTAGGAGTGGAAGGACCGGAGCAGGTCCTCCGTCTTGAACTCCGCAGGGAAGTCATAGATCTCCACAATATGAGACAGCTCATCCTCGCTGAGGTCCAGCTGCGGCTCCACGGGCCCGCTGTAATAATTGAATTGTGGCTCCTGGATGGATTTCTTCACTTTCCCTTGCTTTTGTGAGATCTGTGAAGGAAGGACAGCCCAAAAAATATTCAATAGTCAGAGTGGGGGGAAAAAAAACTATTAAACTTTAGGATGACACCTAACTGGAGAATTAAGCCTTTTCTGTCTTTTACTGTACTAAAGTGACTGGCCGATGACATAGAAAACCACCTGTTCTCAGTTCTGTTTTTACGTTTAGTCTCAAAAACTACTGCCAGTATGTACTGAAGGTATTTCAAGGTTTAAAAAGAGTATTAAGAATCTACGCAGTATACAAAAGACTGCTTCAGTATAGACAGCGCCAGCACTCACCCACTGTATTGGATTAGTGCCTGGGTGTTTCTGGGCTGAAAATAAACTTTCATATTTCCTTACACAGTGAAAAACAAAAATTAGAATCACTCCACCACTGTGGTTTTAGAAATTGCCACAGCTAACTAAATACCTAATTACGTTATTAAAAATGTTCCTCTCCAACCGGCTAAATAAACAGATTAAAATAACATCCATCATAGCCATAAACATACCCTGACCTCATTCAACATAAAAACTAGAAAATATTAAGGCCAATGACTTTGCATTGTTTAGAAAACTTCAAAATAAGGTACTACGTCCACTACATATAGAAAAGTGAAACCTGTATCGATCGTTTCTTTTCCATCTTCACTGCTGTAGACACTTTTCTCTTGAGATAATCATATACTGTTTCTGATTTGTACTAATAAAACCCATAAGCAACAGTGAAACCAATGCCAGTAGTGATTATAAAAGAGCTTGTATAAACTTACCTCTTCCATTAAGGCATGAACTATGTCAAAAATCTTTATTCTACCCCAATAATATCAACATTTCCAGAGTGCTGTAAAAACGTACAGCAATGATTTTGTTACTGATTTATTCCATTACCTTTTGCCTTCTCGAATATTTTAATGCAATAACATTTCCTTGCCTGGATAACAGGTCGTAATGCAATCTGATAAGTCATTATTATTCTGCCATGACTTAACCCGAAAAATAAAATGCAAATCAGGATAGACTGGGATCTTGTTTCATCTTGAACTATTTCTGTGAAATACTTAAATAAAGAATTATTTACATATAATTGTTTGATTTCCTTATATTTAGACTAAGATCACCTGACTTTTTCCATATTTTCTCATCTGATGTTTTAATGACAGTCCAGTTTTACGTTTCAGAAGGAATATAGATCCCTCTTCAGTCTTCATGCCTATGGTGAAACTGGACAATTCAGGCAAACTGTATTATGACTTACATACAGGGAAATCTCACAACCTTCAGAAATGTGGCTTTCAGCAGGATGTTCCCTTTGGCAGCAATCCAGCTGGCTGAAAAGGGTATGTGTGCTTGACTGATAAATGAAAATGAGGGCTTAAGAACATTTGAAAAAATAAATAATAAATTCATGATATATTAAACAAAAAGTGTTAGTACCAAAACTTTACATTAACTACTTCATCTTTTTCATACCCTGTTTATAGGTTTGCCAGGAGTGTCTGATAGAACTGTGCCAACCACAAGGGTATAGTAATCTGCTATAATTCATTTCCATTACCCAAAGGACATTTTAAAACCACACTAGTCACTTACAATATGTACTGCATATTACAATTATAGTATTTTTTCTGTTTAAGGCGTGAAGCAAGAAGACTTACGTTATATTAGTTGATAATAGAAACTGGTAATTGAGTAAAATTACCTTAAAATGTGTAATTCTTTAAAAGGACAGGGCAAATATAAAATATTATATTAAACTAAGGATCCACAGTTCCATTAAGCCCACAATTGCAGAGCAAACCAGTCAGGAAGAAAATAAGACTACAGATGGCACTTTATTGCAGCAATACTGCTTCTGTGTGCAAACCAGTGACCCAGAACAGTGACATCTACATCTTCCTTCTGAATTATCTCCCCTCAAGACAAATAGCCCTTGAGAAGAGTAATTTCTGCAAAAAAAAAAGTGACCAGGAAAACAAACCTTTACTGTTGTTAGGGAAGGCGGCGGCTATAAACTGACCAACCGAAGCATGCCTATAATCCCTTTTAACCTTCCTGGACCACATTACTTACACTACCCACAATAACATTTGCCATTACAGCAAATGTGCTTGAAAAAAGAATAGAAGAGTAAAGAGTAAAGTATTCACCCCTATTCACTCTATAACACTAATCTGTGTGGGTTATGTTAATGTCCTTTTCTTCAAAATGTGAAAGGTGAGAGCAAAATCCTTGATATATTTTTCAAAGGACACTGAATCACAGCATCATCAGTTCCCTTTGTTAATGACAAAGACTATAGGCCCCATACCGAGAATTACCCCTATAACCACCATAGATACTTAAGTAAAACAAATAACTGTTTTTTTTCCAGTTACTAAAATTAAGTTTTCCTTACTGAAGGACAGTTACCTCCTCTAGCAGGTGAGGGTCCAGGCAGTCCCCATCATCATTGAAAAGGGCGTCCCAGCTGTCCTCTTCCTGCTCTGCTGTCTCTCCTGGACCGAGAGAATCAGTATCTTCCTTGTTCTCGTCTCCTCTCACTGCCATCTCTGGCGCCTCGCTGACAGGCCTGTCGGAAGCAGGCCACTGTATGTTCTGCAAGGCAGTCTCGGAGCTCTGCGTGATCGCCCCTTTGTCCAGCTCCTCATCCTCGGGCTGTGCCTCTCCTTCGGTGGGAAGTGGGTTAGGAGGACAGGCTGTTGCTAAGCTAGGGCTACCAGTCACGTTTTCCAGATCTGTGCGGAAGACACCAGGTCCTCTTACAGCAGGGTCTCCCTCTCCCATTCTCGTTAGGGAATCGCAGAGCTCCTGAAATTTGTCATTCTCCACAGCATCACTCTGTTCCTTCTCTTCAGGCTCCAGCCGTTCATCGTCTCTCTTCTTCTCTGGCTTCCCTATACCATCCTTGAAACTGGAATCTCCGTCTGCTACCCCCCCAGCAGGCACCTTGCTCCCTCCTTCCCGGTCCCTTCTGGCTCGTGCATTCCCCTTCTTTCCTTTCTCCTTACACTGTCTGGACCTCCTGCCCACCTCGCCCGGGTCCTGGAGTCTGCCCCTTGCCTCGCCCTGAGTCTGCCTGCTGGCCACCTCGCTGGGGTGGGCTTCCTTCGCGGGCTCCCCCTCTTCCTGCCGTCTCTTGGGGACGTACAGCGCCATGTCGGGCCTCCTGGAGCGCGCTGGCCTCCTCTCCCCCTCCTGTTCCATCGGCTCCCGCGGCTCGGCCTGCAACAGCCAAGAGTCAGCTCCGTGCGAACGCCTGGCCGAGGGGAGCGCTCCCGTTCCACCACTGGACACACGACACGCACCGCCAGCGCCCGATGAAGACCTTCAACACGCCACCGAGAGAACCAGCTTCCGCTTTTATCACACTGAATGCAATCTCAGCTTTTTTCAGTCCATCCTTCAGAATATCTGAGAATATCTGTAAGTGCAGGTGCATGCTACATGTGCACTTGAAAAAAATGAGATTGCCGATATAAAATCTTGACAGAAGTGGTTTAGCAGTAAAATAACCTCAAGAGAGGTTGCTGCTCTCAAAGCAATAAAGAAAATATACCTACAGAAGGCCAAATCCAAAGTAACCCAAGGAACAGGTGTATAGTATTTCTTCAATATGCATGAACATGTCCGCTTGACTGTTCTGTGAGTTTGAGAGCACTGTGAAAGCAGAAGATTACTAGGTTATACTGTTATGCTTTAAATCCTAAAGTTTTAGCATTTATTAACCCAGCATACAGAGAGAGCACCCAAGTACCGATATAGAGTGACATACATCTAATTCAGTTCAAGTAGGGAGCTGTGTCTGCATGCATAGGCTGCAAAGGAACAAGTAAAGGTTTATTCCATGTTGAAAAGAGAGGAAAGGAAAACGCTTTGGCAGTGTTGCCTTCTTTGGGTGTGAGCTCCACAGCCGAAATGTTATTTCCTTTCTTCTCTTTTCAGCACGGAATAAGCCTTTTACTTGTTCCTCTACATCGAATTCAGCCGGCTCTATTAAGAGAGATTCAGCTTCTTACATAACCTTTTCATTTATGCAGTGCAAGAAACACTCTTTTAACTAAAATGACCAAAACAGATGATATGTTCTTTTTATATATTTTTTCAATTTAGATATATTTTTAATTTCTTTGTTAAAAAAAGTTTTCTTAAGTTCAGTAGCAAATTTATGGCTGGTCGCAGTGAGATCAATCAGGTCAGGAAAAACTAGTAATTAATTCAGAGAGATGAGTGATGGGGCTTAGTTCAACCCCCCCTCGTCTTCCCTTTTATTTATCTCCACTGTCAGCCTGTTGTTGTGATTATGGATGTCATACAGCAATAAACAGCCCTGGGATCAATAACCCTGAAATTAAACAAAAAAATGAATTTCCACAGCCAGCTTTAATCTTGAGCCAGCTTTTCAGAAGAATTAAACCAATAAAAATCACAGAATCACTGAAGTTTAATGTAGGGAATGCAGATGAAAAGTAACACCAAACATAATATGGGTATAAAGAACAACCATGCTGGTCAACAGAAACTGCCAGAAAGAAAACCAATTTTGGTTAAGGCAGAACAGAGTGATAGTTAAGGCAGTAGAGTGAACTACTGTGAGTGCAGTAGTTTTGGTCTTTAATGCAAATGTTTGGAATGGAAAAAATAACATGTACTACTACTACTTACTTTAATTCATAAAGTGCCATTCCAAACCCAAGGTTGCGGAAACATACAGCTTGTATTAGCCTATAATTGCATTGCAATACAACTAGACAGCAAGGCCTTGAGAACCCTAAGACAAGTTTTGCCACTTAGATAGCCTTTAAAAGATTTATTCAACATTATCTTGACCTATTAGTCGCTTATCCAATAAAAGTGTACAATTCAAGCTGTCTGAGATCATCTTTGTCAATTTTAGCTTATTTGCTGTGAATGCGACAAGCAGAAATGGATTCTGTTGGAAGAAACAAGGCTGAAATGCACAACAGTGTTTCAGGTGTTTTAATGGGTACAGTTATTCATCAATGTGCACTGGAACTCCACTCCACTGGGCAGAACTGGACTCCACTGTAAAGCTCTTAGACGATGGTTCTTAAAGTAGTTATTTTACTTGCCCATCTAGAACAACTGAATATCATACGCTAGTGCCCCCACCACCAAGATACGCTACCAGGAAAAGTGAAGTTCAAGCACAGCCATACAAATTCCATATAAATGACTTTTTACACAAAAAGAGTGCCTAGGCTACGCTTTGTTGTAAAATAAAATTAAACAGTGAACGAAAATAATAAAAACCAATTTAAAGTGTACTTCCACTCCAATAATAGCAATAAACTCCAATAATCCAGTAGACGTTTGATTTTGCAGCTCTGGCCAACGCCCGAGCTCCGTTTCTCACTCCTGCGACGTCGATTTCCCCCCATGTCAGAGCCGGAAGAATAAATCACAGAATGGGTGGAAGGCACAAGGTACCACCTGACACGTGACCTGTCTTCAGACAAGACCCTCACTCCTCTCGGCACCCCTTGACTAGGAACAGTCCGACCATTTGTCTCTTTGACTCATGGGGAGAAATCGATCCAGAAATTAATGTACACTGCGCTGCACAGAACAGATGATGTGAGAGGAAATCCGCTGGCCCCACCCCGCACTGACAGCGCTCTTCATCTTTGCGTAATACGTTTTCTTTCTCTTTCAAGTGTTAACAGTCCCCAGAAATAATGAGGGACCATCCTGCAGATTCATATTCTCCCCTCCACCCATCTGTATTGTAAAGAAACAGGGAGCAACAAACAGGGATTTAAAGATCTGAAAGGGCAAGAAGTCAAAGAAGGGGAACAGAACTAATGTGGCTGTTGTGTTTTTCTCTCCCTCCTGCCTATATACAACTCACCACAACCTCCTGAGAAAAACATGTTATATTTAGCTTTATACAGTTTCTGAAAGATTTCATTTTTAATTATTCATTATTATTAAAATAAATTTTAGAATAGTCAGAGGAGTATGTACATGTACAAATGCAGTTCTTCCTTTCAAATATACAGTAACTTATATTTAACGTCTCACACGGGAAGGCAAACTTTATGGAAATGGAAAATAATTCCCAAAGTTAACACATTCAAAACTGGTCCATGATGCAATTTTTGATAAAGATGATAAAACTGCTGTTTGGCGACAAAAGAAGTGGCATTCCTATCTCACATGTACACTGAGATAGCATCCAACTCGCCAAAGGCAGAAAAACAGTGGGCACAGCCTTCAAGTTCACTTGACTTTTTTTTTACATGAAAGCCTTAAAATACATCATTCTACATGGACTCAAAAATATGTATAGGCATAGACAGAGCTAAAACCCAGCAACAACAATAAGCATTCTCAAAAAGTTGGTTCACTGCCAGTATTGCAGTGATCTAAATCACAAAGGTAAACAGACTGGGAATCCTCTAGGTTACACCATTTGGGAAAAGGTGTTGCCAATACTTGGTCACTTATTCTGTTCTCTCTTATTCTTATAAGGTTCTTATGAACCTTTTGAACAGATCTACAGGTCCTGCTGTTAAAGACGCAGCTTTTTTTTAACACATCCAGCTCTTCTATAATGGTTCAAAGCAAATGGTGTGAGAGTTCTATTACTCTATAACTCAAAAACTGTAACTGCCAACCAAACTGTGAACATGTATAAAAAAAAGCTACACCTCTTATTTCCAGCACAAGAATATTTTCTATTTTTAGATTTTCTTTATTGCAATTATTGTAGCTACTGTGTATTAAACTGGAAGATATAGGCTCCTGCCATTTGAAATGTTATTTGCTGACTGATTCTGATTGATTGCTGATCAAACAGTTTTACACAAGAAATTTAGTAAACTGTCATTTAGTGGTAAAATGTGGAAATGGTGACAAACTGGTGTACTATGCTTTACAATATCAAAACAATGCCCTTGGTCAAGGTAAGGGAATACAAATTCTGTATTATACAGGTTAATCCCCATCACCATTAATGTCAGTACTTAACGAGCCCAATCTTGTGTGCCAGATCGATTACCTGATTTTGACAAATCTCAGAAGCTAAGTAAGGCTTGGGAGGGCTCTCAGTAAAATCTGTTATTAGTGTGCTATTAAAACAATGTTGGGGGACTAGTACTATACCCACTGGTGTCCTTCCCTCTGGAACAGACTGTCCCGTATAATGCTATTGTCCAATTCAATGGTATGGTGAGTACAGGAGCACACTGTTGCAGTAGATGCTGGATATTAAGCAGGAATCCCGAAATCCCGCCTGCTTTGCCTGATGTATCCCATGGTGGTTTTTTAAGTAGAGGTGTTAAACCCGATGTCCTGGCTAAATTCCACTCTGGCCTTGCTAAATCTGACCTCTCTTGAGTTCCCCCTGAACCCAGCTGGTGAAGCAGCTCCTTGCTCCTCCACCTACTCCTCGATGTCTGGGGGCTGCACTTCACTGCTGGATAAAGTGGGTCTCCTCATATATGTAAAGAAACACAGTCAGTAAATGCAATAGATTACTATCATTCTTCATGACTAAATGCTTAGTTTCTGAGATTAAGAGGTGGTAGGTTAGTTGAGTCCCGGGTGCTGTTTTATTGCTCCTGCAGTTTATGTGCTCTTTGTCTACAATCTAAAGTTAAGCTTTACTCCTGTTGATTCTAAGGATGTACAAAGTGCTCTGAATTTGCATGTCTTTTTTTTACGGGACCATTAACTCCACATTGCTCTGCACTGCAAAAAAAAAACTGTTGCTGTAAGCACCTAAATTTGTCTGCATATTACACTTTTTTCCAGGTTAAATCCAGACATTAATCATTATCAGATTTAAAGTTTCACCGTAAACAGCTTTGATCACCTGTAGGTGGCTGCAAATTGAGTCATGCAACACCCTGAGATATTCAGAGTAGATGCCGTTTAAATAATATAGATGGCAATGACAGTACCTAATATATTCAAGGTGATGCAGAAAATAACACAGAAGGTGCAAATTGAGGCAATAAAGGAAATAGGTCAATTTCTGAGGTTTTAGATTTGAAGAACACCCAAATAACTCCCAGGCACAAAAAAACAGGTCGACCTTCCACAAGGCTTAGATAATATAGGCTGTACAGAGTCAGCCCCCACCCCCTACATCCCATACTAAGCAGGATCGGTTTTTCCTGCTAATCTATACAGACACATCAGATAGTCTCTTACAGGAAAGCAGCTCCATTTCCATAAGCATTCCAGGCAAGGGCTGTATTTTTAGTATACTCCTAGTCACTGTCTCATTACAAGCATTCTCTTGTTACATCAATATTTAACCTTCTAATCTTACACCTTCTGGCGCCTGACTATTGCTACATTCCCCGAGCATTTGTCCGTCTGCGTTGTGGATCGGAGCTCCGCGTTGTGTTTTCAAAGAAAGGTCTTTTATCGCACGTCGGGTCAGAACTGCCAGGGGACTGCAGGCTATTCCCCCGAGATGTTCAAGCATGAATCTGCTCTGATCATGTCCAATGCTGCACATGTCAAACGATTAAATTATACTCCAGAATAACTGCTCACACCTTGTAGCGAGGGACACTACTGTATACACTACGTGTTAACGAAGAGCCCAAGTTCACCCACTGAAACGCACGCAAGCGCCTAAAATCTGTTGCATGTAGTACCAACAACGTGCACTTAGTTTTTTAAAAATCCAAAAGATCAATTTTTGAATAAAAGGCTATATTGCTTGATAACAGACAAGTTCCACACATACATAATTCCACATAAACACGCCGTGTTTCTACTAAAGCTTTTTATAAGTATTTCCAAGTTTCTCTGAGGTAAGAATTAAGCAGCAAATCACCTTCCACAAACCAGTTCAGCACAGCCAATCGAGAAATAAATCTTAAACTAAGGTGCATTCACCACCTATCCATTTACACTCCTATCTGTAATGTTAGAATTTATACAGAATGACTATTCAGCTGACCTCTCCTTACAGGATTATCTAGTCATGATTTAGTGAAAGGCCCATTTACTGGGAGACCAGAAAAAAAGAGTAGTATACAGTTAGAAGCTCACATTATTTAAAAATAATTAAATAGCTAGCAATAACAGTGCAATATATACTGAAACCATTCCTGCCTTTTACGATTATAAAACAATATAAGCACAACAGCTGTATTTTAAATACCTTGTTCGTTTTGAATTTCCTTCTGCTGCATGCACTAATTTCGAGCCGCCAGCGCGCACACGGATGTTTGGCTTTGTCCACTTCTTGATTACGTCATCGAATCTCGAAAGAACAAGGGAATGCTGGGAGACGTAGTTTTTGAGCGTCCTTAGCACTTGAAAGACAGCCAGTTCTGTTTGGTCTCCCTTTATAAAGTGTCTGTAAATCTGTAAATTAATTTATAGATGAGGCTAAGGATATTAGGATAACAGGTATGTGGATAAACACAAACACAATTAATGACAATTAATTTTGTTGCATTAACGTCTTCATGAGCAGAACAGTGGTGTTGCTGCCTTCCAGATCTTGGGTGCTGGGCTTGATTCTGAACCGTGTTCTTTATGTAGTGAGTTTGCATGTTCTCCCCAGGACTAAGTGGGTATCTGCTGGTTGCTACATCTTCCTGCCAAAGAGGAAAGGTTAACTGATGTCTTTAGATTGCAAGGGGGAATTGTAGGAGAACAAGAAATGCAATGGACTTGTGTTCTGGCCAGGGATTAGTTCCACCTTGAGCCCTGTGCTTCAGGCTCTTCACAATACCGTCCTAGTTTCTTATTCAATAGGACTTGCCTCAAACTGGGCATGTTAACTGATTCATTTTGGATTGTTAACAGGAACATTTTGACTTCATGTTAACAAACTGCCAGTAGTGGCCTGTTATTTAAAGGTTTCTAAACTGAACCAAAAAACTTCCAGCCATTGTTAATGTGAACATTAACATCAATGATGATGAAAATAGAAAAACCCAACATTAAACAAAATTCTTTACAAATGGATCCTGTCAAATTCCTTTCAAAACAAACAGTCCTGTGTTTTCCTTCACATACAGTACAGTCCACCTTTCCTTTTCTGAGGAGAAGAAAATTGTCTGGAAACTGCTTGCCCTACAAAAGATTCACTCTCCAGTCAAGAGCTGTAAAAGGACATCAATCAGTGTACTGGAAATTTGAATTAATTTAAATTAATTAGTTTAAATTAATTTACTGGTGCCACACACCTGTATCTAAACTGTATGATTCAATCAGACTAATTATACATGATTAATGTATTAGACTCAGGCTCTGTTTTTATTACTCTATTGTAACTGACTAGGGATTCTTGAAGAAAGATATACACTCCAGTCCAGCTCTCCATTTTGAGTGAGAACAAGTCTTCTGAAATTCATCTACAGTACTTGTTTTGGTAGAACACTAAACAATACCTGTGCTTTTGTACCAGCACCAATGAGGCAAGCAGACAAACTGATGGGTCCTCACTGTTAAGTGTATAGACAGTGTGCTCCTTCTATGAGCGCAATGTTTCGTCTCCCTTAAACTGTCAGCCATAACACAAGAGCTTGTTCAAAAATATTAAATTAGTTTATTTCCTGGGATCAGCTATATAAAACAAACACTATTATACAAGCCAATCAATACCTGAACATCATTTTCCTCTTGTTCTACACAATAGATTTATTTTTACAGCTGGAAGGGCATAAATCACATATTCATACACTAAATTAAAAAATGATTTATAGCCTTTAAAAGCACCCTGGAAAAAATACTTTGTAAAAAGAGAATATTTTTGGCAAGCTGGCAGCAGGCAACATCTTTGTATTTTTGGAATATAGAGAGGCACAGGTGAAAAAGTGATTAATGTTTATTATTCTAGAAAGGCAGTAATAGGGGGCTAATATCTGGATATCAGAGGGATATTAAACACCCATCTCTCCCATGGCCATCCATGTGGGCTTTTCAGACTAAATGTCTGCCAGTGAGAGAGCTGTGACTGTATCACTCTGCTCTATTCTATTGAATAAGAGTATAAAGTAGTTCAGAGTAACCCATAATCAGTCCAGTGTTCAACTGATGGACATATATTTAGTGAGGATCCAATAAGAAGTGCAAGTATAGACCTACACGATGGACAAAAGTTGACATGCTTTAAAGAAACATATTAACACTTCATATGTTCTTTTAACACAATTATGAACACAGTAAATGTTTCTACACATTATATATATATCCTATCACCTGAGAAGGTACCTTTTGAAGATTAAAAGAACAGATTACATGACACCTACTGTAGTATGGTATACATACAGTAGGTTATGTGATGTGTAAAACAGCCATTTCTGACAGGATTGCATTTCAGCAGAAAGTGAATTATGAGAGTCATAATTCTCAGTTGAAAGGTGCCTGAATGAAAGACACTGCCAAGGACGTTTGACACACTGACAGGGCACTGATGTCCCAGCATTCACCCTCCCCAGGACACGAGATCATTCACCTGTTGATGACAAAGGGTCCATGACTGTGAGATTGCCAAGGGTCAGCACTCAGACCCCTGTACTGATAATAATGATGCAGTAAGCTCTCTGTGTGTTTGACAGAAAGTCACTCTGCTCTATCCCGACAACTTCAGTACCTTTCATTTCTGACTTCAAGCACCCCCCAAATTAATGAAAGGAACCTCGTAGAAAAGCACAGACTCTTCTTCATATTTATATCTTCATATACTAAAGCTTTATGAACTAAGAATAGTGTCCCAACCTACAACAAAGGGCATTTGTTTGAGTGTAGCTGCAGAAATGCAAATTCAGGAATTTGTAAAGAACATCTTTTAAGAGATTGTAGTACCATGGCTTTGCTGAGCTGTGCACATTTCAGTGAGATCTTTTCCCTGCTGACCTGTGTCTCTGACTGACTTTCTGCCACTGTAGGGAGGTCAGAGGAAGCCTCCTGCAGGGTTGATTAGCCAGAGCCATGCTAATCAGGGTATAAAACCAAATTGATGGAGGAATGTAAAATTTACGAGCTGTCTAAGCCAATCTCTCCCATCGCCATGACCGTGCTAATGCAGCTGTCCCTGAACTGCTATGCAGTCTGGAAATCTGCAGGCTTCGGGACTGATCTTTGGAGCACAAAGTGAGGACAATATTATAGCAGTATAAGATTGCAACTCTAAGCTTCTATATGACACTGACTTTTGGATGTTTCGTGAGAACAACTGAGCGTGGATGCAGCAAAGCAAACTTTCCACAGGCCGGTGGGACAGCAGCTCGGCTGATCTCTTAATAGCTACGAGTTCCTTTTTTCTTACAAAAAAAGAAGTAAATTTGATTCCTTATAAAATGGTTCCAAATGTATCCTATGAGGACTTACTGTAGAAACCGACACCGTAGACTTTTAAATGAATAAGCAATTTTGACTCATGCTCCCTGGATAATCAATCACCTTCAATGCTAGTTACAAAACAATAAGAAAAACCTTTAAGCATTTTGAACACATACAATGTTGTTGTACTGCTTTAAAAATCGGCATAGCCCCTCAATACCTGTTAAGCACTATTTTGTGAAGCCAAAGATGTACCTGTGTATGTGAAATGCCTTACTGTGAAAATACAGATTGTGGATGAATCCTGTTTTTGAATCATTGTCAAAAGTATGACTTTGTGCCAACAAGCCCAATATGCTTAAACAACCTTCTCAAGACCTAGGGGATCAAGCTTGCAACAGAAGATCTGTAAATTATATATTTCTAAGTGAAGCAAACAAAGTATGGGGTATGCATAGTTTTTAAATTAACACATTTATCTGAGCAAAACAGTAGAATATATATATATAAAATATACTAAATTTAATTTAATTTGAAATATTTTTCAAATGTCAATTCTTGACAAAACACAGGAGAGACCCTCCCTTTTCTTTAATATAACTAGGCTATGTTGCTGAGAATATTTCTTGACCATTTGGTCCCATTGCTGCAGAAATTGTAATAATTATCTATTAGCATGCATTTTCAACAGAACATCCTTTTCTAAATGTAAATCAAACTAAATCATTTTATAAAGTTACAGAGTCATACAAACCTGAATTAGCCCAATTCTTTTTTTAAAAGGGAGTTCATAAGCTTTTGTTTAATTTTCCTTTTAAATAAAGAATCATTATAGAAAGCCATTGACTGGTATCTTTAACAGAGTAAAAAGCCCTGGGTTTTTGTCACATTTTGCAAAGAGTCCTTGTAGTGGGCAGCTGAGGCAGCAGTACAGGATCGAGAAATAAAACAAACTTCAAACAAGCTGTAATAAAAACGAGCAGATTGAGAGATCAGGCGGAGGACCCACAGCAGGGAGGCCAGTGCTCTGAGGGTAGGCTGAAGGCTTGAAACTCCTTAACAGTCTGCTCTACGGTTTAGTTACTGAGATGACACATGGGAAGCTAAGTTATGGAGTCAGGACATCATCCGCTCTGCTTAATCCAGATCAGAATGATCAGTTAAAATCACAAAGGGAATATGAACAATTGGCACCCTATTTATAATGTTCAATCGTGAGAAGGGGACTTTTTTTGAATGGAGGGAACAAAACCATGCCATTTTACTGCCAGACTTACTATCACATACTGTATCTACTTCTAGTGTAGTGCATGGGAAACATACAGTAAATGTTAAAATCTGAATCTGTGCCCCAGAAACAGCTTGGAGTGTTGTCAAATGCTAACAAAATACTTTATGAAGATATAACAACAACCAGCATGTATCTAATTTTTAAAAAATGTTTGATGTATGAAATGTTTTTAAAAAACCAACCGACTTCACCAAATACTCACTGTAAATCTCTAAGGATAAAGTTTCAGTTACTAGAAATGGATGGATGGAAAAGTTGTAATAAAATGAATATTCCAAGGTGTCTAACTTGATTAATGGTAAGAAACATTTAATTATTCAGAAAGGTTTAAGAAAGGCTGTTCTTTGAGCATATCTACAGTGCATTTAAAACCAGAGAGTGTCTTCATAACTAATGGTGCTGCAGAAGTGCTCTCTGTAAAGATTCCAACACATACTGTACCTGCAGTTTAAAAAAAAAATAACAACATTTTTAGTGTATTTCTTTTTATCACATAGCAATGCTCTTACAATAAAAGATACATGTGCACTCAGGAGAGATATAAACATGACAAAGTCCTTCTCCTCAGCTATTAGCCAGGTCATTGAGTGTTTATAGAGTGCATTTCCACTATACTGTGCTGTACGTGTGCATTGTTTATTTCAGAGTGGTTCAAGCAGATCTTGTAGATCAGGAAAATAAATGAAGTGTGGTTTCCATTTACATCGAATGTACTTCTGCCATTTCTTAATTGATTACTGTACTTGTTTGTACCTTGTGTACCGTGTCTTTGAAAAATTCAGTGTGAAAAAGGCTGATTGAAATACTATAGTACGATCTAATTAGCTGTCATAGTCCATAAATGTATGACCTTGTAAAGAGCTTGTAATTTACATACATGTTGTATTTGTGAGTCTGTAACCTGAAAAAGTATGCATGGATGCCACCATTCAGAAAGCATAGAGGCATATCTCATAAAACTATTTTATCTGGCCCAGTGCAACAGGACTGGTTGTCTATAATCTTGTGAAAGTACTAATCACTCAAATCATTGATCCCTGCTTTCCACACCCTCTTAGACTCTTCTGTTCTGCTTTATCTAGCATAAGGACAGAACTGACATAACTCAGCAAGGCCAACACCCAGTCATTCCCCTGTATGTTCCTCATTGGTCAGACCTCCTATTTAATATTTAAATAGGTCCCCTGTGATTGGCCATTGTGTTGCACAACAGCTTGCATAAAGCAAGTGCCTTGCAGAAGTTGTGTAAGAAAAACTAGAGAATTCAAGACACCAGTGAGGAGTCACCAGGCTGAACTTCTGGATCCACCCCAGTGTGTAACCTAGCTGACTGACAAGTTGGTGGCTAGCTGATCCATTTTCTTATTGTAAGTGCTTTGTCTCTTTTAATATTCCTGCAGTGTTAGCAGCGGTTCATATGTGAACAGAGAGCATGGTGGAACTGAGCAAAGTACCACAGTGACTTCAAACAACATTGGGATGCTTTCTTTCTCAGAAACTACCTACTGTCAATGTCAAGACATTCTGGATCAACAGCATCATATGTATTTAGAAAGAGCAAAAAATACTCACTAATCTTAAAGCACTGCAATGTTAGGAATCTGTAGGATATAAACAACTTAAAAATGTTTAAATGCTTTCTTAATCACATCTTTTTGTTTAAATGTTTTTTTTCTGTAGAATTGAATGCTTTTAATGCATAAATCAGTTTGTTTAGTTATCTAGAGGAAAAGCAAATGAAATACTGTATGGACTATATGCATCCAGTATATCTTTTGTACTTTATATACTGTAAGAGTGCATGTTCTTTTTAGGAGCAGTCAATGCATGGTGAATGTTTGATTGTATAGACGAGTACGGGCAAAATTCTAGTTTCTCTAGACAAGGGATACAATCAAATTTATAAACAAATGCTGCACAGTGTATATATAAACATACACGTAACGATATATATGCACATATGAGCAATTGATACATGACTGTGATTTGAAGTGTATCGATACTGTATTTGTGTATTACATATTTGAGAAAAGGTATGCACTGTATGAGTTATTCAGAATTGTATCTGAGTTTATTTCAATCTATGAAAAATGTAAACAGTTAATTGTGTGTCAGAGCAGTATTCTGAATTCTACATTTCAGTCAATATCTACGGAGTTTGGTTATTTGGATTATACAGTATTTGCAGATTCTTCTTTTTTCTATGATTGGATCATGGTATAATACATATTGCTTGGCATAAAAGTGGATATCTTCCAAATAAAAGGTATATAAAAGGTATAGGTATTTGTTTTTGGTGTAATAACAGAAGGATAGTAGTGTCATTTGGGTCCTTTGGAATGATGTACACTATTGTTAAAGAGCATGCCTTTCATGTGTCTAAGTATAGAGGATTAGGTGAAGGACCTGCAATGCTTGTGTTCTTCTATTAGAAAAAAAAGTTAGAAGGAAAAAGCATCAAGCATTATTAAAGAGTTACTTAACATTTTGTGATATTCTAATTATATCTGACATGCGTGAAACTAACTTACATTTAATAAAATCTGTTCCATTGTTTCCTGCAGTGCCTGTGATACTGCACGCAGTACGAATAAGTCTTGATTCTTACATAATGCTCATTATTTCTAAAGAAAGAATTGCTTTTGAATTTAAGATGCTTTTTTGTCTCACTACATGTAGTGAAGATAACAAAACAACTAAAAACGGATTTCCGCCTTCTCTGTGTTAAAAACATGAGCCATTTAATTTGATACAGTTACTCATTCAATTTCAGAAAAATATCAAATCTAATTTATTTATTTACCACAATGAGTGATTGTGGTCATTGTGGGTTGAGGTCAGTCTCTTAATTCCCTTTTCATTCTTTCTGGCAGACATGGTGAATGAATTAACAAAACATTATTAAAACATAATGGAAACTAGAGTAAATAAGTTGTGGGTTTGAGCAACAGCATTCACAAAATCAATTCAAATGGTGATTCTGTGATGTTACTCAGCACCAAAAGTATGTAGGTCAACCCCAGGTATATACTTGCAAGTTCAAATGGTATAGAAAACTACCTGTAGAAATAAATATTAAAAACAGATTTCACTGTCCAAGGGGAGAATATTGTCTCAGTTGGCTCTGTGACACATGACCTGGAAAGGGGAGCCCGAGTCCAGGGAATATTGCTATCCCTAAAATATCCATCCATTTTCTACCTACAGTACTTTTTCCAATATAGAGTGGCAGGGGAGCAGGAGCAGGAGCCTATTCCGGCAAACACCGGGCACAAGGCAGGATACACTCTGGAAGGGATCACAGTGCACACAGACACACACGTCTCACATGAGGGCCAGTTTTACAGAAGCCACTGAGACTACCAGTATGTCTTTGAACTGTGGGAGGAAAGTGAAGCACCTGGAGGAAACCCATGAGAACATGGGGAGAACATAAAATCTCCACCCCAGCACCCCAGGAACTGAAACTAGGGCCCCAGTGTTCTGAGGCAGCATTGCTAATCACCGGACCACTGTGCCACTCACCCCTAAACAGCAGTCTTAAAAATTAAACTCAAAATCAGAATCCATCTTAAAGTATTCCTGGTGTTCTGCACTCCTGACAATATATTTAGTCATCAGGTCCCAAATGGTAAAGGACTGTTTCTCAGCGTGTCCCTATTCCTCCACTTTCTGCCATCCTGACATCCTGCCACTGCTCCACTTCGTCACTGGTTCTTCAGGACTCTGTCTGATATAAAGCCAATATCCCTGGCATATTTCTCTTTAATGCTGCTGCCTGCTGAAGGTTTTTCCACTTTGTCAGCCATTATATTCTCAGTTAATGGAGAGAAACTTATATATACTTTAATGGAATTGTTCTGTTAATTACCGACACTACACTGATGTAGCAATAATGTAAGCAGTAAATGTAATTAAATCACCATGAGACACTGGGGCAGCATTTAGACACTGTCATACTTTGAAGAAGTCATTCCTATAAAAACTTTCCAGAATGTAGATTGTCAGGTATATATTAATTATGAGGGTGCTTGATGCTAGTTAATCTGTAATCTGTTAATCAGTTTGTTGAAACAAACACAACAGATAACTTGTAAAAAAAACAAGATCTTCACTGCTGGGCAAAGAAAGATACAGTATTAGTCTTCCTGTTTTGCTTAAGTTTATAAAATACAATTTTCAAGTTTCTACTTTTTTGCCTGCATGGAAATAAAATTACCACTCTGACTGAAATATTATTACTGCATAGGTCAATTGTAAACTGTAACTTGACAACAAAAAAAAGATTAAGCCACTTAAGTAGAACATACAGAGAAAAATCAAGAAATTGGATTCAGATAATGTGAACTGCAACACTTGGCTGAGCAAAGCAGCAGGCAGTAATTCAGCATCAGTGCAGAAATGAGAAGGTCCACATACTGATTCTCAACTTCCGCAGTTGCCATTAGTGGTTCTCTGATGGGATTTCTGCCTTGTATTCGATTTAAGAAATGAGCAGTGCATGATCAAATATACATTTGATGTGATTTTCTGTAAGAATGTTTAGCTTTGGCATTAATTGCACAAATGTAGCTGAATGAGTTAGACTAGCATTTATTTTGGGTGTAAGTTTTGTGTGCGTTTTCAGGATAAACAAACTCTTGAACTGAATTTTCAGAGCTTCTCTTGTGTCAAGGCTATGAATGAGCCACACATCCTGTGGACTGTAGACTCGCATGGTCTTGTCAAGTCGGGCTCGTATCATGCTTTGCTATTAATTCCAACATTGATAATTATCTGTCACCTCTGAAGAATCACTTAGCTTCTCAGTCCTTTTGCTGAAATAACTGAACTTTTCTGCTGGGCTGTCTCCTATTTCCTTCCTCTGAGGCTGGTAATCTAATCAGTCAGCTTTTACCACTAAACATTGGCTTGTATTCTCAATTAGTGGCTGTCCCCATGTTTAATATGTCATCCTCACTGATTTGCAGACCACTGTGCACCACAGACTTTTGATCCTTCAGCACATACCACATACTGCATTTCCTCCTAACCCCATACTCAGGTGTTAAAACCACACATTTACTGTACCACACAGCTCTCCCAGTCCCTCCACTCTATAAATTAACATTTTCCTACATACAGTATTTGTATTGTCTAAGCTTTCAGCCATGAGTTTGAGTCTCCTGTCTCTGACCTGTACAACATCCTGCCTCTGTTCAGTTCTCAGGCAGGGTACATTTGAAGAAATCAAACAGATTAATTTCCCTTTCAGGCTGTACTTAAGATCAAATGACAGCAGTCTTTTTTCATTTATGGATTTTTGTCTTTGTGATTATTTTCCTACTTTGCAGATTGCTTCACCTCGTGACTTTCCATCTCATTCTCCTGCTAAAGCTGTCTTCTGCTCCACTATTTATGTTCTGTTTCCATTCAGACGTTTTTGCTTTACAGGCATTCGTAATTACTTTTTATAAAGAAGGAGACGGGGCAAAACAGTTAAAATGTCAAGGGGTACTTCTTCTCTTTACCAGGACCCATAATTATCTCTGGTGTGTTCATCTGTCCAGGTTGTGAGGTCACACGACTTTCCTGCCATGAGAAGCAGCTTTATTCTTTGTAGTGCCCATCTTGTTTGTATTGGGAGGCTTAGAAAAACAAATGACTAAAATACTCATAAAAAAACAAAATACTACTAAAATGTAGGGAATCAGGAATTTTCATAATATGTTGCACATTTCCACATAAAATCAGAAAACAAGCAGACAAGTGCAGAAAATAGAACAACAACAGATGAAAATTATATTGTAATGATCACAGGAGAACCAAAAAAACAATAGTGACATTAATCTATTTTCAATTCAATTTAAAAGACTTCAATATTGAAAGAAAGTCTTAAAATCTTAAACAAACTTTGCTAAATAATCTATAAGTTGTGTAAGGAAACCTGAGCTGCTTTCTTAAAGAATGATGCCTAGAAGCCTCTGATGGTGAATACTTCAGTACAAAATGATCTGTATTAAGTGATAAAAAGGGGGTTTTATTTTTAAGAAGTACAATTTTTATCTGGAGGAAAAAGAGATGTTTTTGCTCATGGAGCAGCAATTTTGGAGTCTTCATTGACATCCTCTGTAGCAGAGCAAACACATAAGTTACTGAGAGTGATCGGCTCATTAATTGTGTGCCAGCATTCTCCCAGTGTAGCTCTGTGCCAGTGGCAAACAGCCAACAGGCGCTTGTCAGGGAGTATGTGGGAAGAGATTGAAGGTGTGGAGGAGTGGGTGTCAGTGCTCTTGGTAACAGTACTTCTGTGCCAGCAGGTGAAGATGTCTCTTTGGCCCTGGCTGCTTCTCCTGGGTCTGCCCGGTCTGTCTCCCGCACAGCGCTGGGAGCCCATGTTCTCTGGCGTCACGAAGACAGTGTTGCCCCCGGATTATGAGAATAACCCCACGCAGCTGAATTATGGGCTGGCTGTGACTGACGTGGATGCGGATGGAAACCTGGAGGTGGTGGTGGCAGGGTGAGTTCCCAGACTCCCACTGACAATCTGATTTCCTTGTTACACAACACATGTCACACATTATACAAAGTAGTGGGACAATGCCATTGCTCTTCTACCCACCCCAGGAGTAGAGCAGACAAAGGACATCTCCTAATAACTGGGAATGGCTTTTAATCTCCAGTATACTGTATGTGAAATCAATACCACCTTTATTACTGTACTTTGGAAGACTGCCCTGTTAATGCAGATATTAACAGGTGCTGATAATCAAGCAACATAAAAAAACATTGATATCATTAATGTTCTGTACATATATAATATATAGATTATATAAATAATATTGATTTTAAGGGGAAAAGTAGACTTGAAAGTTATCTTAACTTCGTTTTTGTGCTCCAAAATCTTTTATTATTTTTTATACATTTTCAATAACCCTGAAACACTTCAAGCCTCCTGCAAATTTCCAGTGATAGAACCACAGCCAATCTTCTGCCTCAGTGCACTCTAGCTGCAGATAAAGCACCACTATTGGAAGACAGTTCTGACACCTATCCAAGCCACGCCTCTCCTCTAACTATTGAAGGTCTGGGCTTTCTGCAAAGACACATGCAATTAAAAAGATTTCCAGTGCGACAGTGATTTGCCAGTGTAACGGACATACAGACATGAACTTATACGTCTGACAAAAGCTTAACTCCCAATAGAAATCAATGCATTTTTTTAAAGCCCCAAGGGTCTTTACTGCTATAAAAAAAAGTACATTCCTTCAATCTTGACAGCCAGGCACATCCACAGCAGAAACTTTGCCTGGGGGGGGGTTGAAGCCGGGTGTGGGTGTGGGGCAGTCTAGGGCTTCAGCTTCACACAGTCATTGGCCAAAGCTCGTCCCCGCAAGCTTCACCCATGCCACTGACCATGGCATGGCCAAAGAGCTACAACCACAGAAGTGACATTGTCATCACATAGATGACCACAGCCAAGCATGTCGCTCAGAGCACTGAACCTTCCTTCACCACTGTACAAGACAACTGACGTCGGAAACAATGACATGACAGGATAATTGCTCGAGTATTCATTTCAACTAACTGAATTGTTATTTAGGTTTTGTTGCATCATAGTACAATTTCAGACAGGCAACTGTCAATGCATTTACTGAGGTGTGTGAGGTTTGAGAATATACAGGCACTCTGTATGTTGTATGAACACTCCATTCATTTCCTTTGTACAAGACCTTCAAAATTATTTCAATGATATTCCCAGATATCAATGATATTGATAGAATTTTGTGCCTGAATGACCGTGTATATTCAAAATAAATGAAGAGGCTTTTCCAAAACTAAACTTTAAATGTTACTAGCACAATTACTGTACACCAAGTATCCTGGTACTGGTAAAGGATATGTTGAAAACAGCAAATATTTGCATTAGTAACACCTCCCTGAGCTAGTCAGATGAGTTTTCTAGCCTGTTTTAAAACAGTGTTTTATAAGCATAATTATGTAAGGTTTTCAGTGAGACAAAATCATAGTTTATTGTACATTCATAAAGGCCACATTACATGGTTTGCAGGTGAGTGCTTTACCTTCAGTGTACTGTACATGGGGATTCGGAGTAGTAAATATAAGGATTTTTCTTTTTCTCCCAAACAACCCACTTAATTATTGTCAGAAACTAGGATCCTACATCAGCCAAAGTAGTAGACATACCAATTTATCCAATATATAACTGCATAAGAACAGTGCAGCCTGTTAAGTACAAAATTATTAGCAAAACAGAACTACCACTGTATATTATACAATGGTTTAAAAGCAGTGCAGTCATCTGCCACTGGTCATTTGTTCAATTGGTAATTGGCACAATTGGTAAATGACACACTAACATTGAAATTTTAACTGTCTCATTGACTTCCTACCATTTTAAATAACGAGAGCTTTTGTTACTAAAGATATAAATAATTATTATTGATTCTATCTTTGCTGCTAACAGTGCTACAATATTTTACTATTTTAATTAATGACAATGGACCTTGCTTGGAAGTCTTCAAAACTGCTGGCAGTTTTTTACTTTATTACAGCTATATAGTCTATAGTGAAACGTTACTGCAGCACCCCAAAAAATAATCAAGACAGTGCTGTGCAGGAATGTAAATTAAATATGCTGCACATTGAAACTGAATGGGTTCATTTTATTTTTAGAAAAATCAGATTTTCAAATAAGGATTTGAAACAGAACCCAGGCGTACTACTTTGGTAACCAGAACCATACCATTTAAACAAGGTATGAAATTACAGCCTCGGTAGTAGATTAATCTATATTGCATGAACTTAAAAGAACCCACGTAAACAAGTAAAACCGCCCATGTAGTCTGTAAAAAAATCTTCTAAGTCTGGGACCTTTCCTGGATTTAACATTCGACTAAAGCTGCTACAGATTCAAATCCAATTCTCTGGTGTGTTTCTCAGGTACAATGGGCCGAATCTGGTTTTGAAGTATGACCAAAGCAAGAAGGTGCTCTATAACATCGCTGTGGATGACCGGAATTCCCCTTACTATGCCCTGCGGGATCGGCAAGGCAATGCCATCGGCGTGACAGCCTGCGACATCGATGGCGACGGCAGAGAGGAGATCTACTTTCTCAACACCAACAATGCCTTCTCAGGTAGGCTGGGCTCGGCTGACCTGTCTCTTTCAGGGCCCGAGGCGGGGGGGGGGGGGGGGGGTGAGAGGTCAGACAGAAGGGCTGCACAGTGAACGGGGCACAGCAAAGGAAAGACAAGACCGGCAGGAATTGAACCAGAGAGTGAGGGAAGATGAAAGAGAGGAGAGAGGCTTGACCTGTGTTCCTGAGGAAGGAGATCCCACCTGCTATTGCAGAGAAGATTCACACTGAAATTCTTGCTAGATCTCAGATGACTTCGGTGCTGATTCCAAATGGAGGCACAAGGTGGTGGGTGTCTGTGCCTCTGAAATTTCTCTGCTACCCCAGAAATTCCCATTCTTCCTCCTCTTTGTACACACTTTCCTGCTTTCCAGCTCCCATTTTCTCTAGTTTCTGCGCACCCTTTTCTGTCCTTTGCTCATCCTTTCACCACCTTCTGATTTTATTCTTTTTAATGGGTTTTCAGGGATTTCTCCAATCCACCACTTAAACAGGCACTGACAACAAGTATGTATGAAATATCATCGAGACTGTCTCACTAATATACTTGAATCTGCTCTCGAGAGGCTAAGAGTGTAGTTTGCTATTTTTCCATCAATCCAAACGTTGAGTTTCATTTCACTGACTTATGTTGTTACTGCAATAGGTGAAGTAGGTCATCATTAATTTTGTACACCCATCTATGGCTATCTGGCAAAAGCCTTGCCAATAAAAAGTGTGGTAAGTCACTGTTCTTTCATTTCGTGTTCCGTCGGTAACGCAGACTCCTTTGTCCTGCCTCAGGATTGGCGACATACTCTGACAAGCTTTTCAAGTTCCGCAATGGTCGCTTTGAGGATCTCCTGAGTGACGACATCAATGTCCAGAGAGATGTTGCCAATCGCATGGCGGGGAGATCTGTTGCCTGTTTGGACAGAAAGGTACCCACATCCTCCTTTCAGAGATGCTGTTCTCTAACTTCAGCTGTGACTGGCTGTGCAGAGGGTCTAATTGTTACAACAAGGTTATAAACTGTTACTATAATGTTACTAAAGTATGCTACAGGAGTGCTAGGACAGTGTTGGAGCTGGAACTGTATTATGTCTGTGTAGAATTCATTCCTCTTTCACACGTTCCGCGTACTTACTCCAGTGAAGTACTGTATCAAGGTACAGTAGTATACCGTCTTTATCAAAATCAGATTGTTTTACAGCAAGTTTTTAGATTCTAAAATATAATTTAATGCAGATGGCAGACTTTAATTAGTTATCATTCAGATATTTAGGATGCCTTTTCTTCTGGATGGGTCAATCATTTCTGTGTGTTAATACTAGTCTGACATTTTTATCACTGAATTTTTTGGCATGATATAAAACAATTTAAAACATTTTTACCCACACAGCTGTTCTGGAATATATAAGAAAGAGAGGCTCCTGAAAGAGTATGAATTAAATTCATAATTATTGAAGCTATTTTCATATGACAGCACGGATAAAAATATACTCATTCCAACCTTTCTAGCACCTTTCCCTTGAAAACAAATTACCTTCCTTTTCTTTCATCATTCACAGCTATTAAAATGTCATCAACCTTCACTATCAGTTATATGAAAATCACACTTCAGTAGGACCCTGAACATAAAGCATATGCTTAGTGCCAAATGTGTTAGGGTGTTTAAAAGTTGTAGTCTTTGAAAAGTTTGGATTCTCTGAACCTGGGGTGGTGAGGGTGTTAACATGTGCTGGCGTTGAAAAAGATCCCTCTTCATCCACAGTAGGTCTGATGTGCTTTTCTGGTCTCTAACTTTAAGATGGTTGAGATCACACCTGCTATCAAGCCTATATTTTTCTTCTTACTCTTACTTTTATAGTTTATGTTTTGATGCTACCTTGTCCGATTCACTGTAGTATGATAACTAGGACAACCATAAGTTCGTTCAATTTTAGATGTGCTTGGGAGTAAGAACACCTTCTTCCCTGAAAATCGATTCACTGAAGGTAAAGGGAACTTGGCAGTGCAGCTGATCAGGCCATCAAGTAACCTTGTCTACAGAGAACAATCTCATTTAGGCTCATGATTCGGTGCCAGCAATTTAAAAAACATTGGCCGTGGTGCATAATACTCTATAGTGCGTAACATGTAGACTTCAAGGAGTGCCATCATCTACTGACATGAGAAATGTGCAGCGTCCCTTCCTCTGTGGTCCTGTGCAGTAGGACAGGCACCGCTCTGCAGAACATCTTTCATTTCAAAAGGATATTTCATACGCACAAAAGCTACTGAAAGAAATAAATTGCACGTGTGCATCCATCAGGGATAGACGGTTATTTGAAAGATTTTTGTAGCTATATAACTTTGACAGTGTTACATCTGCTGATACTAAACAAACTAGAATTCATAATAATATAAGTTTTAGCAGCTAATTTATTAGGCTAGTCTTTATTATTAATTCATTTACTAAAGAAAATATGCCCTAAAATCTCAAAAATATCCCTACATTTTCCTAATGTGCTACCTCATACCTGGGTTTAAAATGTAATATACGAAAAAATAAGGATTGTGTTTGTTGCCAAGAGTAAATTTACAAAAACACCATGAAACACATTACAAAAACATTCATTTGTTTAGTCTGACATTTGCTAGAGCTGAACAAGTGCATCTAGGACCTATGTTTAGTTTCACCCTGACACTACTTTTTAAAAAGCCTTGTGATTTAGTTTTGAATTCTAGCCCAATGTAAGACAGTTACTTGCATGATCTGTCCCATTTCTCACATGGAGCATCCAGCACTGCTGGGTTGTTCAATCTCTCCCACTGGGCAGAGCCTGGGAAGGGTGCAGATTCATGGGCAGATACTGTATGGAGCAGCACTGAGCCCTGCACACAGATTAACATTTAACATTGCTCAGATTACTCATTGCTCATATTATACAGTGAAACACAGTAAGAACTGTCAACAAGTACAGTATGTATGAAATATCATACTGACTATTTCACTAATTTGCTTGAATCTGTGCTTAAGAGGCTAAGAGCATACAGTAGTAGCAAACAGCAGTTTGCCCATCAATCTAAACATGTTGTGTTTCATTTCACTGGCTTTTGTTGTTACTGCAATAAGTGAAGTGAGTCATCAATAATTTTGTACACCCATTTCCCTGTGGGACTCCAATCAGATACTGTCGCCTGCTTCTCACAAGACTTCAATCCATTCTGAAACAATGCCATTCAGGGGCATTCTGGGAGGTTTGGGTCTAGACACCTCCAAATGCTGCTCAGCGTTTGTTCTTTCCATACCATATGTGGGTACAGGCAATATTGAGCTACAGAAAACCCCAGACTGTTTTCTGACTGTAAACACTCAATTCTCCCTCGAGCCTTTAATTAAATTGCTTACATCTGTGGTTATTTAGTCCGAAGTCTTCACAGATGAATTAACATCTGGGAGAAATGGGAGAAAGCTTTCTTCCGTTTCTCCCAGCAGCCATATCACCCTGCAACTCACAACTGGCAACCCACTGTAGCTCAGCAGGTGTGAGCCTGGTCAGTACCTGGATGGGAGACCTCCTGGGAAAAACTAAGGTTGCTGCTGGAAGAGGTGTTAGTGGGGCCAGCAGGGGGCGCTCACCCTGCAGTCCATGTGGGTCCTAATGCCCCAGTATAGTGACGGGGACACTATACTGTAAACAGGCGCCGTCCTTCGGATGAGACGTAAAACTGAGGTCCTGACTCTCTGTGGTCATTAAAAATCCCAGGGTGCTTCTCGAAAAGAGTAGGGGTGTAACCCCGGCGTCCTGGCCAAATTTCCCATTGGCCCTTACCAATCATGGCCTCCTAATAATCCCCATCTATGAATTGGCTACATTACTCTGCTCTCCTCCCCACTGATAGCTGATGTGTGATGAGCATTCTGGCGCACTATGGCTGCCGTCGCATCATCCAGGTGGATGCTGCACATTGGTGGTGGTGGAGGGGAGTCCCCATTACCTGTAAAGCGCTTTGAGTGGAGTGTCCAGAAAAGCGCTATATAAGTGTAAGCAATTATTATTATTCTCCCAAGCAGAAAAACCTCATATTGTTGAGGTGCACGAACATGGCTAGTTTGATTTTCTTGCCCATCACCTGAATTAAGCTTTTGTTAGCTTTCATCTTCATGTATCAAAGTTACACAATACACTGTTATTTTTGTTGAATCAATGTAGTTATAATGTATACTATACAAAATACAAAATTATTATTTGATAATACCCTGAGTAAACATGGATCTCTTTAGAATGGAAATATTAACAGGGTTCACTTAGACCATTTTGAAGGACTATAGCTAGAATAATTTGCTGGAGACATGAGCTGTTGTTCTGTGACTGTGCCTCTTTGTTGTTGAAGCTATCAAAGATCCATCACAAAGCCATGAAGTGAGAGGAATAAATGCTGCTTTCTGGCTGACTAACAGCACTTGTCTAGATTAAGATGGTGTCTTAAAGGAGCTGTTTTAAAAAGCAGTAGACATCACACATTTAGTTTTACGCAGGGAGCTATCCATCGTGCTAAACTCCCTAAAAACAACAGCTGGCGTATTTTTTTTCTCTATGAGGTTCCATCTTTTGTTACTGGAACTGTATTTACCTTTTCAGAGACAGCACAAGAGGTAGACAGGAGGAAGAGGTGTGAACAGTTTGATCTGAGAGAAGACATAGTTGATTTATGGGTCTCAAGAGGTTCTCTGCCTCTTCTGCTTAAAGCTTCTCTAGCACATTACAGCACAAACCACTGAGAGAAAATTCCTGGATACACATGCCAAAGGCTGTGAAGGAAGTAGGAGCTGGTAAAGTACCTTGGGTTAAAAAAGACTACAACCATTCTGTGCAATGCTGAAATGACCCACAGTGCGTAATAAAAATCATGCAGTTTTCCTGATCTTTGTAAATAATTAAATTAGCTGCACCACTGGATTTTGAAAAAGCACCACAGGCCATTTATACCTAGAGAAAAAAATGGAAATTCTGTTGCGCAATTTGTGAGACAAAATATAAAGATGCAATCAACTCCTTCATCCGAGGCAGTGACTGTTTGTATCGGCTTGTTGACAGGAAACAGCCATTAGAAACAAAAGGATTTTAACACACTCATTTAGAAACTACTGAGCCTAAACTGCCAGTTGATACTTTCCTAGATATTTTGTTTCATCTAGATGGAACAAAGCTTAATAATAAGAATTAAAAGTAATAGTTACAAATCTAGGATGAACAAGAAAGAGAATTAATTCAGAGACAAAAAATGATTTTCTGTAGACTTATGCATTCATCCCTTATAAGCAATAACTTGTTCAGTGCGATTTCTTTCAGGAATTGGGCAGAAGTGACTTGTTATTTATCAGGTGTGTGATTTCTGACCTCATAACCCTGCTACTCCATGCTAACTACTGTACCTGCAGTTTGAAGGCCTCATAATGGTAGACAGCTGGTGATTAAATTATTGACCATTTGACCACCTCTATTCCTTTAAACAGTATTAACATTAGTTTACATACAGTAATATAAGTCAGTGAGAGTTAATTAAGAACGGCACTGCAAAAATAAGCAAAGGGACTACATTTTTCTGGTACACTATGTAAAAAAGTAAAGCCTTTAATTAAGGAAACCAAAAATTACAATTTCTTGTCTGCTAGATAATTTTGGAATGTTTTTCATGTCACGGAAAACACAGAAATAAAAGAATGAAGTCTGTTTAAAGTGAAAAATGTGCTTCGTTCCTATTGATTTGGTTTTAACTCCAAACTTAAAACATTCATCAAGTGAAAGAATATCTTGTTAGCATCGGTGGTTTATACGACACTGGATTTATTGTTTATTAAAATAGTTTTTGCAGAGTCTTGAAAATTCAGTACCATTACATAAAGTGACTAAAATCCTCTTCTTCTGAACACTTCATTAAACAAAGAAGATTATGTTATGTTTTAAATAAGAAATATACATTGATATAATCACTCTACACAGCACAGAATGGATAGCAGCATTCATTATCACCTGCTTTGTAACTAAAACAGGGCTTGTATAAGAATCATGTGAGGTCAAATTTCCAGTTTGACCTGGGTCTTATTTAATGGCTCTCTGATTAATCACATGTTCCACAGTTTCTATAAATCAGCCATTCTTTCCCTACCTTTCTGAAAGCAGCAGTACTTTAAAGACTCACACAAACACTTCCACCCTTGGATCGACCTACATCACCTCATGTCACCTGCAGATGTTGTCAATGGCAATTCTGTCATGTTTCTCACTGATATCAGTTCTACAAAAAAACATTTGGATGGCAGAAGTGGGGTAAGGGGTAAATAAATTCTTTATTGCACAGTGTTCATTTATCTTACATTATTTTAGTTTTCCATATCATATATCTTTGATAGTTGATTTGTTTCAGTCAGCACAAACAGGAATTGTGTTGTTTCAGAGTGATGCTACTGTGAATGGTAGTGTATGCAAATGCCATCAGTGTGCCTCAGGCTTAGTTTACAACTAATGGAAACCCACACTCTGTCATAGAACACGGACAGATTGATGGGTTAAGCTCTTCTGCTATTCACAGTGTGTTTTCATGAGGAGGTAACACACTCCTCAGGCCCCAAACTACCTTTCTGTACTAGACAGATTCTTCTGCCATAGTATGTTTCCATACTGGGCTGATGTGGCAGTTTTTAAATACGAATACATTTGAAGTCATATAAGTATGAGATTTATGTCCCTTCAAAACATAGATACAGAGAAGTGGCAGAATTGCAAGCTGCTCCTTAACAGTTAATGTAGTTGACTATAGTTGTTCATGTCCACAGGGATTCCTTCCTGATAATGGGGTGTGAAATTAATGTGTAAAAGGGGGAATGGGAGTTGGGTAACCTTTAGCACGCAGCTATGTGCCGAGATTCTTTATTTAAATATTCTTTTACATACAGTATGTGTAAGGGCTGAAAGAACACCAGCTGTGCTAAACAACAATGCTACCAAACCTCCTATTGACACAGTCCCCTGCATACCTAAGAAGCATCTCTTTACCCGTTGTGTGAGGTGAGCATTTTGGTCGAACAAGTTTTTGCAGTGCTGCTTGTCTGGGGACTGCTAACGGTGGCCTGGGATCCACAGGGAATGTAGCGTTGACTGGGAAGTGAAGTGAAATCGACTCAGTGTTCCACGATGCAGAGAAGGCTGGTATGGAACGGGAAATCTCTTTGATGGGTGCTCTGGGATCATTGGATTGGATTCATCTGCTGATTTAGTTTGTCTGGTGGAAGCAAGCCAACTGCAGAAGTTCCAGGTCACTCATCTGCCTTCACTAGCATTCACTAGCTCATAAGCCATGAATCTGAACAGTACAAATGTTCAAAAGTTAAAGGGATTAAAACAAACAAACAAACAAACAAAAATAAAACCAAACACAATGTGAAAATGTCCTTGTCCTTCTTGCAGCCAGCATGTTCAGCTGGGCTCTCCTCTGTCCTCTCCTAGGGAACTGGACGATACTCCATCTACATTGCTAACTATGCCAGCGGCAATGTGGGTCCTCACGCCCTCATTGAGATGGATGAGGCTGCCAGCGATGTGTCCAAAGGGATCATCGCCCTGTCCAATGTAGCCAGCCAGGCTGGAGTCAACAAATTCACAGGTCAGATGTGTGAGATCAAAAACTCCTATGAAACACTGTGTATTGGAATCAAAGTTTTAGCAAATAATATGGATCTGAATTTTACATACCTGCATAATAATGTACTGTAAAAGCTCTGATTGAAAAGAAAGCTTTACCATGATTATTGACCATATTTTGTACAATGTAATGGAATTGGACTATTTTAAAGTGGTAATGTAAAATTGCTTGTGGAGACTCCTTATATTAAAATCACAAAATATTTGAGGATTATTTTCTCAGATTTTGGACAGGATAATTTATGTCATTTTTATAGAATGCCCTGCTTGTGCTTTGATTTACAAGTACTGTACATAAAGACTAGTCCAATAGCCAAGTTCGGTAAATGTGTGGAGCATAGTGCTTCTGTAGGAGATTTCTTGCTGCAAGATAGAACTGCTCCTTAGTGCTCTCAAGACATCCCCCATGGCAAAGGACCTTTTGGTGTAAACCTTGACCTTGGATTGGCTGTGCCCTTGGATTGGCTGTCCCCTTGGATGTGCAGGGTTGGCTTTTTGATTGTGTTGTTGGAACACACTACAGTGCTATCATGGTAAGTCAGGGAGATTAGAGGGGTAAAGGTGTGTGTAGCAGGTCTCATATAAGATGAGATAGCTTCAGTAATGCCACTCTTTAGGACTCTCAAAGATGCAAAGCAAAGCAGCCAGCCTGTTAATAGAGTACATTTTTATCGCTTGTCTGGGCTATGGCAAAAGGTGTGCCCTGCTACAGTAAACACTCCAAACTACCCCACAGACACGAGGTTCTCCTGCCACTGTATTCTCACTGTAGAGTTGTTACTTGAGGGGTATAGCCGTCAAAGCGGCAGTGAGTGTGCTTTTGGCTCAGTCAGCTGTTTGCGGCACTGAAAGTCATAGAGCAGCACAAGGACGATGAAGCTATATTTCAGCCCTGACTTGCTCAATGGGGCAAAGAGTCAATTAATCAGCAAGTTGTATAGGCAAGGCAGAATTCCAAGGCAGGGGCTGACTTCTTCATTCACTAGCGACACAATGAGAGCGTGTGGGGTCTGCTGGTTGCAGATGGGCCTGGGAGAACAGTGCTGTAAAGCATCCAGCACTGCAAAGGAAAGGGACCATTTTATTTGGATTAGACTGAAGTAGTGGGAAACACTTCTGATGTGTTTTATTGTTAGATACTGGGATGTCCTGGGGCTCAATTGTACTTGACCAGCAAATGCAAAATTGTATAGGAGTGGTTGAGACCAGTGGTCACAAATGAGGGAAAAGGCAGCGTAGTACTGGATATTCAGCTTTCACCTAGGCAGATATATCGAATCCCTTCTGGAATGAATTAAAATGCTTAACTATTAACTTGTAACTGCAACACAAAATACATTTTTGTAAATTAACAGTAAAAGTTATGAAACCTTAACACAAATATTATTTAGGTCAACAATGATTAATTCTATTTCTGTTGAAAATAGAGCATGATATGGAAAGATTTTAGCAGATACTGTACATTCCTGTTTTGCTCTCATATTGGCCTGAGCTTTCTGGGACTCCCCCAAATAAATGCAAAAATTATAAGAGAATGTTTTTCAATGCTTGCTACAGTATGTAGAGCTCTGAATCAGTGTACAGTATGCCTTCTTCTTTGGTGTTCAATCTAGCCAGTGAAAACTTTATATTTGTATGTTTATCTAATACACGAGCTAAATATAGTCGATCTCACTGTGAATCCCACCATATGCTCTGACTGTCAAATATAGATTCTGTATAATTGTACTTGAATTGTCAAAATTCACTGCACCTTTTTCAAGTGTCTTTCAAATTTAAATGATAATGGGGCTGTGAGGTGGAATGGATGCAGGTGGAAAGATTCTCTTAATGGAACTGAATCATACGTGACAGCAATATGCTCTTGCCATTTGGTAAATGGCTTGGAAAGAATCAAAAATAATTTGAGAACTGTCGCTTCTTGTCTCAATGCACAGGGGGGCGTGGTGTAGTGGTGGGACCGATTGTCAGTCAGACCCTGTCAGACATCTTTTGTGATAATGAGTACGGGTCCAACTTCCTGTTCAGGAACAATGGAGATGGCACCTTCACCGATATAGCAGCACAGGCAGGTAAGTGAGAGAGAGAAGGGAGAAGGTAGAGACGGTCACAGGTCTCCTCTCCTCACTCTACTTTCATTGTGTCGATTGTTCTGAGTCGGATTATACTACATTACATGAGAAACGTAAAGAACAGAAAGAGATATATATATATTTTTTAATTTGTCACATTGATTCAGGTTGATCAATTTTAGAAGCATAAAGTTTGCTGGCTTCATTTTTTATGTTCTCACCGGGAGAGAACGGTAAATTGTGGTTTGTTTTCTTCATGACTGTGCTGCACAAACCTGTTCCAGGTCCAGCTGGTCTGAAGGGGCATGGGGTAAAGATGAAGGAGCTGTGAGGTGCAGCTCTCTCCCTGGCAGAACACGCACAGGAGAGCATTGAAAAGGGGTATCTGATACACTGCATAGGAAGAGAGTTGACTGAAATCATTGGCAGAAGAAATTCTGGTGTCCAAGCCTTTGATGAGCTATGGCTGTAATTTATGTTAGTACATTTGGGTTCAGTTTCAGAAACACAGTAGTTCTCTAAGCTTTTTAGAAGAAACCTCCATGCCTGCCTTGAATACAAAGGAGAGGGGGTATGTCTGCACTTACAGTATGTGTGGAGAGCAGGAGGTATGGTAAGATGGGACATTCCCAGGGTCATGGAAAGATAAAACATCATTTTTTATCCCCCTCAGTGTGTGAGGTGAGTGGGTACCCCCCACCTTATTGTAAATGACGATTGTTCTCATTTGACTCATCAGGAGTGCCACCCTGATTTACTGCTTCAGTACTACTGAAGCTCCAAACAGTCAGTGTGGAGACAGCTTTCTTGTGGGCCTCTACATCACTTTGCTACAATACGATATTAAAACTCTGGCTTGTCCACTTGAGAAAAACATCTTGAGACAAAAAATACACTAAGGCAAAACACAATGTCCAAAGCAAAGAAGCTAGCACTTTTTCTGACATAAATGTTTTTTTTAGGACACAGAAACATCAGTGTTGTTGTTTTGTGCCAACACGATGAAAGCTGTGTATGAAGGGGTGTCTTGATTTTGGGACAGGGCTTGAGGACCACTTACAGCACGGCCGGGGGGTGGCTTTGGCTGACTTCAACCGGGACGGAAAGACAGACATCGTGTATGGCAACTGGAATGGGCCGCACCGTCTCTTCCTGCAGACCAGTGCCAATCGCAAGCAGAGATTCAAGGTAGGGGGCAGGGACCTGTGTGTCTGCCTATGGGCTTGATGAAGGAGGCTTCAACACACCCCCAGCTTCAACATTTATTGAGTCGGGGGTCCGAAATTTGGAGAAAGCAGAAATTCTTCTACAGCATGTCATTTTCGATTTGCCCATTTTTATTTCTGTTGGTCTTCCTTAAGCTTTGTTTAAAACGGTGTGTTTTTATCTCTGAATTCACCTTGAAACTTAATAGGTTTAGGACAGTGAATGATCTGAGCCACTGTACATCACTCTCTACACCCCCCTGGACATGGACAATGTGTATTGAGGTGAGAGAGAAAAGGACTGTGTGTATGAGCGAGGGGGAGAGGAGCCCAAGGTCTCCCTCTTTTCTCCTCTGATTAACTTTGCCTTGGAAGCCCAGTAAACAGTAATTACAGCTGGGTGGGAATGTGCTGACAGTAAGAGTGCTGGACCATATGAGGCCTGACTTCCTTGAAGATGTATAGACTGCTTTCAATTAGGCTGTGCCACTACTCCTTACACACTGCTAGCTGCTGCAGGAACTGGGTTTTGAAATAACCACCTGGCAGACACTTATACTACCAAAGTTGAGACTGTCAAAGCAAATGGACTGGGGGGATATTCCAATGTATTTACTGGTACAAGGATAGCTTATGAATGTGTCCATAGTCGTTTCTATCGCAAAACATGCCTTTTCACTGTGGAATACAGATTGGAGTGCAGCTTGTTGTAGGAGGCAGAAGTTATTCATTGTTTATTCATCACTACAGATTTTTTGTTCAATTGCTCTTGATACACTAGTTGATATTGTATCTTCCTTTTTAATTTACCTCTAATGATATCTGTCTTTGTGATTACCTGTTTAATATTTTGCTTCTTGTGCCTAATTTAGATAGCTTGTGAACACTTTTGCATATGTGTATGCTGACTATCAGAGGATGAGGCAACTGGTTTTGTTTTAATTAGACCTTCTAAGGATTATCTCCAATTTTGAAGATTTCAAGGAAAATCACCACAACACTTTTGTTCAGAAGCTTTAGTTTGTCTTTGGTTACTAAAGCTCCAATATCAGGTCTCTCCCAGGGTCTGGGCTAGCGATGTGTGCTTTAGGCGTAGCTAATTTTATGACTGATGAAGTTATTAGGAAGTTGCACAGGAGGGTTCAGAGCTTTTTAGCAAAAAGCAGATGCATTCTGTGGATACTACTCCATTCAAAATAAACCATAATGACACTCCGGTAAATAGCTAATTAAATCATGGCTCCCAGGGCTGAGCAAGCAGGTTGTAGAGACAGCATAATGTGCCCTTTGAGGCTGTATATTTTTTTAATCTAAAGCAATTGGCCATCCTCCCTTCCTCTCTGGGCTTGTCAAAATGTGTACTATATGCCTGTATATTTCACTCCTCCGCCACTGTACTGGCCCAAACTAAATCTTTCCCAGCTATCCCTTCTCACTTTTCTGGGTAATGAATCTAAAAAACAGAAAAAAAAATATTTTGCAGGATGAAGATCTGTGGATATCGCTTCAATGGAACGGAATGATCATGTTTTCATTCATGAGGGCTATTTTTGAATCTTCCTGAGTTCTGTTATTTATTATATTAATGTGTTTGCATTTTTAGCAAAGACGATTTTCTGCATGCCACAATCTATTGTACTGTTTTGACTGAGGTAATGCACCGGAACTCTGATCTTTTGGAATTTCTTTCCAAAATCAAAAGAGTCTGTCACTCTCTAGATTGGACTAGGGGTGGCTTATGTATAACATCCTAAAAAAGCTGAATAATTGCTTAGCAAAATAACAAACATTGGCCATAAAACTGATTTTACAGACCTATACAAAATGACAGCCATAAGCATTAGACAACTATTATTGAACAATTACATATTTGCCTGAAATCCTTTGCAAACATTTGCAGTCAAGTCAGGTTTTAGGGGTATTAAGGGTAATTCCCACGGAGTGCTGCCCCTGTCCTAGTGTGGCTCCTGACACCCCCACAGACTGAGCAAGGTCACCTGCTCACAATATGGGAGCAGGTTTTATGAGGCTTGTAATTAATACTTGGCGCAAATACTGAGGTGTTGAAAACCCGCCCGTAATTTTTTTTCAAAGTATTGCAGCAGTCCTGGAACACATAAATATTGGTTACATTCACATATGAGTTATTTCCCATCTGACCACAGTGAGAAAGCCTGTGTAAGCCATCCATGTCCCAAGCCTCTGCGACAGACTGCTCGCTTGATCTTCCTCCCCACAGCTCTGGACTCTGTACAGTACGTGTACGTGTATGACTCATGGGCACATATTCACTCCCAAATAGCTTTTTTTAATAATTAAAAAATAAAACAGATCTACTTGTTTTTTATCTGATTTTTTTAAATTATAGAGTCTGAAATGGAATACTTCAATTAAACTCCTACCACCCCCACTTTAAAAATCTGAAGAGAATCACAGGAAAATTCACATTTAGCCTCGAAGAAAATATAAGTGTTGGCTACTAGACATGACCGGGACAAAAATTATTAAAGATAATGTTTTGGCTTCCCAAACTGTCCAGTTAAAATCCCTTTTTGTGTTCTGTATGGGTCTGCTTTAAATGCAGGCTTGTTCAAGATGTCCTGTCTGTCTCTTTCAGGACATTGCCACTCAGAAGTTCGCCATGCCCTCCCCTGTTCGCACTGTTATTGCTGCAGATTTCGACAACGACGGGGAGCTGGAGGTCTTCTTCAACAATATTGCTTACCGGGGGCCCTCTGCCAACAGAGTCTTCAGGTCAGCATCGCAGCTCACTCCTTTCTTTACTGCTCCCTCTCGTCTAGCACAGATCAAACCAAAAATAACTCATTCACAACACGTTTCGGTATCTGTCTTCCTCAGCACTGTTCCGATTCAGAATTACTGTAGAAGAATGTGAGGATCAAATCCTTTGTTACCAGCTCGTTTGTCTTACTGTCAGACAGAGAGCAGAAACTGGTGTCCTCCTGGCTGCTGTCATCCCACTCCAAGGCAGCCTGGCACTCTGCCCCATGCACCACTGGAACAGCAAAAGCAATGCAAAAAGCAAATTGCATTATAAATCATGTGCACCTGATGTAAAGATTACTTGCGGGAGCACCTCAGGAGGGAGTGGAAGTGCAGGGAAGTGCAGTTATCTCAGGTTGGTAAGCAGGTGGACTGGGCTAGTGGGAGGGGGCTGACTCAGACTGGGGCTTGAATCATGAGAGGAGTCAGGGTACAAAAGGCCAGGCCTGCCAGATAATATCCACAGTGGGCACTGCTTCACATTTTTGACTAATTGAATTCTGGAGTGAGACCATTTTGAACAAGCACCAGGAGCAGGGCCAGTGGGGCTGACAGCTCTTTACTGCTGTGATACACAACTCTGACCACCTGGCATACTGTGAGGTCTGCTGCAGCTCGTTCCATGGAAATTAGTTCTATGAAGAACACGGCAATCTTTCCCTGTCAGTCTGAAATTAGAACAAAAGGTACAATATGAGTGCTTATATAGTACAATAAACTGTCTCTAACAACAGTTCATAACTGAAGACATCAAGAAGCAGGAAATGGTTTGAATTTCAGTTAATCTCTTTGGAAATTGAGTGACTATTTCTAAAGATTTTGGGAGATCCAGACAGGATCTCCAGCCAGGGGGATTTTCAGCCAGGCCACAGTTTATTGAGCCAAATCTCAATGGTTGAAAACACTGCCGCAGGCCAGCCTGACTCTGATGGAAAAAATACAGCATCCACATGCTGTTTAAAAATCCCTGCAATTGCACTCCCCCATTGTATTCAAGAACCTATAAATCCCTCACGATGCACTGCAACTGAGACAATGCCCTCTGATCTCCATTCAAAAGGCCTGCCAACTTTCCAGCGGTTTCTGCTCAGCAATGTGAATGCAAATTTACTTGAAAGAGGGTCAGGGCCTGCAATGCTTCTGTTTTATAAATACTGAAAACTACTGTTTTCACAGCATATTAGTGATATACTGAAAATCCCATTGATTTACAGCAAAAGGTTTCTGGCAATTTAATGAATACCAGGCATTACAATGAAACTCTGGCTGTTTAGATCACAGAGTATAAGAAAGGTCTGAGGCCAAGGGACAAATGTGCAGGTTTCAAGCCTGATGTGCCTAGAATCCTTGAGCGGTTATAAATGCTATTTGCAGAAAGGTGAGAACGAGAGAGAATCCCACAGATCACATTAATTTAAATATACAAAGGTACAGCGATACAGCAGGCAGAAGGCTGCCCAGTAAAAGCACATTGCATCACGCTAACGCCCCTATTTCCTCTCAGGGTGTCTCGAAGGGAGCACGCGGACCCCCTGATTGAGGAGCTCAATGTAGGGGAAGCTGCTGAGCCAGATGGACGTGGGACAGGCGAGTATCATAAAACAAAACACTACACTACCACTTATAGGCCACAAATACATTACAATATTCAAGCATGTTGACGTTATTTCATCCAAATCTCGAAAGTAATCTTAAAAATATCAATATTTTTATATTTTATATTTTTTAAGGTAACATAAGATAATATAATATGTAAATATTATAATATAATTGTTGGAATTTCATGTAGATGGAACTTTTGAGACTTCACTAGGATGCTCTGCAGATGTTAGTCATTTGTAATTTAGAGGAGAATTGCTTGCTGTTTGGAAAATTAACTATGAACAAAAAAGAACTTGGCATGAACAAAATGTATGAATTCATTCGGGACAGAAGGAAAACCTATGGCAACCCGTACTGTAAAAGTCTGTTTTTCTTGTTTTCAGTTTTCAATGCAAACATAAAATATGAAAAAAAACAGCTATATAAAGATAAAAACAAGTCTGACAAGAAAGGAAGGTAAAAAACAGATATTAAAATACCAGTTAACTTCTTTAAATAATTTTGAATGGGACAGCAGCAGCTGCATATCTGTGCTTCGACACATCCCCAGTCATTCCCATCTCTCCCACAAGGTGGTATTAGAGATCCACATCTGGCGGTGTACGTGTTACAAAATTTACTCCAGAGTAAACTTGCTTGTGCACGTGTTTGAAATCAAGCTGTCATTCCAGCTCCGTGATCACACCACCTTTCTACATGCGAGTGAAGGGACTGTGCACTTTGCCTATTGCTCTTATCGAGGTGTGGGAGCTGGATTCGGATTCCTACAGCCAGAAGTTAAAAGCTGTAGCTGATCAAATAAGTAGTACTGGAATGACTTTTTTCTCCCTCAGGTGTATCTTGTCACTTGTCTATTCACATTACCAATCAGAATGCAACACACAGTAACAAGGGATTCAAGACAAACGAACTGTACCTTTATTCTCAACACTTCGGCTGCACCTCCGTCTGGGGGGTGGTCTGGGGGGTGGACTGGGTGGTGGTCTGGGGAGTGGACTGGAGGGTGGTCTGGGGAGTGGACTGGGGGGTGGGAGGGGATTGGTCTGGGGGGTGGTCTGGGGAGTGGACTGGGGAGTGGACTGGGGGGTGGACTGGGGAGTGGATGGGAGTGGACTGGGGGGTGGACTGGGTGGTGGTCTGGGGAGTGGACTGGAGGGTGGTCTGGGGAGTGGACTGGGGAGTGGGGTAGTGGAGGAGTGGGGGGTGTACATGTAGAATGCGTATGTGATGTCATGACCAGTTTGTCCTTTACTTCCAGATGTGTGTTGATGCAGATGTGTGTTTGAATGCTCAGTGAAGAGTATTGTAACTTTTGGAATCAACAGTCCTGTCAATCTGTTTTAATGGAAGTTGTCTATCCTGGTTATGCTACAGGGGCAACGGTGACAGATTTTGACGGGGATGGGCGGCTGGATCTGCTGATTTCCCACGGAGAGAGTGCGGCCCAGCCCCTCTCCGTCTTCAAAGTCAATCCGGTAATGGCCTGACGTCAAGGCAACATTTCAGATCCCTGGATTCAGAAACCAGACTGTTGTCAATACCAATTATTCAAGCCTCCTGTCCTTTTGACCCATGACAGTAAATTGGATAATGTGTGAAAACGGTAACTTTCCGATTCAGGAAGCTTAATTAATAGAATCCGCTCCTTTTCCTTTCTCTCTTTCCTTTCGCAGGGCTCGGCCAATAACTGGCTGCGTGTGATACCTCGCACCCGTTTCGGCGCCTTTGCCCGTGGAGCCAAGGTAGTGGCGTACACCAAGAGGGGCGGCCCCCACACACGCATCATCGACGGGGGCTCAGGGTATCTGTGTGAGATGGAGCCTGTTGCTCACTTCGGACTAGGTACTGCAGCTCCTCTCTGGAGCTCTCCCTCCACACCAAGGAACAGAATACTCTGGGAACTGGAATTCGATCAGAGAATGGAAGGGGCTTTTCCTGCCTCAGTTGTAATGGGGAATGCTCTTACCACTCTTTTTGATTATTGTTTGGGGCTTAAGTTCTAATGACAGCACTTTGCATGATTAATGCTGATGTTACCTTGGTAACTTGGAACAACACAAGTGATCTTAATAGTGCTTCAGCCCCAGCTGATTCTACAGCTCACACGCACACATACATCCACCCCCCCCCCAAAAAAGTGTCCTGTGTCAGTCTCCTTGTAAGCACGGGACATGGACACACAGGATGAGGCGAAATAGAGAACAGATGGTTCTGGGGAAGGAGCAAACGCCTTGCAGATTAAAACGCAACAAGCAAGTCAAAGAAAAATGAAAAGTGGTGAGGAGTATACAACTGCAAGGACACTTTATAAAAGCTATACTGTCTGTGCTGGCTTCCTTGCACAGTTTTCCAGTTTCACTTTCCAGCGTGGCTTCACATTGATGAGACTACAGTATGTCTCAGTGTTACTGCTGCGTGTCTGAATGGAATCACATTCTTCATGTCTCACAGCATTCAAACAATCATCACAAGGGATATTTTAGAAGAGTGATTTGGCTTGTTTGCTATTAGACGTTTCAGATGAAAGCCTGAAAATGTACTCTTTTTGTATTAAAAACATTTGTCTGAGTTTCTTTTGGAAAACCTCTTGTAGTTATGCATTCACATGCTAATATAGTTAGCATGTTAACAATATATGTGCACTGTGCTATATATGCAAACATATTGTGTCGCTGTGATTCGAAAAAGGAGAGGGAATACGAGAAGCTGTCTAGTGCAGTTGGGGAAATTGCACATGCTAGGCCTATTCTAAATTAGGCTCCAAATCCAGGACAGTGATAACCCTGCAAAACAACCTGGAGTTTTAGGGAAATCCACATGTGGAAGGTATTGTCTTGAAGTCTCTGTTGATTAATGGGCCAGGGAAACTGAGCACAAACACAGAACACTGGAGCTGTAAGCACAGGTGCAGCAGCTTGTGCCTTCAGCAGTGCGTGGCCTCTGGGAGGCTGGAGATTTCCACCCCAATGCTGCTGCTAATGGTTTCCAGAGTGAAGCCGTGTTGTCCAGGCGCTGTGGCCGTGCATGTTTGCAGTGCAGTAAGTGGAATTATGATTGCTCCTAATTTACTGTGAAGAACAAACTGTTTTCCCTCAGTGTCTGCAAAACAGATCATTGTGTTTACTGGTGGGGGCAGCCTAGCTTTTCATAACCATGAATCACCTTTAAATGCCTCTCACACTATTATTTGCTGCCTAGTTTTGTCACTGTGCTTTGGAGCTCTCTGTCACGTTGTACTTGTGTGATGTGCCTTATGGAAACCATAGGCTTTATTAGTAGCATCTCCTTAAGGACTATAACATGACACTCCATGCTCCTCGGTACATTATCATCTGCAGGAGAAACATAAAGCAACAGCACTACTCTCACCACTCCTCTGCCATTTTCTGAATCTTAAAAGTGATCTTTTTCTCATCTTACCAACTTTCCTACGGAGTGGACTCTGAAGCACTGGGTTCAAAGTCTAGTGCCTGAACTGGCAACTACCTCAACCTCTCTCTTCAGATACACCAGGATGTGTTTATCTTGGAAAGGTCAATTTAATTAAGAACAAGTAGACTCTTCAAAGGTTTTTCACGCTTGATAAAAATGAGTCACTCAAGGAAAGACGAGCTGCTCTAGGCAGAATTGTCCCTCTGTTCTCACATGTCTCTAAAGAGTTAGCTTCTTTTTTCTTAGGTGGGTAGCTGCGTCAGCATGCGTAGGCTGCAAAGGAACAAGTAATAGGTTTATTCCATGCTGAAAAAAAGAAGAAAGAGAACACAACGTTTCAGCCGTGGAGCCTTCTTCAGGTGTGAAGAAGGCTCCACGGCCGAAACGTTATGTTCTCTTTCTTCTTCTTTTTTCTTAGACCTTCCTGGTTTTTTTTTTGAAAGTCTCTTGCCAGGAATCGGGATCAGACTCAGTCCTGTACCAGTCTGTCTGCAGCCTGTCTGTCTGCGTGTCTGCCAGGTCATTGAAATGGTACTGAGATGCCATTTACAACACGTTTGAGGTCCATCAGATGGAGCGATGGAAGCGGTCACAGGGGCCACTTAGTTTGCTTCTCAGGCTCATGCACTTTTTCTCATCTTCTTAGATGTTTTTCTGAACATTTCACTAACTTGATTTGAGACAACTGTTCAAGTGTTCTCACCAGATGAGCACACAGCAATCCTTTGGAATAGTTGGGACCATAAATTTTACTTGGTCATCTAAGTGGTTCTAATGCAAAATATAAAAAAAAACACTTTCAGCCATCTTTCTTTATATTCTTATACATTTAGCCCACCTGGTTTAGCCACATACCTCTGACATCTGCACTGTCCAATTTACTGATTGAGAAGCTCCTTCAATTTCCCTGGGAGAGCAAATCCCTTAGCACGATGAGTTGCAATGGAACGAGCTAATTTAATGTTAATAAGCTACTTTGTGTGAGGTGGAAGTGGGATATGCCTTTAACCACACAGAACTCTATAGTTCAGAAGGCATGGAGGAATCATGCATTCTACAATCTAACTGTGTGTCCGACTGTGGAAAAATGTGGAACTGAACCTCCAATTTCTCAGGCATTCTGAACTCTGACACAAAAAGCAAATGGCACAAAAATCACAATAATTTTGATTTTGTTTTCATGGTGGGATCGTTTTAGGTGTTATCCTAAAACTAAAAACAAAAAATAATGCTACAGTATATCTGCTAAAAGCTTTGTCTTGAGCTCACTTGCTGGAATTTTATACAATGCAAGCAGTGACAGCATGTTAAAGCTGCATTAAAAGACAGATAATAAATTAATTCTCATATATCAAAGGGATTCTTTGTGAAAATGGTTCCATCCATAAGTGCAGAAGTATTCTCTTCAAGAACCCCACAAGCTCTTGTACAAAGAAACGAATGAATTTGGTATATCCCAATGGGCATTGTCAGTTCTTGACCATTTCATCACAGTGCTCTCTGATTGGTCCACAGGAAAGGACGTGGTGACCAGTGTGGAGGTATATTGGCCAGATGGTCGCTCAATTGCACGCCCCCTACAGACCAGTGACATGAAGTCTGTTTTGGAGATCCCTTATCCACAGGATGAAACGGAAGGAACACAGCCCACAGAGGTGGAGGTATGCAAACCATTTAGGTATTAAGATGCACGAAGTGCAGTCTCAACAATATTCCAATACTGTGCTCTCTAACGATACTATTTTTTTGACATCATAACAAAACTGCCCAAATTTGTTTTCGCTGATGTCTGTCTTTAGCATGACTCGAATGCTAATGTCTTGAACTCCTTGTCAGATCAGTTCGAAGTTAGGCATGCCTTGGTAATAAAATGTGCTTCCTGTTTGCAGTGCGGAAATGGATTTACTGCCAATGAAAATGGACGCTGTATAGGTAAGACTAATTTAAGTGCCAGACTAGTACAAATGATAGCTACATAACTGTGGTAAAAATTTTATATGTTTAATTTTTGTGGAGAGGCGAAAGAATGTGTTTAAGGAGGCAAATATAATATTTGCAGAATAAACAGGGACTATTCTAATAAAATAAGTGATACTTACAAAACCATTCCTGTAGCTCTGTTCCTGCTGCAGCTTTTCTTCCATCCCCTACTGTGAACTGTACAGTGCCTCATGTTTTTATGCTGCTCCAACTGCATTGACACTCCTGTGTTGTAATGCTTTTCTTGCATTGCTAGCTGTCTTGAATTTCTCCTGCTGTCTTGCATAAACCTTCTTCCTCCTTTTGCAGAATACCCCAATGACTGGACCATATTAAATACACATTATTACAGCTATTACTCTTGAATTCTGTGCTATGGTCAGTGTTATTCTGCACAAACACATTTACCATTAATCCAAGTCTCTTCCTGTCCCAAAGTTCCTCTGTCTTTGCATTAACCAATGTATCAAAGCAATATTCCCATTCTCCTTTATCTGTTGGATTGCTCAGAGAAAAGATAAAGAGTGCCCAACACCAGTTCTGGAGCAAGGTGGCCCAATGGGTGTTTGTTGGTCTCTTTAAATCAACAATGCCATAAGAGCTAGGAAGATTTATCAAAATGAACTAACCAAACCAATAATTACTTCAAATGAGAGTTTAAGAGCTAAATTGGAAAGAAACTCTACAGCTACAGCAGCCCTCCATGACTGGGGTTGGGCAGCCCTTGCTTATACAGTACATATGTGTACTTATTTGACTATTTTCTTTGCACATTATTTTATATGCTGTGTCCTTAAAATGTATTCATCCCCATGAAATATGAGCAACAAACAATAAAAGAATGAGTGATAATGTGTCTTAAAATTCTAAAAATGTCATACCATAATCATAATAGCATTAAACAGGTTAGTTATTTTTCAGAATTAACTTTATACCTAAAAGCACAACGTTCACATTTATACAGACTTCTATTCCTTTATATAAAATCCCAAACAAACCAGTCTAGAGTAACATCCAGCTCTTTGGAAAGTGCAATGGAAGACTCTGGAACTGTATAGAAAGCTCTGAAGGTTTCCCTGGGTAATAAAAGGAAGTAAAACATGGGAGACATTCAGTAATAGTATGTGGATGAAGTCTGACCTGGAGGAGTGGTCAAAACTCTCCCGTAAGAAGTCCCAGAACCTCATAGCTCACCAAGGGATGTGTTTTGTCAGTGAATTCCGTGCCAGAGGAGGATTTACAAAACACTAACTACAGAGGTGTTAATGTGACCCTTTGGTTTTCTGTACCAAGAATACAAAAAATCTGACTTTCTGTGTGCAATGCACTAATAATTACAGTACACTATTTTTTTGTTGAAAGCAAGGAACATTATCCAATCAACAAACCTTTATTGTGTGAGGTTTTTTTGTTCCTAATTCATCAGGGGCATGAATTTGGAGGGCACGATAAGACCACACTGTTCTGTGCTACTGGCCGTGAGTTGTGCTGTCAGACCCCAACCCCTGCATCCCTATCTCCCATAGACGTAGATGAATGCACCCAATTTCCTTCTGTGTGTACCCGTGATCGGCCCGTCTGTGTCAACACCTACGGAGGCTACAAGTGTCGCTCCAACAAGCGGTGCAGCCAGGGGTACGAGCCCAGTGAGGATGGGACAGCCTGTGTGGGTGAGTGGGGACAGGGCTGGGGGCCATTATGGGCTTGAGGCTCTGGACTGTCATGATCACAAGCTCTGTCACCCTCCATCTCGCTAAAGAACCTCACGGCCCTCGAGTCTGATGGTTTTTATGGATGAAACAGGTCCATCCTCTGTACTCCGGGACTGCTTCTATTCACTGAACCCTGAAACTCTCCATCCTTACGTTTCAAGTGAACTCAAGTCTGAAGTGAGGCAAACCCTTTTCTCTCTTGCTTTCCCCTGCAGCTCAGATTGCTTACTTTGGGGGGAATCGCTCATCATCCTCCAGGCTCTCTGCTCGTCTCTCCCAGCTCTCTCTCCCTCTGTTGGGCTTCACTGTGTGGCTCCAGGCCTGAGCACCACAGTCTCTCTGATCCCAGGACCCCCAGAGCTGCTCCTTCTGGCCACTAGAGAATCTGCTCCTAGACGAACACTTCATGGCAGGACAGCTCCAGTGGTCGAGTTGTTCCCCAAGGACCAGGTTCCTTACAGTTCCCCTGTCATCCTTCCTGGAGCCTTTATATTAAACTGAGCATGCCCGCTGTGTGCAAGGAATCTGTTTCTGGGACTGTTGTATTGTTTCCCACAACTGTCTCCCCATGTCAACTAGATCTGCTGGCCTCCTCACCTCAGCCAATGTGTGATGCATGACCTGTGCATATAATGGCCCAGCCTTCTTCACACATGAGTGACATTTAAAGAAAAAAAAAAGTTTGGTTTTGTTATTTCTTGTCCATCTCACTGACATTTTGTCTTGCTGGTGCTGTTAGCAGGAAGGCAACGGAGTTGACAACAACATTGAGGAAGTGTTTGTCTCCTCTTTGATATTACAAAAATTACAGTAAGAGGTAGGGATTCCCATATTTCTACTGACTTGCATTTCAAGTTCAGCTTGATGTAGAGAGCTACATAGCTGCCACAATGTTTCTCCATTACTTTCCTCTGACAGATACAATACATGAACAGAGGAAAAACACAGGGAGGAGTGTTTCTTATTATCTTCTGTCAGTAGTCAGCAGTATGATGACACCCTTGAAATTGTATATTAATTCTGAACACTTTCATACCAAAAGTATTGCCTTCCAAAAAAATATCCTTTGCATTCTGCATTATTAAGATCTATATAAATCAGATCTATAGAACACCTAAACAATTTCTGCCTTCACTTCCTTCAAATAACAGACCTATTTAAAATGTGTGCAACCTGATATTACTGTACATTTTACTGGGCAGTATTGTTATAAATTTTACAGGAGGTTGTGCTTAAATCTCCAATGTCTACAATAATGACAAGTAACTATGGAAATGCTGCATAATGTTAATTTAAATAATTCAAAAGGAAAACAAAGGGAAAATGGTGAAAAATCTTCAGTTAATAATGAAATAAAATGGTCTGTGTAAACACACCAAGCTTTTTATACATTTTATTTTAAAGCCTCAATCTGTTTAAAATATCCATGCTTATGCAACATATCTTAATAAGTACTCATTACAATGGGTGTTCAATACAGCTGTTTTACAACAGTCTAGAGATGGCTTTTCCAGATATCTTTTGAAATTCCTGCAGTACACTTTATTTTTTGGTGGAAACAAAAAATAGGGAACAACCACTGAAAATGCTATGAACAGTAATTGGACTGTTACTTGAAATAGTTGGCAGTTTAATCTCTCAAGCGAAAAAATCAAAATATTAGTTTAGGCTCTCCTTCAGACATTTTTTTGTCTCTAGAGCAGAATCCCTTTATGTTAAATGGCCATTGGCTCGTGATTGACTGGAAATTATTTGCACAATGAGAAACGCACACCCGCATTCCTGTTCATTACCAAGGAAAGGTCCTCCATAGACCCCTTTTTTTTGTCTCCAATGCACAGGCTTTAATAAGATGTGATTTGTGCTGTCTTCAAGCACCCAAAAACATACCCCAAATGAAAAATAAAATGAAATTAGATACTGTGTTGGCTAGTGCAGTGCAGACCTCCTTTTAGATACATCAAATAAACAAGGATTCATTGCCTAATGTATAAAGACATGAAGAAATCGTAGGTGATGTCTAAATAAATAATGTGATTAACTGAAAGAAACTGCAAGCACTGGAGTACTTATTGCACTAACTCAACACAGAGTCCATTTGGCACAATGTACAGTAATGTTAGTACCTAGAGTCTGAAAAGGAGAAATATTTTTCAGAATAAGGTTCCTTAGTGGCTCCTTGTTGGGTCTACGTGATAGCTTTATTCTCTGTTCACAATAAGAAGTCCTGTCACCTTCTGGACTGAAACGCTAAACAAGGTCTATACTTCCAATGGTTTTGAGTTCACAGCCTTCCCCTGTGTTTTCCACATGGCTTTAAAAACACAAATACAGTGAAGCAGCATAGAAACCTCTTTCCTGAAAATGTCAAATCCTTCAAACATTCTTTATGTTGCTTTCAGTGTTAGTTCGCGGTTTTTAAGAAATACATTCTTTTTAAAACACTTTTGGTTTGGTGTAGTAGGAAACATTGGACTATTCATTTAATAAACAGCTATATTTTTGCAGAATGAAGTTTGTGGAAGATATTCCCGTGTGAAATAAAAAGTGAAATCTGCACCTCAGCCGAGTCCTTCTGTTCAGAGTGAAGCCCTGGGCCTCAAGAGAAGGGCAGACCAGACACTGACACACTTACAGTACCTGAATGTTGAAGGTGCTCCTCAAACCCTCAGTAACCCTTCAGCAGCACTGTTCTCTCAGACCAGTCAGGAATCAGGGGCCAAGTGCAGAATGTTTCCAATAGCAGCACCTTACCGTTTTCCCACATCACTTTAAGCCACGCAGGTGGCACTGGAGATTCAAGGACGGCAGATTAGCTTCCTTAGGAGGGTGAAAACTGCAAGAGCCAGCTGGCGGGAGGACTCCTTCATCCTCTGTGAACCACGTAGAAGATCACCAACAGTGGGGTGAAACGTGCGCCACAGTGCGAGGGGAATGTCAGGCAGGGAGGCCACTGTATGTCAACATGTCTCTGGGGAATACTCACCTGTAGTTAAGTCCAACATAGCTGATGACCCTTTCCTTCAAAATCAATTAATCAAAAAGATTAATCTTTCAAGGTTGTTCATGGAAAAGAACAGCACTTTGGTCACTGGCCAGTTTTCTTCTTCATTAGCTCATTAACGTTGGAGTAAAGTCATTTCTGGTTCTGCCCAAAGTACTATGAATAAATGCTCAAATATTACAGGGACAGTGAAATAGAATACAGTAACCTTCTGGCTTGAATGTCTAAGAGTAAACTGATAATTATTTTAGAGCCTACCATTTTTTTTTACTTGTTTAAATAGAGATTTAGAAATTGATTAAAAGACAATAGTTCTCAGGTCAATAATTCTCAATAGTTCTCAGAACAATTAACAATTGCCGAAATACTCTAAATGCTATGCGCAGAGGTATAGAGTATGTCTTTTTAAAAAAAAAGGGGGTCAGAGAATTTAGTTTAGAAGATTGTTTTAACTTTTATGATGAGAAAACCCTATCCACATCTTTTCATGTATTGCCTGTGACAATCCACAAAATATGACAAAATATGTCAGTTTTGATGCAGTGGGACAGAAAAATGATTATCTGTATTCAAGAGGAAATTGCAGTTTGGCCTATATCTTGGGAAAGAAAATTTCTCCCAAATTTGTAATTTTTCCCCATGAGTCAGAAATACTCAGAAGTTACTGTACACTTATTTGAAGCTGAATCTGGACTGATTTTGTTTCTCGGCAAAGCATGTGTTGCGGCATAAAATTTATTTACAGCTTTCTCTCTGTATTGATCTGCATCAAAAATTAGGGAACATGCCAATGCGACAAAACAGATTTATTGTCAGATGGCGAGACAAGATATTGAGAAGCTATAAAATGGCTGTAGTTTGGCATTATTCTGGAGATAGGAGTTGGGCTTTTACAATCACTTACTTCTCAGCTACTGTATATGTAGGTCTAGAGAGACTTCAAAAAGCATGCAAGTCAGTAAATGGAAAATGTTTGCAATTTAAACAAGTCAAATTTAAACAAGTCAAATATAAACTGAAACTTTGAAGTCTTATTATAGAACAAGCACAAATTCAAGTTGTTTGGTAGAGACTAGAAAGCGCAGAAAGAAATTTCCTACATGTCCGGATGCTGGGATGAGCAAGGTCAGGCCAGGTCACACTCAACAATAAAATTTGTAAAAGACACCTTGTGGAAGAATTTGGCACTGGTCAAATCAGCAGAGGTTTCAGAAGTGCTGTGTGGCGTGGAGCTCAGATTAAAGAGATATCAAGCTTCTAAGTGGAAGTCTGCCGACAGGAGCCCCCGGGCGATTGTGAGGGAAGGATTCTGTTATCTCATAAGCAAGGAACATACTTCAAAGACGAACAGATGGAGCGTGCTGAGGAAAGCTGGAGAGACAGAGGAAATACTTGTAGACAAACAGGCAGAAATAGCCCAGAGATAAAAAATCATGTATGAGTAGTGGGGATAAAAAGAAATTATTTTAATCAATTCCCCTCCACAGGGCTCTGTAATGTAAAACTAGCGTAAGCAATTGAAAAGTACAGTACCTTGTTTAATCCAAAGAAGATGTCTGGAACCTTTGCCCTTATTCAGGTCTAACACATTAATTCCTAGCTTGGATTCTTTGTCAGAGACTTTTTCTATGCTTGCTTTTTTGTTGGTAGGTAAGGTCTGTAATTCAAATGAAGTCAGAAAATAAGGGACAATAGTTAAAACCACCTTAATCATAATGTCATCATTTGTAAGCACCATATACAGTAGTACAGTGAAAAGTCCTGTTAGGGTGCACACTCTGCTGTCATTATGGGTCGTTATACTGTGTACAAGGAAAGTGGAGGAGGAAGGTTGTGAGGGTGAATGGGAGATTAGATCTGAGGAAGGTAATCCAAACAGACTGGGCTGTTGTGATGCAAGGCCTCTCTGTCTGTTTGTTGTCTTTGAATGCAACATTAGATTCCTAAAGCACTCATTCAGCCTTTGAAGATGTAGCATGAAGGAGAAGTCTTTTCTGGTATGTGGTGTGAGGGAGCCCTTGGCAAGGTGCACTCTGCGAGGGCCAGGAGGAACAGAACAGGGAGAACAGAACATACGCCACACAGGCATCTCTGTTTACTCAGGTGCTGACCTCTGGTTATTGACAGGCAAGTTGCCAAACATGACAGACCCACAAGAGGCACTGACTCCATCTTCAGGCTGAAGAATAGCTGGGATGCCCTCGTATAACTCCTGGGAAGCAAGGGACAAGGCAGCACTGATTAGAAAACCGGCTGGGTTCTGGTCTGCTTAGTCTCTATAGAACTTATGACAACCTTCATTCTGAGGTTCTAATTAATTAATGACGACCATGTGCTTCATCTGTCTGTTAAGGTCATTAAGCCATGTGTACAATAAACATGCATATTATTCATAAGAGGCCAGATGTTTGTTCAGCAGACAGGAAATTTTGTATGGAATCAGGTATTTTCTCTTTTAACTGAACGCTTCATGTGTGCCCAGATGGCACAATGTTATATTTCCAAGCGCACAGTATCCGACAAGTGGAATGAGTGCTCCATGCTCTTCTGGCAACTGAGATGGCATGACTGGAGCTGATAAGAAAAATTCAATTCATCAATCCACAATGATCCAATCCACTGACTAATAAACTGTTATGTGCCAATGTAGTAACTGCAAGATAAAATGATCTAGAATATTACAGGGAAAGCAACTAATTACTGGATTATCTTTTTAATGCTTAAATAATTGTCATGAATTTCGAACCACACTCGTATGTAGAAAGTCCTTTAAACCAAATTTGTATGGCATTTTTGCTCTTAAAGAATGACCCTATGTGGAGGTGCAAGCGAGGAGCTGCCACCAGAGAAAGGGAGAGTGAGGGAAAGTGAGGTCCCTACTAATGTCCTGCTGCTGGCTGGTCTAATCAGAGCAGCATCTGAGCATTGATGAGGGTGCTGACTGACTGGCAGTGATCCTCAAAAGAAGTGGGTGTCACAGCTCATAGCTCATGGCTGAGGCATGCCGCTATCTTCTGCTCCAGCCCCCCCCAGGAAGAACTGCGGTGCCTTTCAGGGGAGCTCTACCATGGCAGCGACACACGAGCGTGCCCCGAAAGGAGCACTGCGCTCCGAGGCGGTGCGCTTCAGCCATAGCAAGAGCACAGAGAGCTGATGCAATACCACCTGTGCATGACTTCAGGTTTAAAAGCACATAAACAGACATCTCCCTCACCCCTTGCTTTTAACAAGCATTTTTCAATTCTCTGCAAAAAATAAACAAAAGATTAATCCTGAATGTATGAATACAATAATCGAATTATGTAAACAGATAAGTACTGTACTGAATATGTGTAAGGATATTACGTCCTGGTTATTTTACATGAGAAAATACTGTACATGCTGGAATTGCTTTGATAAAACCATACAATGCTAAATGACATGAACCCCATTGCTAAAAAACAATAAGCCTACAATACACAGTACATAGCATGAGACAAACAAGACAGCGAATAGGAACAGATAACATACAGCACACTGGGACTTGCATTCCAGTGCAACTGATGTGATTCTATCAATTTTAAAAGCATCAGAAATCATGTGTGGGCACTAATTAATCATCATCTGTCCATGTTACCAAATGGTAAAACAAGCCAGAGAGCTTTTCTTCTAATGTCAAGAGTCAGTGAATTATGAATAACTAAAAACTCTCTAAGAAAAGGTATACTGTCATTCTTTGAAGAAAGCCCTGCAGGCAGTAACTGCAGTGTTCAATGTTCTTCTCTGGCAAAGAGTGCAAGCAAATTGTAATTTATTTTGTAATTTAGAACCGGTGTTCAAAGAAGAGTTAAAAACTCAAACCACAAATTCACAGATAAAGCTTCTGTCAAAGTATTTACTGTAGAAGACAATCCAAGACAAGGCAAGGTTAAACTCTGAAAATCCAGCACAGCCAGGCACAATGTGGAAGCTTAGAAGGTTCCATTATATTTGCAAAAATGATTTTTTCAATGCCTTTCATAGGTAGCTGTTGGAACCATTTAGCACATTTCAGTAAACAGCTCCCACAAACCTCACAGCAGACTGTGGCTGTCTGTTCACGCACTTGGAATCTCATTGAAAGGAATAAAGGCCCAAAGGAAATTATCAAAAAAAAAACCTGAATGAAGTTGCTAAAATCCATGGCTTTTATACAAGGCCTGTAGGGAGGAGAAGCTTTTTCCATTACAAAAATCTCCAAATAACTTGGACCTTTCTCACAAAATAAAAAGAACCTTGGCTGAAACAAGACAGGCATAATAAACCAGATCAGAACAGCTCTGAAACATGTGCTTCTCTTAAATCATAGGATATAACGCACTGTACAGCCATCTGCATTAATGGCAGATAGACAGCATAAGAAAGGTTACAAAAGGGAAGAGATTTTGCCTGGTTTGTTGCCAATTAACTTAATGATTCAGAACTTACAACAAGGAATTTCTTTAAGGATCCTACAGAAGTATAAGGATGTTGGTTCTAAATTCACATGACAGAGTAAAGGTGTCTGTCATTAATATTACTCATGTTAATTTCTATTTAAGACTCCAAGTCTGTGTTTTGATCCCTGAATTTGAAGGCTTGGTCAATGCCATTTATCAGGACAAATTACGGTAAGTTATTTTATAATGGGCATGTTTTAACATGTACTTCTGGAAGAGGTGTTAGTGGGAGTATTAGGGGTGGTGCAGTGGCTAAGGATCTGCCCCTGTGGCTGGAAGGTTACTGGTTCATATCCTGCGGCCGGCGGAGGAATCTTATTCAGTTGGGCCCCTGAGCAAGGCCCTTAGGCCCAGCTGCTCCAGGAGCGCTGTACAATGGCTGACCCTGTGCTCTGACCCCAAGCTTCTCTACCTGTCTGTGTGTCTCATGGAGAGCAAAGCTGGGGTATGTGAAAAGACAAATTCCTAATACAAGAAATTGTATATGGCCAATAAAGTGATCTTATCTTACCGTGCGGTCTGTGTGGGTCCTAATGCCTCAGTATAGTGACAGAGAGACTATAATGTAAAAAAGGCGCCATCCATCAGATGAGATTTAAAACTGAGGTCCTGACTCTCTGTAGTCATTAAAAACCTCAGGGCATTTCTTGAAAAGAGTAGGGGTGTTAATCTCGTTGTCCTGGCCAAATTTACCTCTGGTCTTTATCAATAATGGCTTCTTGATCATTTCCATCTATGACTTGGCTTCATTACTCTGCTCTCTTCCCCACTAATAGCTGGTGTTTGGTAAATGTACTGGTACACTTTGGCTGCCAGTGCATTATCCAGGTGGGACTACAAATTGGTGGTGGTGGAGGGGAGTTCCCATTACTTGTGAAGCTCTTTGAGTGGACTGTGCAGAAAAGTGCCACATAAGTGTAAGGAATTATTAATCTTATGATGGTTTTAATCCATTGGTATTGTTAAGTTAAAGCAGAGGCAATAATAAATACCATGAAAGACAGAGAGTAAGTCAGAGTCCTCTCTTCCAGATGTGGACGAGTGCTCTCTGGGCTTGAGTGAATGCAGTCACAGGTGCACCAACACAGAGGGGTCCTTCTCCTGCCAGTGTTTTTCTGGGTACAGACTCACTCCCTCCGGCCAGTGCGAGGGTAAGTGGCATTTTCTTATACACAGACTTACTGTTGTGTATTTTCCACACTCTGTTCCTTTCAAATGCTATGAAATTCTGAAAAATTATATACTGTAGCCTGGCTCATACCAACCAGGAGAGATGATTGCAGGTTCTTACAAAGCAGTAATAATAAATGTGAAATGCACTCCACAGAGATATGAAACAAAATGACAGCAAAAGTGGATTTTATAACCTTCAAGGGCCAAAATGCCCTTTTGCTGTTCTGTGAAATTACTTTCCCCTGCAGAGAGCTTTTTGATAGTCTTATCCAGTGTAGGCTGATGTTACATGGGAAAAGAGCATTTGAACAAAACAAACCATGCTGTTTGTGTGTTATTGACTGTTGCCCTGATAGCTTGAACACCAACTTGACATTCATAAATCAAAGTGGAATTAAACTACACAAAAACAGCCTGTTTAAAAATAGGAAATATTGAGAACTAGAATGTTTTCACTTCTTAGTATTGCAAAGGTGATTAAAATGGTTATGAAATGCCCTTTATACAAATGATTTGAAAACCCCAATCAGGTTTTACAAATAATTTCTAGACCAGGCTCTCATTTTTCTCCTTTTGCAAATTGAACAGAAGGATGGCTGGTGCACAGCTGTAGGAAGACGGCCGTGCCTGCACTGTCATTCACTGCGTGTCTCTGTGGTTCCAGATGTGGACGAGTGCAGGGAGCAGAATGAAGCGTGTGAGCATATCTGCCACAATGACCAGGGCTCCTTCCACTGCCACTGCCAGCCGGGCTTCAAGCTAGCAGCTGACAAAAAGAGCTGCCAGAGAGCCTAGGACCCTACTCGTGAACCTCAGCTCTCTCTCTCTCTCTCTCTGCAGGGAAAACGACTTCCCTGTCTGGGCTTTTCTTGCTTAAAATGATTATCTCAGCTGTCGATGCCTGAGGTATTTTTCGGCTCTGTGTTCGCCTTTGCAGTTCTTAGAGAAAATGTGTTTTAATATTCAAGAAATTTTATCTGAATGTTATCTGTCTGTTCTGAATAACACTGCTGGCTGTATTGGTGCCTGGTGTTAGAAAGGGGCAGGGGGCTCTGTGGAACGTTTCCCAGATGACCAAGTACTGAACAGTATGTCACTTACAAAACAGACCAAGAAGACCATTATATTCTTCTTATTATTATTATTTGACAAGCCTCCTAACCAACTGTTCCAGGTTGATCTTTAAACTTCAGAATAGCAAAACATTTATGAAGTTATACACTATAAAAAAACCAACAGTGTTCAGTACAAAGAATGGAAAATACAAGAATACTTTAAAATGTTACAGATAATGGTGAAACTATTGGAAAAGCATCTGAAAACAGTGGCATTGTTTTAAGAAATCTTGTTTAATAATAAACTTGTACTTTTTTGGTCTGGCTTCCTCTGTGAAAGGTGGCACTTTTATTAACTGGACACATACAGTAAAAGCATTACGTGAGCAATGCAGTAACAAAATCTATTTCATGGAATTTATACAGCGCAGGATTGTAACGTAATCAGCATTACTTTGACAATATATTCTGCTATACAGAGGCTAAACACGTTTAGTATCCAGCCAAAAATCCTCACCTAATCAACCATGGCACCACATAGGCTGAGATACCAGCCTGTTTCTGACAGCGATATACTGTAGATTTGCACGTCAGGGCATTCTGGCCTCATGTCATTGCCCTGAGGTGGGCAGCAAGCATGACTGTGGCCCATAATGGCCCAAGTGTGCAATTCCACACAGGGCCAAACTGGATGCCCTCCCTGGGCCTATGCCTAGGGGTGGAATGATCTAGATGTGCAGACCCGGTTTCCACAGCATGGGCTGTCAGTTATTTTGGGCCAGTGGTGCTGAACCATCCTGCTATAAAAAGGCTGAGCACAAGCTAGAGCACTTCTACTGTATATACTGTAGATAAATGAATTTCTTACTTAATGCCAATAAAAGCTGTCACTTTTATTATAGAATTGCAAATATTGCAGAATACTAGTTAAATATTTGATATATATATTTACTTATAAAAAAGTTTGATGACTGATAGATTAGTAACTTGCAAGTACTCTACAATTTCATGTATACGTAAACAACATTTCAGTACAGAATCATTATGGTCATTCAGCATAATCAATATTTCGTTAACTGTCAGCGAACAATACTAAATTTTCATTTCTTAAAACTTTCGGAGACCGCAGGTCTTCTTGGCGGGGCTTTTATTGGCGGCGTCCGAAATAAATCTACTCTTAAGTACCGTAAATGATTATGTAAATTACCACTCTTAGCAACGGTTTCACGATTTATCGATTTTTTGCACTTCACTTTTAAGAATCCTAACTTACTCCGCAGACTTACTGTTCGTCTTAAGTGAGATGGAAACGACACACTACCATTTCAATGCAGATATTTGATACCAATAAATATATTGGTAACTAAAAGCCCAAAAGTCGTGCCTTGCCCTTTTCAGTTCAGTTTGTTAGAGGCTCAAGTTACAAGCGTCTTTCCTTCCATTCTCCGTCGCTGTTAAGGGAAATAACCATTAAACACAGCTCCTCATCCTCCACTGCTGGGTCTCCACGCCTCTTATACGCCATAAGCGTATATTACAATTATTGTATACTACAATACTATTGATACACGCTTCGACTGTTTATTAAAGGTGGAAATACATTACAGTACTGTACATCTTCCAATAAATTAAAAAAATCCCACCGCAAATTTAGTCACCCTCCTTGCTTCAATTCCCCCAAAATCCCACTGACACCACTAGAGCAAAACTACTTGTGATAATTTCTTTATTCTGTCAGCTGCAGATGTATTAATTGATAAACCTTTTTTGCCCCTAAGATAATTCGTATTCCACGTCAAGAGCTTAAACAGTAACATGTGACATACTGTATATGAGAATAATACAATACAGCAACAGTACAATACCATGACACAAAACAACATTTATCAACATTGCACGCACACATTTCAATTTGTATTCGCATTCATACGGGAAAATGTATAAACTATACATATACAGTATAAAAGGAGTAGGCAGGTACAGTAATACGAGAAAAAAAAAACCGTGATATTTAGCCCAGTACTGTTAGAGTGAAGGATTAGACTGATCACAACGATATTTAGTGACTTCAAGTAAAAAAGGGAAAACACCAGAATACAAATATTTAAACAATTTATTGCTTTTAGACCGTCAGTATTAACTTACCTGGGTCAGAACTCTAAGAGCTGTGTATGATATAGTGTAGACCAGCTCCGGTGTTCAGTGTCGAAACCGGTAAAAAGTCGAGGAGAAGGACTCACACAGGACGACACGTTCATGAAAATAAAATCCTTCCGATGCAGGATTTTAGGAATGACACACTTCGGTACCAGGGTACACTATCATTAAAATAAGTAAACCGCTACATCAGATGGAGTGCTTAGTGTCTGACAGACTGCAAAGTTAAAAAGAAAACACAGCGAGGAATGTATATCATCAATGCGCTACTAGGGAGAAGTTCCTCCGTTTCTCTTCCAACCCACCCTAGCACGTCTGTCTCACGCTGTATCACAAGGCTATTAAGGCTTCAAGAAATTAAACTGCATAGTTGGAAAGCATGACCATCTCAACATTTTGTGGAGATCTTACTTTTCCTAACTTAAAAATACTTAAGTATTGGTATTCATTTTACAGCTATTTCTTTTTTTTCACCTGTTGACACCAGGTAGTACAGTATACAGTATGCCGGCTTGGGACCCACAGTATGTCAGTGAGTTTCTGGTGGCTGCATTTTGTCATTCCATACTAGGTCCACTGTGTTTTTTCATGGGTGGAAAATGCACGTACTGTATGTGGCCCATTTGTCTTTTCTTGCTGGCCAGTTGGCAATGAACCTCAAAAGAAATATACATGTAATATAAACACTCCCTTTCCTTTTCCTTTATGACTCACATTTTTCCACATTTCCTCATTGGCTTAAAATTACACCCTACAACGATGAATACAAATCAAAAAACATTTTGATGACAAGCTGGTTTGGTTCCCTGCTGCACAGGTCATTTTGATATCAGTATGTTTTAGAAAGCTCCAAGAGAAGACTGTATCCTACAGTACACTGGGTCCGGTTTATCACCTTTCTCTTTCCAGTAAAATCTAAAAGGGCATCAACTTTTGAAGTGCTGAGTGTCCGAACAGCAGGATCAGGAAAGGATGTTGCTCCCGTTCCATTGAACGCAATGGAGATCTACAGTAGATGAATTTGATCTTGCCCCTCCTTTCAAGGGCTGTGCTCCCCTTCCCTCAAGCGTGGCTCGTGTTGCTGTGTTGCGCAATGCCGGGGGCGTTCAGGCAACAGACCCTGAAAGACCAGGACAGGTGATACATTCTGCTGCAGCTGAGAGCTCAGCACCCAGCCTGATAACAGGAACAAAACCCCCCTTGTGTCACAAAAACATACTTCACCCTGGGAGCTCTCAGCAAGTGCACCGAATATAGAACCTGACCTTTCTGCCCAGGTGTTGTGTCATTAGTGTAACTTTTTGGTGTTTTCTTAAACACTCCCAAGTCTGAAAGGATCTGTGGTTGCTGATGGCGTATCTGTGCCAGGCATATGAAAGGGCTCTGATTGATGTGTGGGCTGCACTTTGTATCTGATAATCCTACAGTAACAAACTTTCTTTCCCCCCATTTCTTTGATGAATTGGCTACTTGTGAAAAGGTGCCGTATCGACAGTCCATGTCACTATAGCCCTCATTCTGTGCCAGAATCACCTGTTATTAACACTATTTATGAGGAACCAGTCTTAAGAAAAGTATCAGAAAACATTGTACTACTTTCTTCCCTGAGGGATGAACTAATACACAACAAGTTTCTTGAAACCTGAACTTAAATCTCAAAGTATGTTTCATAATACTGAAGGTCATGCTAAAGGACTTTGCACACACAATATGGATGCATTTCTCAATAGCATAATATAATAGTCATGTGCCATTGTGTTACGTTTTCAGTTTCAACACCCATTCTTCTTAATTTCTTACATCATCTTCTTTCAGGTCTTTATGCCCTGTTGTCAGATAATTGTCATTCCATCATGAAAGTGTTGTAATCATCCTCAGACATAATAGCATCCTTATAACTACATTCAACAAGCATAATTTTTCATGTTGGCTCAAATTCAGTGTGCTAAAACTCAGGAATTTAAACAGGTCGATATAGTTATTTTGAACTTTCCTGTTGTTTGCTAAGGAAATAGAGAGTTTTGCCTTCAAAAGCGAGAGTCGGTTTTGTCTTTGTACCTTTGGTAGCAGTCAGGAGAGTTTATAGTGGAGAGTGTCGACATGCGAAACACTTTTAATTAAATCCCTATACTAAGGAGCCATTGTATTGGCTAGTTAACAGCAATGGAATTGTAGGAAGGTCATGTGAATCTTTTGCACTCCTTTCATTTGAAAAGGTAGCAGTGTGCCTGACTGTTGCAACACGTTTGCTATCTGTTTGCTGTTTGCTTTGTTCTGCTGCAGTCTATTTCAGTTCTAAATTGGACTGAGCCCAGAGTACGAGGGAGGGAAAATAAACCACTATGTTTATTTATGTTCATTTGCTCAGACCATTAACAGAACCACTGAAACAAAGAGAGAACTGCCTCAGAGTCACATTCTTTTCTTAAAAGTCACAAAGTGTGAGACCCATACAGAAGATCTGACCGATGCCATATACTGTGTCATGACTCACATAGAGGGCACATGAAAACACAAATATAATTCAGAACACCATTAGGGAAAATCAAAATCCCTTCGTGTGCACAGGAAGTTGCCTTTTATTTGTTCCCCAGGTATGGGTTAAATATCCAGACCTCTCCAATATACACAAAACACAGATATTCACACAAGCTTTCACATTCGCTCTCCGTGATGTCAGGCAGCGTCTCGGCAGGTGATGAGAGACATCTTATCTGAAGTGACACCCACAACCCTGCCTGCCTTGTGCTGCTGGGCATGTCACCCTCATGCTCCGCTGTTTGAAGCAGGAGCTGCCAGGATAGCTTTACTCTGAGATACACCAAACTTTCCCTGCTGGGAGTGACTGCCACAGCAGGTTAAAACATTTCAGTTTCCTGCAATCGACTCGTCTCCTGAGCATAAATAACCTCCTGTGATGCATCCCCAAGCCCCATCTGTGTTTCCTTGCATTACGAATGGCACTTGAAACACACACATTACGATCAAGGAACAACATCCTTTTCCTGATTTGATGAAAATATATTATTACTCAGCCATATCTAAAATGTTCAGCATACCAGCACGAATCTTCTCACGGAGAGTGTGCACTCTGTCTATTCTTCAATAGGCATCACTCACTGTCTCAATAAGCATATTTTTTCAAAAATGAAAAAGTCACTTTTTCCTATAGACAGCTGCATGTTCAGGTAAGTTACTGTAGCAGCTGAAAAATGTATGAAACTACAAGAATTATACCTGTCACTCTCATTTAACTACCATCAAGGTTTTTCAGAGTTTTGCTCATTAACTAAGCAGAGGATTTTTTTTTTACTTTCAATAAAGGAAACAAAACAGAGGAATCTTCCAGAAGGTAGTAAAGTGCTCTGTGAATGGGCTCCTTTGTCTATGTGTCCCTCTTTCTCTGAAAAGCACAGTGTTTCTCTCATTAGGTAGAGTTTGGCTGAAGTTACCTGTCACTCCAGAGGCTGATGGGATTGGAGGTCCTGGCTGGCCTATACTGGCCCGTTTCTGGATCAGTGGTCTCCCCTCACTGCAAAAGCAATAACTGTTATCTACTGTCCTCGGGCAGAGCATAACGCTGTCGGATCAAGGATGATTTAATTTCTTTTAAAACAGGGGAGTGCTTTTTCCCCACCTATAAAGGCACTTTTGTCTGTGTGCACGCCTCCCTATCATCTCCATCTCAGCTCTGCGTGATCTGGCCCAGGATTGAGTCTGGCCTCGACCGTGAAGTGTCCCAGCCTGAGAGGCAGCAGGTGTGCTGTGGTGCAAGGGGAATGTGGGAGCATTATCCCACACAGTGCCTGAGAGGCAGAAGTGAGGAAGCTGTCTCAAAGGCTACAGAGCCCTTCTTGTGTATTCAGACTCTGCTTTTACCATTATAAAAAAGTTGTCCAAGCATGAAGTCAACACTCTTATTTTGCTCTGTATGCACAGACACAAAAATCTTTTCCAAGGTGAAAAAATACAAAGTGACAATACACACTCTGGAAACACAAGGTAAAAGTCTAACTCCTGCAGGTTTTGTTTATTAGTTTTCCCTTCAAAGAGCCTTTGGCACTGAGGAAATATAATCTCTGTTTCAATTTTGGTGACCTTGGACTGTGCTCCCTTGGGATTTTAAGACAAAAAAAAGACAAAATGTCATGATTGGCTATAAGAATTTTGGGAAGGTCTTCATGCTGCACTGGAATATAACAATGATATTGTCCTCTAGCTGACATTACAGTTACTGTATATCTTTTAAAATCCAGTCTTCAATGAGCACTTATAAAATACTGAATGACACATTGCTGTTGAAAGTAAACATCAGACAAAGCAAAGAAAGCAAGAAAGATCCACTTTAAAAAAGAAAACAAAAGGCAATTTATTTCATAACATGCTCATGTCAGTTACAGATGCATAGCAATTATAAATGTCATTGTACAGTATAAGGCGTTGAGACTGCATCACAATCCAATTTGATCAATGTTTCATTATACTGGTAACATTACATTCAGATTGAAGTCATAACACAGCATTCTACACAAAACCAAAGTGTTTTTTACTAAGGATCTGTACACTTTAAGGGCTTTGCTGTTTACAGATGTGTTTACAGATTCACTTCTAGACAATCATTAGTGATGGTCTAGAATTACAAAAAATTCTGATGTTGTGATACCTCATTGGGCTCCAACTAGGACCTACATAATTTATGATGGTTTGCAGTTACTGTGGTGGTGATGGTGTTATCCTTATTTGACACTATGATCCACTGCTAGATTTTAAATTTTCATATAGGTTTTATTTTTCAAAAATCTGAGTTGATTAACATAGGATCTAGATTAGTAGGCCTAAAAGGATGGCACAGAAAATCCCTTGGTTCTGATAATCTATTTACCATTGCTGTCCATTGTGTTGTACTGTATGCAATCTTGAAATCATATGAATTATTTGATATTTTGATTCAAATACCCTGGGTCACATACTGTATCCATATTAACTGATCATAGATGAATCATCAAACTTTCAAGGAAACATGGAACACTGTTGTAATAAGAAGAGGTCATAGGGTTCACAGTCTTAATTCTCAAGATGCTTCCTAGGAGCCAGTATTTACAACTGTGTTCTATCAACAGTCATGAACTGATCTGTGACAAATGTGAATTCAAATATCAGAATAGTATAAGATGGGAAATATTAGAAAGATGTAAAATACAATGGAAAGCAGTGATAAGAAATGTGCATTATACAGAAACCATGGAACATTCTGTAACCGAGTTGAAAATTTCCAAAGGGTAAGGTGCCTGAAAATGTGAAATTATGCTCCTCCAGTTTCTGCACTGTGTTGTTCAGGTAAATCCATATGAAATATTTAGTTTTTACTCCATCCCTTGAAGTAATCCATCTGAACATAAGTATACAAAAACCTTGTGGTACAGTATCATCTCCAATCTGGTGGTGGGTGCTGAAAGGCTTTAACCCTCTAAATAATTCACCATTGATCACTGCAGTGTATTTAGCCACATTATTTTACTACACTAAACTAGTAAAATGTGTCTCATCAAAGCCTGTGTGTACAGTACCTGAATGGCAGCCCTGAATTTTGTTGTGTTTATTCATTACAAAGTTACAGTACTTTTAACATATGAATTTCTCACATAATATGTGAGCATTAGAACCCCTTGCTCATATTCTAATTTGATGCACTGGAGTGAAAAAGGAGTCTCATCACAAACAATTTTGTTTCTTCTGTTTCCTAAAACTAAAAAAAATGAGCTGTTGTCTCCAGATTCAGCAAAAAAGCTGAACAAACAACCATGGTGGAGAATAACAATTAAAGATGAAACTCAGCATCTAAAACTCTTGGCTCGTCACTTTATCCTTTAAATGACAATTCAACCTTCTTTGGACATGAAATAAAGCCCTAGTTGTGTAATCAAACAATGATGTTATGAATGTCAATGTATTCTCCAATGTAGTATACAGTAGATAGGAGGCCAAACAGGTTTACGTTTCTTCTTATTTGTATTGACCATTCAACAGAAATAGATGAAAAGTCATATTTCATTGTAATTGTAATACAAACATTATCTTTATCTGCCTTGCAGAAGACACTCATAAATAGAAAAAAATGCTTAGTTTTTATAGTAAGTAGACTCCCTGAAAGTAATACCCTTTATAAAATTATGTTTAAAAAAACATGCATTTCCGACTAATTGGGGAGCTTCACAAAAGTTTGACTCTTACGTTTCTGCTTACTTCAATTTATTCTGTTTCATATAGCAGAAGTAAATCCCAATGGATGTTTTGAAGATCTTAATGTGATGTAAAAGGTGAGGTTCACCTCATTTCTCTACTCTTTCATATGCAGGAAGACTTGCTTGATTCCCTTTAAATTATGGGTCGCTACATCTACAGTATACAGTATATTTGCATTAGAAATACAAAATGTATCATATAGTATGTTAATGTGGATCATAAAAGAAAGGTCAGGGGATACCCTCCCCACATTGGCTATTGCACAGCCCTGTCCATCCCTGAAATCTCACTATTCCACATCCAGGCGATTTACTTTGCACTTTAAAACACTGCATTTCCATCCCTCACTGCCTACGAACTTTCATCCTGATCAATGCTTACTATTTCTCTCTAACAATTTTCATTAGGCCAGATTTCTGTTTTCTGCACTCTAAGAAAATATGAACTCCTACTTTCTAATGGCATAACTAGTCCCTATTTATACAGTATTATATAATACCTTGCCTTGCACTGACACTTATCCATGCTTTGCATACTATTAACTCCTTGCCCTGACCTTATTCTTACTTTCTTTAACATTGGGTTTCCTTGCCACGGTGACAGAATATCCTGTGATGCAATGCCACTGCTGCTGGCCCTCTTTGGTCCTATTCTACCATTTCTGCTTCCTCCTTTTGTTCCCCCCTTTAAGATCGATTTCGCTGGTCCCTCTTCTTCCCCACCCTACTTTTGTAATCCCCACCTCAAATACCAGGATGTGTGTAAACAAAGTACAGTAGATATTACAGAATAGCACTATGGGGTTCCCACTCTGTTACAGTACACCCACTGCTGTACAGGAAGATTTTCATGCGATAGAGTGCTCATGTACAATATACAATGGCTCAGTGGCAGTTTAGAATCCATTGGTCAGCCCCAGGATGGGTATCCACAGGAATGAAACATGAAGGCATCAAGCACTGGAGGTCTTGAGCGAGTGCTACTGACAGGGTGTACGGTTTGGAAGGGTGCTGGAAGAGGCCAAATGGGCAACTAACCTTTAGAAATGCGCAAAGTCTGAGGAGTTTTTAGGGTAGCCAAGAGAGAAACTGAAAATAAACAGAAAAAACAGAACAGAAATAAGCATGAACATAAAAACAAAAAAACAGAAGTAAAAGGAAATAAAAATAAATTAATAAATATACAAACAAAAACTGGCTTTTAAAATTAAATTATAATGACTTGGTTTTCCTTTTTGAGAAGCTTCAAATTTCCAGGTTCTCAATTGGTGTCTTAGCTTCTCAGCCACAAGGCTCCACACTGATCTGGCCCTTTATGCTAAGAGTCTTCAAGTCCTGGCAACAGAACGGGTTTGTCAAACACACAAGACAAAAAGATGAAATCATAAAGGAATGACAGGTGGATGAGTATGAATAACGGTCAGGGAAGGGGGGGGGGGTGCAGGGGTGTGGGAGGTTAGTCCATTGATAATTCTGGACAATAAAAGAATCATCTAGTAAAAATAATGATAATGAAACATGTGATGAAGAATGAATGCATTCAGATAAAAATATGATGAAAAAAAGACCACCTGCGTTTCCATGGGGACCTGTTCTCAGAAGCTTCTACTATGTTACGCATCAACTACGCCTGCACAGTCACTCTTCATTTCCATCTCTTTGACTATTTCTAGCAGTTGCTGTTTTTAGTGTTTTTGGTCCCATCAATAGACTTAGTGAGGATACAGAATCCATGCTGCCCACTGGTATTGAATGGCCGGCCACAGCTTACACTGACAGGTGCACTATCGTTTCAGTAAGCACATTAATGTGAGAGAGTGCAGGGATGTGATGAACGTGGAAAGCTGCTCAATTATCACATGATTTAAAAATAGCATCAGCCATACAATGTGGTTTCACAAAATTTACCGGCTTTGGATTAAAAAAACAACAACACATTAATGCATTAAAAAACGATTGCATGCAAAGGTTCGGTTAAGTGATGAAGAATCAGCTACTACTGATCGGATCATTATATCATTACAGCTAAGTTAAATTACACAGAAAATGGAATAAACATCTTCTAGATCATGTTTATGTTTTGTAGAAGGCTGATGTATAGAAATAAGAATGTCACCTAATGATGTAAAGCTACAGCAGTATCAATTTGAGATTAACTTTAGGAGAAAAATGGCAGCCTGACAGTTTTTAATCACATGCGTGCATTCTCTTGCCTCAGTGAGCAGTGTGATGTATGTACAGTAACTGGTCTCACAATGTAAAACCAGATGGCTACCATATCTCTTCAGAACATCCTCACTAATATGTCACAGCTCTGATCTTCTGATACTGAGACGTTAACACGTCTTTAGACAGTTCAGTGTATCTGAAAACAGCCATTATCCATAGAATGATTATGTACAGTATATACTGTACATGCGTGCTTGCACTCAGGCTGAAAGGTACTTAGGAAATTGGTCTAGTTCCAACAGGAGCCACCAGTTGGAGAATGGCAGTGATCTACAGCTGTTTCATGTTTTGATTATAAAATAAAATAATTAGCTCTTACATGATAAAAGGCAGCACCACAACTGCATGATAATGGCACGCTTACAGCTTGTCTGTCCAGAAGATCAGGAATTTGGTGAACTGGTAATAATCCTTACCTTGCTTTGAGGCCCGCTGGAGCAGACATGAGGCACATTGGCATAGGAAACTAACTCTGTCCACAGATCTCAAGGCTGCAATGTATTTTGGTCAATTGAGATCAATTCATAACTACCAAATTCACAAAGGAAACTGAGGACAGACTTCCCCAGATGGACCAGAATTAAAGAAGAAACATTGCCTGAACTGTGTGGCTACTGGATCTGAGGGATTTGACCCAGAAGCTGGGTGCACATGGAAACGCAGCCAGTGATGAGAGTGAAGGTGCTGATGGTGCCGATGGTGGGGCAGGAAGGACATGGGTGTGTATATGATCCCCTGGCTGTTGTGTGTGTCGATGGGAAGGAGGCTGCCCCCTCCCCGGGGTCAGAATCTGGTGCTCTCATGTTTCAGCATGCGGATCTTGGGGAGCCCCCCAGCCCCCCGGTACCCATACCCCTGGTGCTGCTCCTCCAGTCACCGACCGCTGCTGCTGGACGTGGAACTGCTGCTGGAGCTGGAGCCGCTGGAGCCGCGGTCCTCAAATATGGAGATCTCGATCTGAGCACCGCACGTCAAGGAAGCAGGAGGAACAGGAGGGAGGAGGAGGAGGGCGGTGGGGGGTCGGACAGATGAGGGGGACCCTCTCTACCAAACTGATTAATCTTTTCAGGGGCATGTCCCCCTCTGCGGGTTGATGAAAGTGTTCCCCCATTGCCGTCTTATACTTTAACCTAAATCACATTACTGTAAGTCACACTCAGGGACAGGAGCTGAAGTTTTGGAGAGTTTAGATATACAAATACAGTGCAAAAATGTTTCAGCTTAATATAAAGATATAAATGGTCATGACCATCTTCTGTTTACCCCCAATTCCTTTCTATATTTTAAGAGGCAGTCTGAAGTGTTGAAAGGGATGAATGCCAAAGATAACATTTTAAAAACATTTTTGGTGAGCAGTTTTTAGGTAAAGCAGAACTGGAAGGGAGAATTTATTTTATATACTGTTTTGTATCGCATGCCTAGCAACAGTTTAGCAACACATTTTTAACACAGGCATTTCACCGAGTTTCAGTTCGAGAGGAAATGCTTCAGAAGGCCCCAAACTTTTCTGTCAAGCCGTGAAACCCAAAAAATGCGAAGAAAAATAGAAAAAGGAATGAGAAAAAGATTGTGCTTGGATGATATGCACTGGCAGAATACTTTCCTGATAGCCCTCTTGTAAGATGCCACAAGAAACAATTCATTTCCACATAATACCCCATCTTTCACAGAGATAGCTAACCGCAGCAAAGCAGCGCTCCTCTCTGAAGTATTCTGAAGCTGGTAGATGATGGAGCCGCTGCAGTGTGGGACTACTTAGCACATTATCTAAGATCATGTGGTGTGAGGAGGGGCTACAGGGCAGGGGGACACGAAGGCCTCCTCTGAGAGAACAGAGCCAGCGTGAGATAATCCCTTCTGAAGTGACTAGGGTGGAGAGAGCTGTTTATATATTGAGTTATTCTTCTGATTAAACTGTGGTGAATTTTCTCATGAAAATGCCAGAGATGGAGGAAGCCAGTGTACTTGCAAAGTACTACTCTAAATAAGAGGCCAGGTCTCCAGCAGAAAATGGTGATCAGTCTATCAAATTATCATGATAAGTATCTGGAGAGATCCAAAAATGTGATGTCAATGTCCTGTCCTCTGGGTGAAAGATTAAAATAAAAAAAACAAGCTCAAGGTACAGTCCCATAAGGAATGGTTAATAGTGGACAAATGTTGTGGTTGCTGCTTTATTAAGGAAATGAATGGTTTCCCTGGGACTAATGCAGAAATCATAGGGTTTGAAAGCACAGCACATTCCTGAAAAACACTCAAGGACCAAAATGACTGCATCTAAAAAGGAAAAGCCTGAGCAACCAGCCAATTGGGATTTCCATTCCCTTGAGCTTTGAAGAACAACTCAGATGGAAATGCTCCAGTCACTCGCTTACACAAATCACAAATGGGTCTTCTGACATCTTGCTCAGTATTTGGAGCCTTTAGTGTATACTATGGAACTGGAGATGACCTTTTTAGTCAGGAGTGGAAAAAGAATTTACACAATTTAAAACAAAATATCTCACCTTTCAGACAGACGATGTGCTTTCACAGTCTGACAAAAAACTTGAATATCTCTGATTTTATTTAATTACACCTCTAAGTGTATATTGAAAGGGACTCCACAGGTTCAGACAGAAATGGGAAAATGTCTTGAGAGTTCATACAGAAATGGGAAAACGTTTTGAAATGCAGATCTTTTTTCTGGATATCTTTGGACCTGACAACAGATTTCTTGCAATACTTGTAGTTCTATACAGAGAACAGCTTTATTTAGTTGCAGTAAATCTGGCACATGCCTCTTGCAAAGCAATCTTTTAAGGATCCCAAGTTAATCACCAACCGAGATGACAAGAATCAAGAAGGTCTTAAAGTGACCATTTCTTGTGGAAGAAGTGTCTTAATTTTATCACCAAACCTGAGAAATTCAGTATGGTACTCCAAGAGCGAAAGAATAAAAAGCCATTAAAAATACATCAGTCTAATTTTTGTCCAATTAAAAAACTGATAAAGGTCGCTGCACTCCTTCTTCAATTAGGAACAGGATTTCACTCATGCCTAAGGAATTCTGAGCACATCCATCACTGCAGACCGTACAGACCTGGCTGTGATCATTCATGTATCCTGAGACATCAGTAAGCCCAGCTCACATGTACGGATTACATTGCCTACCCATCACCCCACCATGACCCTGTGAAAGGATACAACCCTCATCCCCCTCTCAATAGGATCTGTGATGAGGAGACCTCGGGGGGCGTAAATTTTCTCATTCTGCTCCTGGATGTACCTGGAGATCTTCTTCAGCACCTGTTCCACAGCGACAACGGACAGCTTTGTCAGTTTGAGTGAGTGCAGAGCATCCTGCAAAACCCTCAGCTTTGCAGATAGTTCCCCTGCGTCTGAAGACCTTCCCAGACAGCAGCTGAGCTTTGCAGCCCATGGCACTAAAACGCATTAACTTTAAATGCTGGATAACTGGAGACATCTGTAAAGGCAGCCAAATGTCCTATTTGTTAGGAAAAATATTCTACCGTATGTATTCTGTGTCTTAAAGAGGTTTTTTAATTCACTTGCAAATCAAATAATACTTTCTCAAACACTTAAATATGCTATACAATATGGATAGTATTATGTGTAGATATATATTAGTGTCAATACCTATCATACATGAACAACAACAACAAAAAAATTGTTTACATTTAAAATAGTTTTGATACAGATTCCTACTGAAATCAGCCCTGATAATACAGTAATAACTTCCAAGAATATTCCAAGAAGATTTCCTCTGAGTTCTGCATGACCTCATTTTGAGATATTGAGGTATTATTCCTGTTCTATTTTTGTGGAATTTGTTTGGAATTTGCTATTATGCAGCCATTATTCTAAAGTGTTACCAAACTCTCTAATTGAATTTGGAGCTACAGTACTGTTGTTTTCATTTTCGTAGCGTGCTGTCACTTGACACAAAAACACGATTCATCAGTACTCCTTGTGTGCCAGCTACCTGCAGAATGTTGTTTTCCAACAGTAAATTTGTGAAAAAAGGCATACATGGTAAAGTTAGAGTGCTTAAACTGCTGTACTAACGTCTAGTTAACAGACATAGTACAATGGAATTAACATTCACAAATCAGGCTACTCAGACTGCATATTCCTTCAGCTAAAAAATGAACTCCTCTCTTGTGGGTTCCCTCCTGACTCTCTAAATCCAGAATAATTCCATGAAGCAGTAAGCTGCTATTCATAATTTCTTTGTACTGAAAGCCCTTGAATTAAATTACTAAAATTGACTGGTTTATTTTTGCTGCATTAGATTTCAATTTGATTTTTTTTTCCACTGGAGCAAAATCTGATTAGATTGTGTGCTTGTAATAGTTCAGGGCAAATTGAGAAATACAATAAAGAGAAGGAGACAGTTTATTTAGACTGTCTCAGTGCGGTATTTTACATTTAGCAAATAACCATTGCGTCAGATACATGCCCATAAGTGCATACCCCAGTGAAGTGAAACTGAGTGTTAGCTCTTTAGTCCAGCGTTCTTTGTTTTCTCTGGTGAGAGACAGCCTCTGAACTGAGAAAAGACTTCTCATAGCTGCGGGAAGAAATTTGCTTTGATCTTGTTTCAGTTCTGTGGTAATTAAACAATCTTACTGGTATAAACATCTTAATTGTATATCATGCTGAGATGCTCCATATAAAAGTCAGTATTGTGTTATCTTGCATGCTTTTATGAACTTTAACCATGCTTACAAACTGGTTGCCATGCTTTCCAGTGCTTGTTCATGCTTAGCTGTGCTTTGTGTCAACTATTACAATGGGCAGAGCAGGGGTCAGTTTCTGTGGCTTGACATGAGCTGTCAAAGAGTTCTTGCTCTAAGAAGTCTGCTCTGTCTGGACCCAGGCCTGCTATGTTGTTGTCTGTGCAGAAAAGGGTTATTATTTTAGATGATTGTTATTTTAACTGAACTGAGGGATTCAGCTGTATCTGGATGGCCTAGGATCTTCAGTCAGGTCTCCGATAATGGCATGGCAGCTGGCCCACCACAGAGGGCACTCCTTGTCTAGGGAAATGGCTGACACTGGGCTGAGTTCCCAGGCAGTGAAGGGAGAACTGGTGCGCTGAAGCCACACTCAGCTGTCTGCACAGAGAGTAGGCATCAAGAATACACTGCTTTTCTCATGCAGATAGAGTTGCCCCCCGGAACAAAGGCTGTCTGTACAGAGCTGGGCAGCAATGAGGCAAAGTGATATGAGGAGCCTGAGCTGTGCCACACTGGCCATCATGCCAGGCACCACGTAGTGCCAGTCAAGGGGAAGCTGCTGGCACTTTAGAAACCAAGGGAAGATGCAGAGAGATCTGGATGTTTTTAAGAGCTAAAATTATATAGTACCGTACCTTCCTTTTCTCTCCCTCATTTTCATTCCACTGAAACTTATAATCTTTGTAGCAATGGCTCCTAGTCTTCAATTGCAGTGTCAAAACTCCTAAACCTGCATTGTGCATTTTGAACAGATGTTACGGGGATCACCATGCTCTCATCAATCATATTAGTGTAATTAAATCAGCTTCCTTTAATGAGGAAAACTGTGTTCTCTTGCTCTGTGCACTTCCACATGCTTTAATGTGTGTGGGCTTTTATCAGCTGGAAGGCAAAACCAAGTCCAACATAAAGCACTTTGTCAAAACAGTGACTCATGTCATGTAACGTTATCCAGTCAAAGTCCCTACATTGTGTTTAAGAAATAATTTCACAGTTTATGCTATATACCAGTATCATTGTAGTACTACAGAATCCTGATAGAAAATATAAGCCTCTTCAAAGCACCTTTCAAAATCATAAAGATTAATCTGATGGGACACAATAAAGATTACATGTGCAGAATAGGCTTCCTTTTTAAGTTATCTCTAATTTTTAAACAAATTAAGCCAGTAATTACCTGTTCTTTCTCAAGGTGCCCATTATACTGCACACAATGCTATCATTGGCACAGGTTGTTATACCCGTTGGCAGTCAGGTGCAAGCTATTCAAAATGTCAGTTTAGCAAGGATACTTTGAGAGCGGTTATGTCATTTTGGCAGAGCATCATGAGTCAAGTTTTATCTTACATCATTTTTCTATCATCCAAGTTTATTCAGCAGTGACTGCACGCAGCAACAAGTCCTTCCTATACAGTATAGGACTCCGTGGAATCACATGTCAAACAGAGACTCTTCGCTTCAGTGAAGACCTTCCATATGAACTGGACCGATACAGACCATCAATCTGATATTTTAACAGTTGAAAGATAAGGCCAACTACAAAGCTGCTTCATTAGCTGTCGGGTTAAATACGTGAAACTAATGGTTTTGCCAAGGACTGGTGGAGAGGTGCATAAAAAATTAAGCTTCACTTAAAAGCTGCATATCTGTTAAAAGTTTAAATACTTTTTATACTGTCATGATAATACAGATCATGACATGTTTTCACCTTTGTACCACACAATGTCTGGGCAGTAACAGACGCACTTCAGGTTTGCTCTCACCTTCTCGTAGCGGGTCTCCATGCACAGGAAGATGATGTAGGCAGTGGCACAGGCTAGACAGCCCTCCAGGTACGATTGGCCTCCGATCTTCTCAGCCTCAGCATAGTAGCTGTTCAGCGTCTTCACCGTCTCTTCGAAGAACGTCCGCTCAATCTATCCAAGAGATCAATAGATAAGAGCTCACGCCTCCCCATCGTCTCACTGGCCCTTCGCTTACCGGCCCAGCCTGCTTTCCAAGGGACTCCTCAAGGAGCATCTGAGCAGACTTGGTCATTCAGTAAAGTAGAAAAGTGACCCCTCCAGGACTGTAGCCTGCAGCACCAACGTGCTGATAGTCGCTTCAACATCACTGTGTGACGCCTCTTGCCATTGTGTTTTTCACAAATGATTCCTAACCCCAGGTCATATACTGTATGTTGCATCACACACTGAATACTCCTTCATTTAAAAGCAATTTAAAAATGTGATTTACTGTATAAACCAAAAGTGGGAAAGCAATGTGTTATTTTAAAACCTGATTCTGAAATCTCAAAGTCAGATGAGACTTCAAAATTTGTAGCCTTAAAGAAAAAACAAAGGCTTGAATGTAAACCATAACAAAAGATGAAAATTGCACTGAAAGGAAAGAAAGAAGCTGTTGCCTTATTTATTCCCATCTGTATAATCTGTATATTCAACATAAAATATACAGTATAGTATTCATTCAATATCTGAAACACGTTTATTAAAAAATATATATACCTTTGTTTCTCAGAAAAAAATTGAGCAATGTACTAACCAAACATATCAGCCTTCTCTGGCATTTCAGAATATGCCTAAAAAACTTTAAGGGTTTGCTAATTGTACACAGAAAAAACACAGCAGTTAAGTAAAATAATCTTCTGTACAGCACATTCAAACATCATAACATATTTTAACACTGGTAACCCTGGGAACAGCTGAATTCTAAAATTATCATCTCTATTTAAACTGCTTGATGTGCCTGACATTTATTCTGTGGTGTAGTGCTTTATTCACACTTCAGAGGAGTCCATTAATGTCTATGACACTCCAAAGGCAATACCCTTGACATGGATCATTTAATAAACATTAGTGACCCTTAAAGAACCCAAAAGTGGTCAATTTGCAGTTCTCTGGTACTCTCCCTTTGTACCGCATCTCAATAATGGCAGCAAAACCCCTTCAGATTCATCTCTTCATCTTCTGCTCCGTACAATTAAGAACAAAATGTGCCTTTTTTCTTTCTCACTGTCTGCCAGAAGACTAAGCACTACAACACCACATTTTTAGCCACACTGCCCCGCTGTATTTCAATTATGTTCTCTAAAATGCCCTGCTCTTGGCTCTCCTGAATGACCACAACTACATATCTATACAACAGGGACTTAGACATGCTATGTCATCTAAACAAGATGGGGAACATAAGTCAGTTTGGTAAATATTACTACCCTGTAGAGATCAAATGTAGACAATACTGAGTTCCCAATCATTTTATTTCCTTTGGGCTTAGAATGAATTGTGGTAAGTGATACTTTATTAAGAAAATTAGAATTTATTTATTTTTTAAATCCAACCATGGGCAAAAAGAAAAACAAAACTGCCTTTCATGCTGCTCAGTGTCCAAGTGGATTACTTCTGATAGTGGGACATGAATAAACTCACTGTGACCTCTGCATCTGTTGGCTGGCTGGTCTATGAGCTCTGCTGCATCTTTCACTAGTTCTTTTCCTTGTTAAAACTGCTATAACCCAGACATGGCAGAAAGACCCTGTGGGATGAGGACTTACCCTACTGTCTAGTTCGGCAGGGAACTTGGTCTGGAATTGGCAGATGGTTCCCTCACTGTAGTCCCTCTGGATAAAGACTTTAGTGGCCAGTGAAGCACTTCGTCGTAGCTCCTGGAGGTTGTGAAACTAGGGAGAGAAATAGAGGTGTCTGTGAGTGCTGCCCTTTCTGATGCTGCTCTGGAGTCTCTACAGCAAAGGCGACTCAGCAGAAATGCACAAAATGTGGCAACGAATACTTCATTACAGTATCATATTTTGAATTGAACAAAAAAATCCACCTTGGCGTTTACTGGAATAACTCAAAGGCTGGTATGGTGGCGCAGTAGTTAGCACTGCTACCTTCAGCACTGGGACCCTGAGTTCAGTTCTGGACCTGGGGTTCTATCTGTGTGGAGTTTGTATGTTCTCCACATATTCACATAGATTTCCTCCCAGAGTCCAGACTTCTGGGAAAAGTGGCCCTAGTGTGAGTGTGTGCATGCTTGTGTTTGTGACTGTCCTTCCTGGGATGGACTGGTGTCCTGTCTAAGATGCATCTTGCCTTGTGCCTGTTAGGCTCCGGCTCCACCACAGCCCTGAACTGGACGAGGTGCTTAGAAAATAGATGGATGGAAAATAATTCAATGTACAATTTCTCTGATACTCAGTCTGAAACAGCAGATTTGGAGTTAAAGGTGTAGGTTTCATTGCACTAGATGAAACTGGTAATAATTCTACAGTGTGTCTACATGGAGCTTTAATGCAATTAACTCGAATGAGGTATCCAATTAGCAGTGTTCCATTAATAAAACTGGACTGTTTGGACCGCCCCTATCAGAGACAATCAGAGAACCCATTTTGAGTATACCAAAAAGGCCTCAAAGCCATGTGTGTCTTGGAATGCCAAATGCACAACACAATGGGGACATACCCTGTGCTCACAGATAGATTTGGCTTCAGAGAAAATGATATTTCTCCAAGTAGTTTGCCGTTTGTGTAGTCACTGTCATGTGAATTAAAACTTCATCATGAAATGTAATCTGTGGATGTTATCTGGTGGCAAAAATGAAGAGAAGATGTACTGTAAGATCTTTTAAATAAAAATGACCTAAAGGAATGAAGGAAGAAATGTGAGAAATTTGACATTCTGCTTCGGTGCCTGATCTATCCATGCACTCATGCGGGACTCAGGGCTGTTTTCAAAGGACAGACAAGACAAAGCTGCCTATGCCGAAGCTCGCATTGCACAGTTTGATTTTTGGGGCGTGACAAGGAGCCCATTTTATTTTAAACAGATGTGTACTACTTCGCCATCATCTGCGTGGTGATGAGAAAGGACAGAGCAATCCCAAGTACAGCGGAGCCTAGTGATGGAGGAGCTGGGACCGCCAGCGGAATGTTTCCCCACATGTCTGCTTCTTTTTCACTGTGCTTCTATTTCTCTTTTCTGTTAAAGATCATTCCCAGTTAATTTTCCTGCAAAACATTCTCTGTGGTGCTAATCCCAGTGAAGGACAGTGATGAATGAGGAGCTAAAATCTGCCAGTCACTCCCCTTCTCTCCTGCCCTCTGGGGTTGGAGAATCATCTGATTAGCCTTTACAGTGCTTATTGAATTGCCCAGAGCTGCAAACTCAGGGAGCGCTGTTTTGTTAGTCCTGTAAACTACACATACAAGGATAAAAACTCCACAAGCAATTGGTTGTTGCTGTGAGCTACCTATTAATAGTACACCTGCAATTATTTTGTACAACTGCAAATTATTCTGGTATAAAACAAATGAAACAGCTATATTTGGTAAGAATGCAAACTTAGTACTGTCTGCTCTAAGGAGCAATCTTTTGTTTGAGTCCAATCCATAACACCATTTACAGGAAAGCTGCAGGGATGTCCAGTTTATTGAACTAGGTGTCAGAAAACCTAAGATATTTGCTCATGTTTAATTAAGGAATTTACACATTTGGCACACAAGAATACAGTCTGGAGTACTTGCTGTCAAGGAATCTATTGGTAGAATAGGAGGATCCTTATACATAACTGTGAATCCCACAGAACGCGGAGTAGCACAGGAACAATCCAAAAGACGAAATCCAGGGGCTAGGTCAATTAGGGAGGCAAAGAGTCCGGTAACAAGAGAAATCTAAAAGGCGTGGTCAAAAGGCAGGAGCAAAGATTTAGTACCAGTTTTTTTGATCAGTCAAAAAGTGCGCGCGCGCACGCGCACGCGCGCACACACACAAATACTACTAGAGGCTTCTCAATAGCAAGCATGGGTAGGTGTGTGAGTGAAGTTTAAATACTGAAAGGAAAGGGATGTGGTTGGATAATTGGTCTGGGAGTGAGAATTTGTGGAATCTAGTGCATTTGGGAATGTGATGGGTTCAATTAGGAATGAGATTGTGAAACAGTGGTTTTGGGAATGCAACACCATTTGCGAGGGAGAGTGTGGGGTGTGGCACTTGCTTAATCTTGCCTGTGGAATGAAAGGACTTCAGATTTCTCAAGGTTATTTTTAAATTTGATGACACAGACATGGAAAAAAAACCTAAAATGTTTATAGTTGACAGAGGCTCAAGAAGGTAGTGACACAATATCTAAAGGAATCAATCTGAATTCTGTCTTTGTAAAACAAAATAAGCATTTCCAACAGAAATGGAAAACAAAAAGTTTGACCTTTTGCATTTAATGTAGAAACCTCTCAGTGTATGCTCTGTGAATCTTTAAATAGCCACAGAGTGTAAATAAATGTGTTTATCTCAGAGACCTAGAGAAATAAGCAAGAGAGCTGATCTCTTGAAAGTGAATATTTTAATGATTTAATCAGCTACTGATGGAGATCAGATAACTGAGGAAGGCCCTAGGTGATATTTAACTTGACAAGTCACATGTTTCCTGAGCACAGACCAACAACACTGCATTCGGAATGTAAGTATTTTGTTCCCTCTGTCTCTCTGCTCCTAGATTCCCCCATGAGATTGACGTTTTTCCTTATTTATGTCACTTTCTGTACAGCTCAGTGCTTTTCAATTAAACCATTTGATCAGAATGACATATCCTACAGTTTTGCCAAACTGATTACAGCGCACAGAGACACAGAACACACATGTTGTGACAATCAGCATACTGTATGTAATGCCTGAGCCAGCACTCTCATATAGACTGGACTAGGTGCTGGCAGCTGAGATTCTCCCGCCTCACCTCCCCTGTGCAACATCAGTGAGGTTGAAAGGAAATAATGAAGGATTCTATTCCGCATCCATTCTCCTGTTTTGCAGGAGATGCCTTCACGGCTGCAATGAAATCAAGAAAGTCTATTTTTTCTTTGCACTGTCTCTGGATTTTTAAACAAATTTAACATGTTCATAAGTATACATATTTTTTCCATTATTCTTATTGCAACTGTTCACCATCATTGCTAATGCTTCTGCATTCCTCTATTGTGACCTGTAGGAATTCCTACATAATTAGTACAGATTTCTCAGACATCTGTCGGAACAATATCGATTTCGGATTCAGCACAGAGTATATAGCATTTTTACTTAACCTCCTTTTCAAAATTAAATTATTTGTGCCTCAACATGAATAATATTACTTTTTGTCTTGCTTTCTAATAATATAATTTTTATCTGAAAACAGACAAGCCAACAGTGCAAAAGAAACCTGGACTAGAATGTTAAAGGCCTGTGACAGTTCTACCTTCTGTGCCTGCACCACCTTCTCATAAACATATAACCATTTCCTTCATGATAACAACAGTATCAACAATCTATATTTATCATAAAAGTCCCAAATAGTCTAAAAACACACAAGACCTCTTTGAACTGAGACACTGTGATTGTGAAAAAGATTTATTAAGGATGAATCACACGTCCCTGTCTATTACGATATAGGGTTCCTTGTATCCAGGGTCTACAGAGGAGGGTAAGAACCTATTGCTTGGCGTGCTGCAGAAAGTTACAACGCTGATCCATGTTAGCTGCAATGCTGAAACGCAGATGCCACATCTGGACTTGGAGCACAGAACACAAAGGTGATACTCTCTAGCATGCAGGGACATTGAGGTGCTGCTGATTCCCCTGTGCACCTAACATGGTGGTGACTGAACCCAACAGGCAGGAGCAGCTGCAGAGCGGATCAGCACAGCAGAAGAGACTTTAGCTGGAAGATAATGCTGGAGACAGGAGAGTAATAGATGGGGAGGCTCCAAACAACTATTCAGCACAGCACGTTAAACAGCAGTGCAGGGAGGCTGATGTCCAGAGTGCCAGCGTGAGTTACGAAGATATGCCCTGACAATTAAGCAAAACATTGAAGGTTGACACTTCAAACACTTGTGCAGAAGTGCCAATGGAATACCTGCATGCAGCAAACAGAAAAAACCAAAAACAACTGACTGCAGGTGCTATAAGGCAGCAGTGAGAATAGCAGTTAGCGTCCTGGAAGGTTGTGGGTTCAGATCCCAGTTGAGATACTGCTGCTGTACTCTTGAGCAAGGGGCAGTATGTCAACTGAATTGTTCCAGTTAAATACCATGCTGTGGAAACAGGTGCAAATGTAAGACCTTTTAAATCAAAGCATCAACAACATAAATAAGAATTCTCTTTTCTGTGGTGTATCCCATGATCAAGTGCTCCAGAGATGTAAAGGTAAATTATTAAAAGTGACACATTATACCTTTTTTAACAGTCTTATGAATGGCATATACTGTATATGTACTGTAAGATACATACAGTATACAGTACATGCCTGTTTCACTGGTCAAGGTTAGCTACAGTATGTCATCCTGATCAGCCCTAATAATGCTGAAGTTGCTGTCAGTTGCTGCTAACTTTGACTTTAAATTTGCAAAAGGCCAGAGTTATAAGTCATTTATAAGACACTGCCATCTTCCAAGTGTTGTGAAACAGATCTGATTAATATCCATATTTATAAATAATATATAGGAAATAATATATAGATGTCCAAAGAACGACCCTTGATTTATTTTACCCTTAATAGTATAATGGGTATCCTCAAATTATATCTACGTGCTTTAAAAGCACAAAGCCAAGAGGAGATCAGTGTGATGCTGTAAAACATATCGTTTGAATCCATGCAGTCATCACAAAACCAGACATAGTTAACTACTGTAAATGTTTAGCACACAGATGTGTGTGCAGACGTGTGTGGTGACTGAAGGCAGCACGTCTCTGTGCCATCAATTATTTTGGTTGCCTTTGTTTTTATACAGGAAATAGTTTTTCAGACACATGGGATATTTCCATTCACCTTTCAGACAATTATGAACTATAAAACAGGATTTACCTTTTTACTGCGTAAAGGGTAAAACAGTGCAATAAAAGGGTGTTTTTTGTCTATTTTCATTGAACCATCAAATATACTTAAAAAAGAACACGGGCTTTTATCGTATCATAATTGATGATCAGTCTATTCATCTTTCCCCATCCAGCAAAGGCAAATCGGAACAACTCTTTTTTTAAAAAAAGATGTGCATCTGAACAAATGTTCTCCTTTATCGGTCACGTTCCTTGCAAAGGCTCCCCTGACGTAATGCTTGGAGAGGACACCAGAACAGTACAAAGAACTGCACACAGTGAACACACACTGTACGACAAGGTCTAAAAATAGCTGACTCTTTATGTTACAGAAAATGATAATGATGCAGTATGTTCAGTAAGCTATTAATCAAACCCTGCCTAGTTGCTCTGGAGATGCAGCCAATGACTTGTCACTCCTTCGATGCAGCACATTGCTCATGTGATCCCATACGGCTTTTGCATGCAGAAAGCATACCAAGGGAACGGGCAAAAAAATTATAGAAATCTTCTAAAGGACTAAATGAACTGCAACAGAATGGGGCCACAGTAGCTTTTGTTTTGTTAAGGGGGACAAAAAACATTGTTCTCATTTTGCTCCTACTTAACAAGTACTCCTACTGTCTTTCAGGTCAGCTAATAACTTTGTGAAATTTCTGGTAATGTCACACCATTTGAATTACCATCACGTTAACTAAATAAAAATAAATACTCCTGTCTTATTGGCTTGAAGCATATTGTAGCCAAAAATATCTACTGTAGTAGTGTATGGATTAATGTGATACATACGTAGTGCCTTTTCAAATGACCTTTTCGTGACACTTCAAGTCATCGTTTTAAGCTGGATTGCTTCTGTACACAATTAACTGTTGCAGACAAACCGATTACCATTGTTTTTAGCTGAGAAAGTTAATATCACATCATTCTAAATACACACAGATCTTATTGAATTCAACTCTATTAGAGTTTCATTGCATTTGAATGTGACTTCAACCCAGAATGAAAAGGAGACCGATTCCAGAGAATATGTGACACTTGAAATAAGGGTGTATTTGTCTATTGTTTTATATTAGACACACAGAAGTAAAATAAAAAACTTTAACATGTGTGTAGCATCCAAGGTTGATTTCCTGACAAAAAAAAATCTCCATGGCTGAATAGAATGGATTTGTTCATTACAAACAATAATTCCTTTGAAAATAACCAGTCGAGAAGTAAACTATTGGTATTATAGCCACTCAGATTTCCACCTTATTCTAGCCCTTTCAGTTAGCAAAAAATATATACAAGTGTTCTGGCATAGGCTGTGGGTGTTTGCTAAGTGCAAAGACAAGGCTATGTTTAAGAAGTTCAGCAAAAACAGCAGATGCGGAGAACTGCTGTGAACACAGTAACCACTGGTGACATGCCATTTTTTTCTGCAAAGATTACGGAATCACTATTCTGATCACTCAGCTCAAGCTTCAGATCTGATTCTCGCAGTCTCTTCCCCATGAAGAAGAAATCTGTCTTTGTGTTTCTCCTACTATAAATACCTCCTGTGTTCTTCTGTTAGGCAGAGGACATCTGTGTCATGAACATTGCCAGCATGACAGCGATGCAGAGAGCTGAGGCTACTCACAGGTATTCCTCTGGCCATCAACATCTTTACAATTTTAATAACCACAGTCATCTAAAAACCAGAGGATGACTACATGTACTGTATGTATAGCAATATACTGTAAGCTTTACCCCTTTATGAGAGGATGTGTGCTTTTAAAAACTTGGATATATTTGGATATATTCTTTTATACCTTTCAAATCTTTCAACAACTGAACCATACTGTCACAATCGTAAACCCCTCCTCTTAAGGACACTCCAGCCCTTCCTTGTTCTGTACTCATCCCCTGCACCTGCCTCCGGTTCCTGCCCCTCATCCTATAAAGGCCAGGCGTTCCTGCCTATCGGGGCTCCGCTTTGGAAGATGGACGCCCGGAAGTCTGTCTATCTGCGAGTCCAGGAGCGACTCGACGGCACAGGCTTCATCACGATGTCCTGAGTCCGGGATTAGGGAGCATCTGGTCCTGTTACCCCCTTTTATTCCCCCGCTCCAGCTTTTAACTCTGTCTGTCAGGATGGATTACCCAGTCTTGGGACTTTTGCTACACTCATGGATTTCCCTCGGACTCCCTTGGACTGTTTGCCTCGGCCACACCTCCCCCGAACACCAGGGCACCATGGACACGCCCCCGTTTTCCTTCCAGCCCCTTTGCATGCTTTTTTCCTCATGTTTTTCTCACTGCTCCCCAGATTGTGTTGTCCGCATAGGGTCCTGAAAGAACGCTTCGTGACACATACAGAAGCTTTTCATAAGAAATAGTGCTTCAACTGCAAGGCAACAGTTTTATAGACACAGCTTGTGTCAGGGCAGGTTGATCAATTTATTTTTATCTGACATGGAAATAAAAAGAAGCTACTTTGAAAGCTTCACTAACTAGAAGGAATAGAACAAGCCACCAATCACATGGCATTCAGAACTTCCAGGTATTTACTGTAGAAATACAACACTAGTACAGCATCTCATCCCAGTGAACGCCTGGCATCCTAATAACTACTGTACACAGACATATGGCAAAGTGCTATACAGTAGTGGGTGAGTCTCCAGACTGATGACTGCTGGGTTGAGGGTTCAAGTCCCTACTGTGGACCCTGCTGTTGCACCTTGAGAAGGCACTTTAACCTAATTGCTGTGCCCAGCTCTATAAATGGGGGGGGCATTGTATAAAATTGAGGGTAACCCTGTGAGGAACAGATGCCAAGCCCAGAGTCATGTGCTTTCTTGTCTGCTGATGAACTGATATGGTTTGAAAAAGTAAATTACCTACTGAAATATGGCAATTCAGGAACAGTCTTGCCAATTAAAGAAGTTATAGACTTTTATCAAGTTTTGTTATACAGGTTTTCTTCTGTGCTTTTGTGTTGCACTAAAATGGGAAAGAAATGTGCAAAGATTATGAATGCTCCTGGTATGGAATATATTCAAAATCATGAATAAGGATTCCAGATGTGCTTGTTTTTGCTCTGATCCTAAGAGGATAAGCCAAGACCCCTTGATGACAAGCAAGGTTATTAAGACCACATTTCGATATGCTGCTGTACTGTTTGACACAATTTAAATTTGTGTTTTCATTCTTTTGCAATAAAAAACAAATCTTCTTTAAGCCCTTCAGCTGCATATTATTAAAATATGTTTTTCTCCCACTTTTGTGAGCTGAGTGGGGGTTGCTAGGATGTACATTACGAATACAGGGCCAGAGCATATCAGCAGAAGAAATGTTATAAATGTTATGAAACTCATTTGTAGATAAAGCCCTGTGGGATTATTTGAAATCAATATTTCAAAGGCCTTTGTGCTCCTGTACTGTATAAGGCATATACAGTATATGTAAAAAAGTTAACATTACCTGAACCATAGATAAAGTTTAGGTTTTTATCTTTAGTTCTGACTGCATTTATTAATATGCTGCTTAAAAACGGCACTAGAAACAATTACAGCAAAAATGGCTAGGTAGTTATATATGTAAAAATCTTTTTTTTTTAATTTAAAAAGCAGGCTTTCCCCGAGAACGTCTAACACAACCTCTCATCAACATGAATAAAACAGACCAGAGATTGTCCGACTCAGAATTCCTCAGCACATCAACACGATGTTTGCTACTGTATACGAGCTACTGTCCACGGTGCTGACAGCCTTCACTTCTAGTAGGGCAACTTTTCCATCTTACTGTGCAGCACACTACCTATTCTCAATGACAGCTCCACTCTCCGTGGTACTGACAAACACTTCTTTACTTCAGTCATGAGGTTCAAGGATTTTTCCTTCACTAAAAACACGTGTACAACACGGGATAAATCTACAATATTTCCCACAGTTTGCCAGTAGCTTTGAAACATTGTGCTGTTTGCGAGTTTTCATTTCTTCATTAATTTTAGTAAACATTACAGCACATTAATTGCATAACAAAACTGAGTGCGTTTCGTAGTCATTCTTAGGCATGGCACGTTCCGAGTTTATGCCAGTGCAATGTGAACGCTCAATTTACCCAAATTCTGCAATACACAAACTCCTTACTCTGTGTCACACTGCAGTGGATTAGATAAACTGATTTCAGAAATCTGCAGTCGTTTTAGGTAGACGTGAAAACTCGCACATTGCAATACTGCATAAAATATGTTTGCCATTTGCCGCAGTTCAGTACATTTAAAAATGTGAGTGCTGTAACAGAACTCTATTACACTTGTAGTCGTTCTAAGACAAACAATTCTAACAGATAATTGCATAATCTTGAAATACAAGCAAATACTTATTTTCCCTATATATCGTTCCATTCTTTGCTGGCTCCGAGCAAATACTGTAACATCCAGGCCCGTTTATATCCTTTGTTCCGGCGGAGATGAGGGGCAGGTGCGCTTCTGTTTACTACACATTGGCGTCTCCTAAGTCCCCCCATTGCGATGAACTCGCTCTCTTCTTTATTTGTCGTTTTACACATAATTAAAAGCTACATGAGCACTTTTATACAACCTTGCTAAATAAACACCAGCGATCCGCGTTAGTATTTCAGGTGCTGGACCAGAAAGGGCTTCTCAATGAAAGAATAAGCTCGCAGTTTCTTACCTCTGTCGCCATGTTGCCATTAGACAGTGCAGGATCTGTCCCGGTGCTGAAATCGCTTCCAGTAGCTTTAATGGGACAGACGGCCAGGGCTTCGCAGTAGGGAGGGACGAGCTGGCGAGGGTGGGGAAAGCAGATGATGCCGTGGGCTTAATCATCACGTTCAAGAGATCTTATAGGAGCCACATTTGTCTGTACAGGGAATAGAACAGTTCACTGAAACAGAGCTCCGAGGAGAGCTACAGGAGGTGTCTTTTGAGCTACACGTCTAGCATACAAAAATCGAAATGAAGAACTCGTTTGGGTTAAGCGATTTTCCCTGTTCACAGTAAGACATAACACAAAGTACAGTTATTAGTTAGCAGGTGATAAACCATAAATGTTGTGCATTTATTTCCCCGTCAATCGCGCTGTTTTTTAATACTGATACTTTTTTATTTTACCGAAAATACTGTGATTGTTTCCTTATTTCAGCTTGAGAACTCATTTGTACAGTATATTGTGCCACAGACAAGAGGAAAGACGTTTAAATACACAGTCCGAAGCATCTTGATACAGAAGGCTTCTAAGTATCCTCATCTCACACACAGACCCAACTAAGAGCGAAATGCGCAATTCTGCAAGAGCGATAATATTTTATTTTTTAAATTACTTTCATCTTTTGCCTTTTTTTTACCTTGGGGGCTCTGAATGTTCGTTTTCTAAAAATATATATACTAAATCGTACGAAAACGGACTGTACGAGTTATTCAGAAACTAACCGCACCACCAAAGTATTCACATGCTAAGATTTGTCTGGTCTGGTTCTTAAAAAATAAACACACATCACTTATACGACTGCCATTTAAAAAAATGGTTTTGTTTTAGACATACCGGCATTTTTAAAAAACAGTTAGAAATTGTCCCTAAGACCTGTTTTCTGCTGCTAATCAGTCTGCAATGTTTCCGTGATAATTACGATGCCCAGCAGGGGAGCGAGAGGGCTTTGGATCTCGAGAACTGCGATTTGTAAAGCAGACTGTCACGTGTTTCACTAATTGTAGTTCCATTTTAGCCAGACAGCAATAGCGGAAGTACTGTAAATGCGACGCTAGATTAAAGTAAATGGCAGTACAAAGAAGACTGTCCTACTGTAATTAGTGAAGTATGTCACGTACAGGAAAGTACTGGCCGTCTTTACATGTCTCTAGGTGATTTTGCATCAAACACATACAAATAAGTTTAATCAAAAATGTATTTGCCATTCAATAATTAACAATAGCCCAGGTGTTTAAATCAATCACAACAGTTCTCAAACTGACTACATACTGTATTATGAATGCTATCCTTAAACCACCATTATCTCTCTTTTTTTCCACCTGTGTGGTGGGTAGGAGTGTGTGTGTTAATCAATTCAGGGACAGAATCTGAGTAAATGTTCACACAAATATAGTAACCACTGACAAAAAGGATGAAGATGAGGTTGTGCAGAGACAACCACACAACATAAATTCATTTAACATAAACCGAATGACATTTTCTTTTGGATCTAAAAGTGCCCAAACTATACTTTCTGAATGTACTAGCTCTCACTAGTACTAGGCCAAGTTTCGCTTAGGTTAAATAGAGAATAGTTAATAAAAAATAGAGTGGAAGTCAATGGGAAGACTTAGTCAAGACAAAAACACACACGACGTGTTATAGTGTATAGAACTGCAGAGCTTAGCTTGGTTCTATCTAATGTGTTCATGAGTTCAGAAAAATAGATTGTGTAACATAATGTCAGCCCGACAAGTAATGGGATTAATATACAGTAAAAAGAAGACTTTTATTTTACAATAGGCTGTTGCTCTTGTTGCACTGGTTAAATCCACCCAGAGTAAGTCACAGGCTTACAGGAGTGGAGCCCATTTTTATCCCACATTTCTTATCCTGGCCATGTGCCTAGATTGTTTAGGGTACACTATGGGGTCACGGGGAGCCGTCACCCCAGAACAGCCCCTCACCCTCTTCCAAAAAGGGAAGGTCATAAGAAAGGAAGACAGTGAGGTATTATTTCAGGTCCTTTCCTGAAAAAAATCAGAAATGTTTTAAACTCATGTTTGGCTTATGAAGAATTTCTTAGGTCTTGTAGCCATGCTGCTTGCTACGAAGGTTTTGGTCAACCAGCTAAAAGAGTCCAAGTAAGTCTTCTTGTGCAATGCAGCCATTCGCCTAAGACCTCTGTATTCACACAGACTCCATGTTCTGTTTTTGTGTGCTTCCAAGCTATACAAAATAAAGCAGAAAAAACAACTTTCAAAAGAATGCCTCATACACACACAGAATGCATAATTAAGAGCATTCACTTGTTCTTTTCTCTTTGGATTGCCTAATTAGGATGTGTGTCTAATTACAGGTTGGCAGCTCTGCAATGGGCTGTAAGCCGGTTTTCTTCAAGCTGCATTTGTACCTGGGAACCAAATCCCTATTCTTATGAACAATTAATTTCCTCTGGTTTAAAGAGATAGTTAGAGAAGAAGGGCAGCGAAAGGGGATTTTGCATTGCGTTATCTGACAGCTATACAGCGCGTACTGTATATGTAGTGGTAACAAAAGAGGGACCGAAAGCTAATTTCTTCCTAATCACATAGTTTAACTAAAGTAGGAAACTCTTTAAGAGCTATAGGAGACACATTGTGTCCTACGGGTTAAAGCAGAGGGACTGGTTGAACTGATAGATCACAACTAACATCATAACCCTCTAAGGGTTCACTATTAGTGCAGTCTCAATATACCAGAAGATACCATGAAATCAACATAGCATTGAGAGGAACCATGGCTCGTGACCTCTAAAGACTGTAATTATTCATTTCGTTATCACACCACCCTGTTGCAGCACAATTCAGCTTGGGGACTATTAGAGAACTCTGATGGCACTTCATTAACTTTTATTAAAACCTTAGGAAACATTAACAAAGAAAATCAAAGTATCACATTACTAAACAGTACATGATTGCAAAAAAATGTCAGAGCCTGAAATATAACCAAGATCATCTCAAGACAAAAATAGAACATAACTGATTGAATAACAACACATACAACTAAGCCAATGTATTCATTATATGTTAGGAGCACACAGGCGCACATACATATGGTACATTAGCTCTCTTATTTTCGAACCGACACTTGAAGAAACTGTCACTCACACAGTAACAGCCCATAATTAGGTTGGCGAATGCACAGCTTGCTCTTGAAGGACAGCAGTGTATGATCATACGCCAGGAGCAGAAACCTCCTGTGCCTAGAACTGCACACTATTATTTAGGCGTTGCTTCAAGAATTTCTTTTCAAATTCAGGCTCTGTCTTCACTGAGATGAAGAAGTCCATTTCAGAAACATTCTGCGCTTTTGGCACAAGTACTGTACCTGTGCATAATGACAGACAAAGAAAAAATATACTGGCACAGACATACAATTTATGCATTTCTTCTATTGTGTCACACGTTAACTCTTTTTTCCAAGGTTTTGCTGACTTTATATATACTATATAAAAAATCGTTAGCATTGAGCCAAATTACAGTAACATTTAACAACAAGAAGATTATTTCAGTTTTTGTTTATTATAGTAATATTGCAAGAAAAATTAGCTATCATATTATTTGCTAGAAATGTGACAGGGTAAAGTAAAAATATAAAATATTTTATCACTGATCTTGAAAACAGAACATACTCCAATTATATTCGAGATTTGAAATATGCAGTACAAAATCAATCCAGTTATGTTTTAGGAATACCTGAACAAATAAAAATATATTCAAATGCAGAAACATTGCTATATTTTGGATAAACAAACCCTTTTCTAAAGTAAAATGAATTTCCTAGAGCAAAGCTTTAAAGCAGTGCCTGGTGCATGAACTTCAGCCATTATTTCTTGACTACAGGGAAGGCCGCTGCTGTGTAGCAGAACTGTGCCCCTCATGTCTGGAGAGACAGAGGGGGTTCCCTAATTAATTGTGGATAGCAGGGTTCTCGTTTGGGAGGGAGACACTCGGAATGTTTTACAGATACCTGAGAGTCAGGATGACTTGTGCTTTCCGAGCACTGTGTGAGCCATCCTCTTGGACCCAGGAGCTCGGGTTTCACTGCTCCGTGATCACTGGGGCGCGAGGCATTTAAATAGATATATGGTGCACTCTGTCTCCCTAACAGAGCCCGAGGTTTGTGTTTGATGTGGAGGGTGAAAACCTACCTCCATTGGCCTGGGTTTCAGCAGTATCGCTTTCACTTCAAATTACTGCCTAGGCATACACTGACAGCCTATAGATCAAGGCGGGCTGCTGTCTGGCTGCAGGTGTATCCTTAACAATGGAGTGTCTCCTGATCTGCCTGTGAATGAAGAGCACTAATTCCTGTGCCGGAATCTACAACGAAGAAATCTAGAGCAGATTTTGTTGATAAAGTGATAATTGTGCTTTCTACTAGTGGAGGCCCATAGTAACTGTAAGGATGTTTTTTTTTCTTCTCACTGTTTTGTGTGTCTGGACTGCCAGGCAACTTTGTTTGGATCAGATGTACTGGAACATATAAATACAGACATGCGACAGATATTAGGATCCTGCTTCAAAAACAATTTTGGCCTGTCCTATATATTCAAAAACAATTTTGAAGTTGAAGTGCTGAACCTCTTAAATCAAAACTTGGTGGACTTTATGTATTTTATTTTATTTGAAAAGTTCAAACCAAAAAGTTAAAAAAAAAACTATAATGATAACTTCAATGAATGGTAAACTGATTTTGAAAAAAAATGGCCTATCATGCAAGCTACTGTTCTTCCGAAGAATAAAAAAGTTGAATAAATGACAAACTTTATAGGTATAATTCTAGGAACAACAGGATGCATTTACACAGAAATGAAGTTCCTGCATAAACCAAGATGATTTCCTGAAAGCCATTTCATTTTCATGCATTACACCTACACCTGGCTCAGAACACTCTCTCACTTATTAGAGTAATATATAGTATACCCACACTGGTGCATCACCTGCTTTCATGAAACACACCCTATAACACTTTGACACACACTGCTCTTCTTCCAAAACTATTTGACCAACTAATTCCAAAGGCATTCGGTATAATTCTAGTGAAAAAGCAGTTGAATGCAGTTACCATACCCTGTGTTAAAATGGAATACTTGACTAAACTGCAAAGACTGCCTTTTCTGAAAGGTACAGATCATTAAAAAAGCTAGACATTGCAAATTATTATTCAGTTTAAAGGCTCAACTAAGTCACTGAGAGATCAGCTGAATATAAACTATAAGATCCTGGCATTGGGTTTGCATAGTCTTGACTTGATGACTTTTAAGAGCAATATAGGCCAGAAGGGGAGCCAAAGGTGACTGCACCTTGTTAACACAGTGCAGCTGGGCTGGAGCAACACTGTGGGAATGAATTGCGGTGATGCTGATACGGAAATGAGGTCCAACCAGGATCCCTCACCTCAGGGAACAAGCATAAGGCATGGTGTAATGGAGTTTGGACCCTCTGCTCTTTTGCTGGTCTTGGCTCCTAAAGATTCTGATTTCATAACATTTTATGGTTGCAAAGTGTGAGGGAGTTTTTGCAGCTGTGCAAGGATGTTTTTCTGTTTTTGTGCTACTGCCTGAAAAACCACAGTCAGTGCAATGCGCTCTGGCTGCAAATTGGATTATCATATAACTCTAAGGAATTACACTGCATAAGCAAGTTAAGCAAAAGGGACAAGTTTGTCAGAAGAAAAACACATTGCAACATTGAATCAGTTAGTATTGCCTTTGTTTCTGGAACATATTCTGGAAATTGTTTGGATAATTTGGGTAAAATGTGAACTGACCTGGTGTGTGATAAAATATGTTAGGATCCCAAGCCAAAATACAGCACCTTCATGACTGGACTGGTCCCAAAGATTTGTAGTTAACTCTCATTTTTTGAATGATAACAAATTTGTTCATTCAGTGTGCTCTTGTCTATTATTACACAGCCAACATAGCTTGGCTCTGACATATTGGGGGCTGCCTTCAAAATACATGCATTAACAAGAAAGAATAATGCTGAATATAAAACAAGGAATGTAATGTCAAGCAGACGGGGCTGATCCACTGCAATATAGTCATGTTTTGGCCTTGGACCCAAACATATGTAAGTACATGCAGAAATCACAAAATAGGTGAGACAGAAATGGAACTGCTTTAAAATTAAGACTAAACACCTTTCTATTTTCATCAAATATCATTACTTTTAGTACAAACATTCTATGGCATCTAAATTTGTACATTACTATTTACTATACTGCATCAAATCCTGAAAAACCTTGAAAGTTGTGGTCTTGAGCTTCTTACTCTTTGATTGTGTAATTTTATTGGAATTGATTGCACGCAGAAATGTCTGGACTCTTGGGGGCATCATATCAGCCTCTTAAACAACTTAGCAATCAAATACTCAATGCTCATCCTGTAACATTCAGAAGCAGTGTGATTAACTGTAAAATTACTATTCACATTTACTAGTGTAAACAGCTCTAAAGGATTTCCAAGGGGTTTCCAGGTTAATGATGGATTACTGATAGATTAAGCTATGGATATCAGCCAGCACTGAGAACGTCTGGTGTACACAAGCTACTGTATTTATTTTCCTTTAAACAAATCTAATTTCATGTAAACAAGTCAAAGATTGCAAAGTTTAAGAGGATGAATACCTGTACATGCAAGATGATGACTGTAATGAATACCTTCTATTTGCAGTTGTTGAACAGTACAATTGCTCAAGGTTGTCTTTTTTTACCTTTGAAACTAAATCGGTATAGTGCTGTATTTACAATGGAGTGTTTGTCTTTTCAGTGTTCCGGTAGGTGTTGCTTCTGTGAACCACGTCTTCAGCTCTGAAACACCCTGTGCTGAGACAGCTGCACTGCAGTGCACAGTGAGCTGAGTCCACTGCATTGCAGGTCTCACTTGTTGAAAGAGAAACTACAGTACGAACAGACTGATAACGAAAGCAACACATGGAAATTATCAGCAGCTGAGCTCAAATGATAGCCATTAAAATACCTGTCCAATAACAGGTACTGTACAGTATACTGTATATTCACACAGCCATTTGCATTAATGCGATTAATTTAATGTTGAAACTTCATGTTATCTTGAGCTGTTTGTGAAAACAGTGATAAAAAAATCAATTTTCTCCACTTAAGCCGACTTCTATTTTTCTTCAAGAACAAAACACAAAGCGCAGACCAAAACACGAACAGGTACACAATCCAGCATACTATATTTATTGGAGGTGACAGTACAGCAGTCCGACCTACTGTACATGAACCTAGATTAGCGATACAGAGTTTAGCATTGTTCTTGTTACTGTAAATTATAAAAGCACTTGGAACTGCAGATGATAGGAGAGGATACATTTGTCCCTGTTTATTCAGCTAGAAGAGCACAACACTGGGCCTGCCTGGGAAAGGCTGTGTCGGGACAGACATAGGGACAGTGGGTGGGCTGCCATAGTGACCAGTCCAGGTTATTTCTTTCCCCTTCAGTTTCCCCTGAGATCCCTAACTTTTAAAAATGACAATGCCTGTCAGTTTACCGAACTTTGCAACTTACCAATGGGATTTGAAGGCCTCTGAGGAGGTCTCCTAAGTCAAACAGGCTCGAAGAAGGCTTTTTTTCCCTTACTTTCTGTTAACCAGGGAAAGTAGAGGCCCTCTCTGTATATGGACACTGTATCCAATGGACAAGTTTGGCCAGGCTGTCTGCCACCACAAACATCCCCCGCCTCACTGTTGACTTAACCACAGGAGGGGCCATTGGCATCCTTTCAAATCATGTTCCGTTCAGAGAGAGCAGGAAATGAGAATTCTGAAAAAGCAAAAATAAAATATTATTAACTGGAATCTTTAAAAGGCAAATAAACACCAATAATAGTATCCAAGTCTCAGGCCTTGAAAGTCAAATCAACTTTTTTTTAATGTCTTTAAAACAACTGTCTCTGGCACAGATTCTTCTGCTCCCACGCAAGCTTCATTTCTTGGTCGCTGAACATAGGAACATTTGAGGTGCTGTGGCCAGCAATTTACCCCTGCGGATTAGGAGGCTGGCTGCTGTACTGATTAGGAGCAATAGTAAGCATTTATCTCCTGGTATAAGTTGAGACTTCCAAGGGACTACACTACTAACAAAAGAAAAACAGCATAATTTTCGGAACATTTTTATGCCACAGAGGTCAGGAAGGAAATTCAGTCCTATGGAAACAACATTAAAGCAACAGGTATAACAATTACATTCCTTCTTTTTACAGCTGAGCTATGTCTTGCTGGGTTTGTCAGTTTAAGAGCTTGCTTTCAAAAATCAATGTGGTAAGCCTTGAAAAGCTCTGAAAGACCATGTCCATGTCTGGAAAATGAATAAAGCTCTCAGAGCAGGATGCAGTGACTCGCAGAAAAGTCACTGAGCAGAGCTCAAGAAAGGGAAAACCATGTGGCCTACTGGAGAAAGTGTAGCAAACAATAAAACAATATTCAGTGGCACTGAACCCCAATTTGGGAAGTCACAGGGGTTGTTGTTTCACTAAGCGCAACCCTACGGTCCTGAGCGCGACCCTGTGTTCCTTTACTTAGAGAAGGCTGGGCACAGACGGGTATTCACGTCAACCAGGATCAAACCTCTTACATCTAGGCCTTAGAGGTCAGCCTAATGTTAGGTCATTTTAAGGCCATGGCTATTTTGGATTTGTCAGACAAAACTGAAAACTGCAGGGAAAGAAGGCACCTCTTGTTAGATCGTGGGTTAGAAAATGTAAACCACCTGCAGTGCTTCGTGCACGAACTAGAAGATTGCAAACCAGGGTGACAAATACGCCATCATGCTTTCTCACAGTAGTGCCTCCATCTCTTGACGTTGTTCTCTGATGGGTGAACATCCTCAGCCTCCTGCTGAAGAGGATTCCAGACAGTGCCTGTCAACATTCTGCTCAAGTGTTCCATCCGGAAGGTGGGGTGTGGGGTCACTGAATCACTCCTTTCAGAGTTTGGTGTGCTAATAGAGGAAATGTGATTTATAGCCCCGTGTCGTCATCTGCTGTAGCCACAAGCACTCTGAACCTGACACGGGTTTACTTCAGAGATGTGTGACTTCAGTGCAGAAGATGAAAGACTGCAGAGCTCATGTAGGACATCCACTGATCTTTACTGGTGTTCATTTCTTTCACTTCATCAATTGAAACATATCACAAATTTTACTCTACAGTATATTACTGTTGATTGCTCAGAACATAACTGCTATTAAATATCACAAAGCTTGTGAACACTGAAACATTGAAATAATAAAGTGTGTCAGTTTCGGCTTGAGATAACTGCTCAAGGCCCAACCTAAAACAGTCCTGTTCTGTAATTTTACATCGCACTACGTATATACTGTATAATTAATAATACCTTTAACATAATTAAGGTATTTTAACGTGATAAAGGTGCTAAATGTACTTGTGATACTTATAATAAATAATAAAAGTGTTGTCTTCAGCCTCCCTTCTATTGAATTCTAAATATCCCACTGTTTAAGACTTGAAAAAAGTCTTAAACAGAGATCTAAGAAACACAGTTCTTCCCAAAAGTGACAGAATCGTGTCACTGTTGAAGGAAGATAATTGAAATCGATATGAAAGACAAGTGTACAAGATCTTTTTTGTGGAAAGACTAAATGTGACATATTAATATAATTAATGTGGTGAAACAGACACATAAAGGGCATGTTGTTCATTTAAGAAAGGGATTCTCTTGCTGGGGGACCCCTTTTCAAGGAATCCCTCTTGATAAAAACCTTTTTAAACTTTAAAATTAAAATAGAAAATAAATATATAATTATCCTTAAACACAGTTGAAATGATCATTTATTAGTATAGAAGATCTACTGGGTAACCATAAACATTGTGACTAAATGTCCATTAATGGAGCAAAAATTAGACACAAGGGTGACGACTTTAGTGTCAGTGTCTCAATTCTGTCAAAAGAACTTTCAGGTTGTATTCCTTAAAGGTTAACAGTGCTCATGACAAAAAAAGGCCAAATTAATTTAACAAATAGATAATTTTCTAACAGATAATTTTAACAATTGTGGTAAAGATGACCTATGGGATACATGCCTTTTTCCTTGTCTTTCTTCGACCTGGGATGTCTAGTTTCTAAGAACCCACATGGAATGCCTATCTGCTAGAATCTGGTGTTGTTTATTCAGTAAAATCTAAACAACAAAAGCCACAATAACCTCCATATCTCCTGTACGAATGAGGCAAATTCTGAGAATGAATGGCTGGTGGCCATGAGTGGGATATCGCCACCACTGTTTCTCATGATCCTCCCAGCATCTCCAGACAGCTTCCAGCCTGACTGAGAAAGCTGCTCATCTGAAGCCTGTGCAGCGCAGGGAAAGTAGGACACACCAAGGGTGACTCACTGCCTGCCCCCTCCGTACACTCTGCCATCCCAGGGCCGCGCTGATGACGGAGGGCAGAGAGAGGTAGAGAGGGAGACGTTGTGTGTCACAGAGGTTCAGAGCAGCCATTGCCGTGCACATCTGCCTCCCATCTCCCCATGATGATGTCAGGGTGAACTCTATCTGAAACAGATGTGCCTGTGCACCACCAGATACATTAGCCAAGATTAAAAGCAAGATGTTCCTCTCTGATTTGATTGTGGTCAGTGGGTTTGTAGGATTATGGTGAAAGCCTTACATAGTTTAGGAAAACATAATACAGTAAAAGAAAGATCCAGAGTGCTAAGACAAATAAATAACCAAATAAATGAATAAACCAGGGGAATGCATTTCAAAGCACAGTTTTTATGAACGTCGTCGAGAAACCTACAGTCATATGAAGAATTAATGAAAATGATTTATAGGGTGGTTAGTAATACATAAGCATCTTTTGAACAGAATCCATCCATTAGTGTGGAGATCTTTCTGAATAAACCAAAGTATTAGAGTTTCATTTTCTGCAATTGTAACTTTTTAGTACCGTTTTTAGCCTTTTAAGCTCAAGTCATTCACATGGGCACTAGATGTTCCAACATCATTACAGCCCATGAACATCTCAAACAGAGGAATGTTCTCCATTCTCACAGTCCAACTGAGCCTCCTTTCACACTGCAGACCTCATGTCAAGCTAGTGATGTATATTGAACTGAGCTCCTCCTGAGAGACCTCCTCCCTGTCTGCCTGGGAGCCTGCTGGGACCAGTGTCCCAATCCAGACCTCACAAAGGCTTCAGATGAGGATAATAATGTTGGAAATCAGTCCTCTGAAGTTGGAGTTGGTGCCTCTAGAGTCACCAGTGAAGTGAACACTGTGGCACCTGACATGCATCCTTCAAATGATTTAGAAAAAATAGGGTCCGATATTAATTAAAGAAAACAACCTGTCTTTCATTTTGTGCTTCCTAGACATGTCCAGCCAGCAGTAATGAATAGGCACAGCTGATGTGCAGTGTGTGAAGAGTTACAGTGTAGTGTAATTCATGTTTTAATTGCTTAATACATCTTGAATTGTTAAGCTTATGCTTGTCTGTTCCTTTTTATTTTTTTAAAGTTTTATTAATTTGTCCTCACTCAACAGTCTGCATGTATCATTACATAACATTTTATGTAGCTGTAATCCTCTTCTGCATTCTATTAGGATTCAAGTTAAATTGCTTCCTTTATAAAATTAAATTAATGCTCTGTTCTCTGACTTGGTCTTCTTTAGTCAAAACACATCCTGTGTATATAGACATCTTTTAAGAAACTATTATGTTAGATATAATACGAATAATGTTTCTCTGAAAGAATTAAAACAAGATATTTAAATCAAAATGATGTAAAAACATAAAGCAACTAGAAGAATTATTTTGAAAAGCCCAAAAAGCTACAGTATATGATCTTCTAATTTCTAATTTACACAGTTTAAACCAATGGTGCTCTCATGCTATTAAGAAGGACAATCTGATTTTTTATTTTTCCCTGGATATTTAATCTTATCTAAAATTAATATATGGTAGGTGACTATGGAAGTGTCTCTGAGAGTCTAGAGACAATAGGAAACACCTAGCGAGTGGCCATACAGTATTTCCACTTTCTAGAGCTTCGAGCAAAGGGATGTTTACGTAGTTGTCCTGGGTGTGGATGGAGCACATGGAACAAAAGAATCTACTGATTCACCTTAGTTAATTAAGTCCTGGGTAAATGATTAAAAGTGTAAGAAGTGTAGGATAAAAAGACAGAGAGAAACAGTGGAAGAGTTCAGAACATAGAAAGAGGGAGGAGAATAGAGGAGACAGGAGGACACAGAACATAAAGCTTGTACCAGGCAAGAGGTCTTTGTACAAATCATCCATAAAAACCAGGTTGGATCTAAATACAGTATGTATTTGAACCTTGCTAAGAAAGCTTGCTATTCTGTGGTTTTTAAGGAACTCTGAATCCCTCAGTTAAAAACTTTCCTGGTTAGTGGGTGCTTGCCATTGATTTGGTAGCATCTGGGTTTACATAGAGAGATTTAAGGTTGTGTTTTATGTAGTTTAGAAGGCAGCTTTATCTTATTCTGGCCTTTGTTTGTGTTATGAGTTTGAATACCAGGTAACAGTTTTGGGTTTTTCTGGGTGGTCTCGACATAGGCCTCTGGAACACCTTGACTGTAAACTTGTATTTACTGGTTAATCTGCTGGGTCATTTCCTGTTTCCTTTTTCCTAAAACCCCATTTGTAGCTGTATATACTGTAAGTATATAAGACAGTTCTCTACTGAACTGAATGAAAGGTATTATCAAAACCTATATGAACTGTCCATTACCTGAAGTCACAAAAATCACAAAAATGTCATGTATCTGGGAATATCGAACCTGGATTCAAAATTGCAATAAAATACTGACCTATTTTGGCCAGTGTGCTAGAAGCTCAACTGATTAAAAAATAATTAACTCATATAGCAGCCCTGTCATTATTCTACATTCTTCAGTGCTTTCTCACTTTTATACAATACCCAATCAACACTTTACCACACTGGAGCTTCTCTTACCAGGTAAGCAAATGAACTTGGGGCTGTCTCTCTAGTTTGGTTGCAGAAAACAAAGGATTCTTATCATATAGTTTTGCTGTGATTTCCAAGAAAGAACATGACAAGGGCTGGAAACAGGACGTGGCCATTCAGCCAGTTTAGCTTGTTTGGTTGTTAGCAGATAATTAATCCCAGAATCTCATTTCTTTCATTTTTTCTCTTTCATTTCTTAAAAGACACCATGGACAAGATGGCTGGATACCTTGTTCCAGACTTCCACAATTCTTTGTGTAAATATGTGACTAATGTTCTGTTTTAAATGCACATCCAAAGAAAAACGGGAGTAAAGTCAACTATTGTACAGTATACCTCCCTACATGTTAAAAAGGAAGAGGCAAGTGCCTCATATCTGTTCGAAGTCTGATGCATCACCACAGCAACAGCATCACAGTAGAGTCTAGACTAGAGTGAAATTCAGGATGAATTTAGGAGGTCTGTTTAATGCTAAAGCAAGGAGGGCAGTCAGTGTAAGTTTAAATTGAAAGCCCTTTCCTAGTACCTAAAAGAAAAGGCAGTGTTACGACCCCAAGTGTCTAGGGGTAAAGGGGTGTAACATTTAGGATAGTTTTTGGATGCAGGTGGGTTCTTTTGAGGGACTAGGAAGCGTGATAACAAGGGTCGGTGCAAAAGTGATGATTTTAAGGTGAATACGTGACTGGTACGAAATACAGGACACAATAACACACAGGATAAGGGAACTAGAGTGGTGCTAAAGAAAAGAAAATAAACAAAATGGAGCTGACTAAGAAAGTGAGGGAAAGCTGACCTAACTACAAAAGAAAACCAAAAACACTTGGTCTTCGGCGTCTTCAAATGCCCTAGCTAACCTTCACTGACTACCCAAAACCATACAAGACAAAAGGGCACTCACCTGTACTAAACTAGTGTGACTAATACAAAAGTCAACTACGTGTGCAAAATGTACCCAACAACCTAAACTAACCCTATACACAAAAGTTCACACAAATACACAAGTGAACTACGAATACAAATAAGGGAAAACGAGAGTAGACAAGTAACCAGGTACAAAAGAACACAGAGGTAGAACATATAACACGTTAGGGCAAGGTAAAGGCTAAACAAGGATAAACACAAACAAACGAAAGTACAAGACGAACACAAACCAACAAAGCCGAAGCTATACAAATACACACAAAGTGAAACGAAGCCGAAGCAAAACCAAACGTGAAACAAAGGGACGCTGAGCCACGCTGGACCAAAGTCAAACAAAAGGCCCCTTCATTCAGGAAACCTCCAACTTATATACTAAATAAGCTGCACTCTGATTGGCTGAGAAGCTGATTGATGATGACATCACAGGGAAACAATGATGTAATGATGGACCAATGGGGGAGGGAGAACAATCAAGGTCAGGAAGTGTGGAACATAGCAACAAAACACACATGGGGACGTAACAGGCAGATAGCATCTACAATAATAATGAATATAGTATCTACTGTATATTCAGGTCAGTGAAAATGTTGTGACATCTGTTTTCATTTTAAGGTGAAACAGTTTTCACATTTATAAGACACAGCTCACTGAGTGATGAACCGCAACATCAAGTCGAACCACTGACTGATCATTTAAATGCTGACACCTCTGGATGTCATCGGGGTAGATGAAGTTGAAGATATACTGCAAGATGAAAAGTATATCACTTGTGTTTGGTTTTAACATTGTTTTTTTAACAATTTGTTGATTTTTATCCCTGCCTCACCCTAACCCAACCTGACCTGACCCAACCCGAGGCAGAAAACACAGAAGCAATTACTGAACAAAACTGAAAATATACAGTACTGGACACATCTTCCAGGGGCCCACAATGCAAATGACAGTGTTTCTTTCACCAAAGGAGAAAGAAAGAATATGGAAAAAAGGGGAGAAACATATTTGGACACAAAACATGAAACATCACCTCTTTTGAGCTACTTTATCGATAACCAGGATAGTGATAGGGTGATGTTCCAAGCCACTAACAAAAAGTGAAAGAGGCTGAGTCCAGCTGAGGCTTGAACATTTCTAACATTTTTTTGAAACACTGTAGCAACAGTTGTGCAATAGTACTCTGATTAAACCGAAAGCAGAATACTCTTTTGGTGCAAATCATAACATTCAAATAAACTTAACACCAAGTGTAAGACAATTGTTTCTCTAATACTGTAATTGTAGCATTTTGGACAGATTTTCTAGATAAGGTTTAAAGACAAAGCTTATAATGGTAAGACGTCAGGAAGCAGTCTTGCATCTGAGGGGCTGTCTTGGCAGTGGAATGAGCTGGCAATACCTCATTAACCTCCACTGATTTACTGTAGGACTGCAAATGGCTTGGAATTGTTCTTTGTTATTTAAGCCACACCACACACCACACACAGGATTCTGCAAGAAAGAATACATTTGCAAGATGTGGAAGCTAGGAATACCTCATTAACCTCCACTGATTTAGGATTGCAAATGACTTGGAATGGTGATTTGTTATTTAAGCCACAGCACACAATAACCAGGATTCTGCAAGAAAGAATACGTTTCCAGCATGTGGAAGCTGGGGATTTCACTGGAAAAAAAATAGAAGAGTAAACCAACCAAAAGTGCACAACTAATTTTAAATATTTGATTTGCAAAGCTAAATTGAATTAACTTTGCATGAGAAAGTGAAGAATGCTGTATTAAACATTCACAGAAGCTTGTGTGGTGTGTGCCTAAGTATATATGCATCAGTTGGGGTGGGGTTGAGTTTCAAGGCTGGATGAAAAATGGAAGGTGATAGCTGGGAATGGAGAAATGTGCTATAGAGCATCTATTTGGGAAGTGAAGTCAGTCTGTCGGGGAGACGTCCTGGCCAACAATTCCAGCCCATGTTCTGTTCCACTGCTTGGCTCTGGAAGTTACTTTTCAAAGCCAGGCATTTTTTTAAAAAAAATATTAAGAAATAGTTCTAAAATTGCTCGGCTATCTGCTCACCGTTTTGTCTTTCTGGGCTAAATTGTTGCTGCTTTTAAAAATGCCTTCCAGTCTGAAGGCTGGCACATGTTGGAAGGGTCAGGCCTGTGCAAGAGGGCCCTGCCTGTGCCAGACCCATGTGTGTCCTCTTGGCCCTTCTCCAGTGTCAAATTCTCAATATCAAGCTATTTCAAGCTCGTCTTTTTTTGTCCGACATTTCATAATACACCCACTCATACATGAAGACACCCAATGGAAAGCAGAAAACTAAATTGTTTTCATAAACCGTGCCTTAGTTACCAGAAATTGCCATAGATACATTAAGCAGCCTGGTTGCCTCTGTGTGGTTGATACTTACCCTTCTCACTATGAAGAAACCCAGGATATTGTTCTGAACATATAGTACCGACAGAGGGCTGCAGTAACTGGCCTCCCAAAAACATTCTCCTTCTATCCTATGACATAAAACACAATGCCATAGATAACATGAACTAGCAGACAGCACTACTTACTTCCGAGAAGTTCATACCGAATCCCCCAGCTAATTTATAACAGACCTTGTGATCGGTGGCACAGACCATATAGTACTAACTAGGGTCACATTAGGGGCAACACATGCCGAAAGGAATCAAGAACGAATGGAGAAAGATTCTGGTGCAATATGAAGTAGTCATGTACTTTAAGATCACTTTATTCACCAGTTAGCATTTAGCTGTCCAGTGATAGATACCTTTTCTTTGTTGTCTGTAAGAAGCTTGACTCCTGTGAAAAAGCTGTATTTTGGGGCATGACATACTGTAGTCTGATGACTCAGAAGTGAGGAATTATTTTATTATTTTGGAATATACAGTATAGCGCAATGCCACAGTTTGGTACTTGGCTGTATCGTTTGGAAATATTTGACCAAACCTCTGCAATGGTACCATGTAATACAGCAGCAGAATCGTGTGTCTGGGATGCCAAATGAAGAGATGAACTGGGTGTTATGGATTTGCCAGATCCTCCCACTGTAACCATGACTGAGCACATATCTTTTGAGGGCAGGTTTTTTTTTCTGCAGTTGAACTCCTTGGCTCAATAGCTTAGTGTGTGAGCGTGAGAAGGATTATCAGAGGAAATGATGGCCTACCTAATCCCAGGAGGTCACTCGCCTAACTCTAATTGTTCAAGCCAAGAGATATTTATGTTATTTCCATGCTATATGCAGGATAAAAAATAGAAGGGGAAAGAATTATAGTCTGAAAAATCAAATGGATACACAAAGCAAAGATAAAAAAAAAATAAATATGTGTTAAGAATGAAATGCTCAATAGTATTCCCTCAATAAACTTATAAAATAATAAAACCTTTGAACCTACAGTATATATTTTTTAAAACATGTGAGGGAATTAACTTGAATTGATGCTTAAGGGAAGACATCACCAATAAAAATGCTTTAGCTCAATTCTGCACCTCACTAGTAGTTCCAGGATCTACCAGAAAGTCGAAACAAACTCTGTAAGTGTCCAGAATGCTTGGAGAAGGAAGAAGATTTACTCTGTTGTGTCAGTTTAGACAGAGAGCAACACAGCTGACAAGTGGAAGACAGCAGGACAGACATACAGTACAACCAGATCTCCAAACAGACCAAGGATCTCACAATGGCTGTAGCTCCCTCTAGTGGATAGCATCTCATTCAGAGGAGAAAGAAGGGAAACACGGGTTAACACATCACTGTGAGGTCCAAAATTAAAGAAAGAATGTCCTTATGAAACAAGAATAACCTGACTAACAGGTTCGATAAATCTGCATTATTTTGTATCCAGGCACCAGTTGTGCTCTGAAGAGAGTTTGTACGCTGGCCAGCACTTGAAGAGTTAGAATTTCTGCACTGGTCCAGAATGCAGCCACCTGGGGAAAAAAAAACTCTTTAACAGCTAATTCAACAAACCACTAAGAGCAGAGGCCACTAAAATCTATAAATGTGTGGAATCAAACATCTGAAGGAAAATAGATAAATCGCACCACCTTGGAATGTGTTATCATGTACATAGATACGTCTGAATTTGCATTTCGCAAGATTGACATTTGAATGCCAGGATGCCATTCTATGAAATGCCAGGTCATAGAAAGCCAGGATGTTCTACTGTTGGAACTTTCCATCTATTTTTTTCCACTCAGGCTTTCAAATTCTCAATGTGATTTTCTAGTACAGAGCACAGCGATATTTCAGGAAACACGATCCATTTCTAACAAAGAAGTAGAGAAGCAAGCCAATGCATTTAATGGATGCATTGATAATATGTCCCTTAAAATAAAATCAATCCCTTTGTTTAAGAACTATGTTCCATGTAAACGACTATCTCACAATGATAAATATTCAAAATAACAAATTAAATTAAGTTTTACCACAAAGCTGTTTTGTTGTGATTTCAAAATTACTAGTTTGCTTTTGAAATGAGTAATGTGTGTATAGAGTACATTTATGTTATGATGCTAAGATGTGTAGCAAAACAGACTGAACACTGAGCACAAGATACATGTAATTATTCCCATTACATAAAGAGAATGTGTTTTCGTGAAGGTTATCACTGTGTGCTTCTGTTGTGTTCCAGTGGTAAGGACGGGGGAGGGCTGTCATAGACATACAAATTTAACAAAGCACAGTTAGTATTGGGGAACCCTTTTTTGCTTTTTTACTTTACTTTTGAAAAAGTAATCCATTACAGTTAAAGACTACTTGTGTAAGAGATAACATTTTTAAATTGGGAATCTGAATGAAATTGCTTTTATAAGGTAATGCAATACTTTACATGGGACCTAAGCACACACAACATTGATCACTCTGATGACTTAAAATGATTTTTTTTGCCCAACTTGTTAATTTAAAAACATAATCCTTTATACAAGTAACTGTTAAGGATTGCTTTTTTTAAGATAACCTTTCCTAATGTTGTGCTTGTTGTGATAAAGTAGAAACATCGCATACTATGTTTACTAAAACATTAGAAAATATTACATTTGTGAGAGACGTAACAGATACAAGATGTCAGTTTTTGTTATAAGCCCGGCTACCTTAAATGCCATTAAAAACAAGTCACTAATATAAACCTTAAAGCATGTATTATTTCACGTTTTTAAAATTTCTTTACAGTTAATGGGGTTAAAATGATAATTGCTTCACATAACCTCAGTCTGGACTGGATTTCTTTTTTTTTTGCTTCATTATAAAATCTGCAGTATTTCAGTTTCAGGAAAATAGGAATATCGGGCCATTGCTGTTTAGCCAGCAAGGATATCTGAGCTCATACAGGTGTGTTTCTCTCAGTACCTGTCTGTACGATGGTTCACATTGGTGTACAAGTTGGTACGTCTGTTTTCAGCAGGTAACAGCCTGAGTTAAAGGAATAGCCCCTTCTCTTCTTTAAAAAAAAAGAACAAGAACAGCCAAAATAATTACTCTCTTCTGCTCTGGATTAACTTGTCAGATTTTTTTCTCTTAAAAGGAGCAGCCAACCTTTCTCTGCTTTGAAGTCATGTCTGTTTTCCAAACTGTCAAAGCATATCCCACCCTGCCTTGGCTCAGGTTTCAATGTGGCGGGCCAAAAGCTGTGAGGAATCATTAAGGCAAGAGGCTGATAATTATTATTGGGTGTCTTAATGCAATGGCCTGAGTGCATAGCCTAGGGAATGAGCACCTCCTCTTGTTGCACTCCTCCACTGCTCTTTGTGGTATTCTTGCCTCATGTAGAGTGGCTACAGCTGTATGTGAAGCGGACCAACCTTGCTGGATCCGCAGGCACAGTCCCTTTACAAGGGGTATCCTAAGACGCACAAATAATTGCTATCCCTCACCACTACTGTAAGAACATCTGAATGAAAAGACAGAAACCCAAGACCTTGCAAAACTATTGTAGTACTGAATTAAAATCCCTTTCTTCCCCTTAAAATGTTTTAATCTGTTTTTTTTTTCATTTCTTTTGCAGACGTGTACAGTACCTGTTGTGCACTTCAAACTGAAATTAATTTGTCCTGTATTGTCATCCTCTTTCCAGCTTTGCTTCCTTACGGGCAGTGTAGCATTTTAAATCTTATTTTAAGATAAATGAAATAATAAACATTATTGGGGGGTCAGACGTTTAAGCATTAGCTTTCTAGCACAGACACTTTAAAACATAATATTTAAAAAAAGTGTCGTTGGTCTAACATTAAAGTATTTGATTCAGTGCTTGGCACTGTTTCTCGTATACTGTAGCAAATGGGCAATTGATCTTACAAAGGCAGCTTCTTTTCAAATTCCTACCACCCCTGAGAAGAACATGGAAGCAGAATGGCAGAAGGCAGAAACTTGAACGTATAACATGTCTTTGAACTGTGACTCCAAACAATACAAAGTATTCAATAATAGTAAAACATCATTATGGTTAAAAATCTCTGATGAATAGCTTTGGTAATTGTATTTGAGGCACTGTACAATACTCTCACTGTCCTCTGCTGGCATCTTGTTGCTGAAGAGCTGCACAACAAATCAGTGCACATTAATAATTTAACAAGATTAATGCTATGCAGTCCAGGTCCACTTGAAATGCTTGAGCACCAAAGATTCGTATTCCATTACTGGGACAAAAATTGTAAGCCAGTATACCTTACTGTAATCGGAAGCACAGTGATATTATAGTTTAGATCCTTCAAGAGAAACGCAAAGTCCTTCCCACTTGATGGAATGAAATGGACCTCTGGAATGTTAATGTCACTAGTCAGCCCAATGGAGGACGATACATTTCTGAAAGTTAAAGCTTTAGTGTGTACTCTGATATTCTCTACAAGAGAATCTCTTCCATAGTCATCCAATGATGAGTGTGTGTGTGTTGGATTTCTGGCATCTCTTTAAACCACATGAAATCTGAAAACGATTATAAGAAATTTGGATTGCAGTATAGGTGAACGATACAACAACCACAACCTTCGATCATTTATTCAATCAAAAGTCCTGTATATCAAACCTGAAAAGAACAGCAAACATCTTTTCCAAAAGGCAGTGTCTTTTACTTCCAATGAGGGAGATCTTCCTGGAAGGTTGACAAGTATAGTACTGCTTTTCTTCAGTTTTTAAAAGTGTGTTGTGACAGAATGTCCCTAAACCATTTTTATTTGTCCCCTTTATGAGAAGCTTCACATAAATTGCTTTGAAAAAAAAATCTGGAACAGGACAAAACGCTCTGCATTCCTTCTTCATGAAGAAGTTAAAGTCACGTGCTGGAGTAAAATTTCCAAAGTCTGTTCTTCTTCAGAGATCAGAGGAGCATGAGGATGAACAGATGGAGACATGGCCTCACGTTTTATGATTTACAGTTTCACTTGAAGATAAGTAATATGGCTTGCTCTAACAGGACCTTAGCTCTGTGCTTCTGGGGTGCTCTGCTCAGCTTCTGTCTGGAGTGATGACGACTGAAATATGAATCAGAACTTTTATAGTTCAAAATATTATATTTGATTAGCTGCATATGAAACTGAACAAGAAAGATATACAGTAAGTCAGGGGTGATAAAAGCCAAACCCCTACAGAACCTGTCTGCACTCACTTTTGTCTTCTTGAGCACAACTGGATAGGCAACCTGCTGTGCTACCTCATGCCTACCCTTCCCTTTGGAGTCTTGCCCTTCCAGAGGAAAAAGCTGGTACTGTATATTAGTCCTTTGTATCAATTTAAATATTCTCAAACACACTCTGAAAGCAGAACAGGGGGCAGGAGCTCTTCCATTTGTATTGAATGGATAAAAATCTCTACCGTTAATAGAGATAAAAGCAAATCAAAAGGAAGATTTTTTGCTTCCTGCTCCTTCACATGTAATTGACTGAAAAAACATGCAGTCTGACATTCGATTTATTTAATCAGCCACTGTTAATTAATCCTCTCCCCTCCACAGAGTACAATGTAATCACAATAAACCATCTGGTCTTCATATGCTTCTGTATGTATCAAAACAATATATCCAATTCTATTAATTATCGTACTTATCAATTCTAATTACTTAAAAAAACCTGTCATGTTAAACACTAAACCATTTGTCTTCCAGGAACAGATACATTCAGTTCTACAGGAATCCATTTGTCTCTGAGTAAGTAACCAGTGGAACACACTGGTCCTGTTAAAGAGATCACAAGGTACATTTCACAAGGAGTCAATACAGTTTGTATCTGAAGTAACACTGTTATAATAATTTCCTTTCTACCCGTAAGGGTGTTTGATATCTCTCTGCAAACGTGTGCACTGTATACAAGATCATTTGAGTTCCCTTCAGCAAAGCAGTAGACAGGTTTTCTTTTATGCCATTATTTATGTTTTGTTGCTGATGGAATATTCACCTGCAAGAAGCTGGTAATAATTCTCACTACTGTAATACAAGTACTTGAATACCACAGATTTTAGTACAGCATTATCACGTAGCTTTTAGCTTAAAATACTCACTGTATTCCTGAAAACTCTTGTAATTCCCTCTTCCAGTCGAATACAGGAACAGTACTGACACTATTATTCAAGACGTTTTTGAACCACTAAGTAAATAAAATGAAATAGTTGAGAGCATTACAAGCCATTTACACTTTTAGTAATAAGATACGACAGATGTGGAGCCTCTATCATCTTAATGGTGCCCACAAGAATTTGTCCACGTAATAGTGCAAAGCACAGCGCTAGATACCATAGACATACAGTACAGTAGATGAAATAGAAGCAATTTCGAATTTAATAAACATTTAAAAAATATTAATCATTTTTTCCCAATAAACAGATTAGAAGGCCTTGAGTGCACGGTCTTCCTTCCTCTACTGTTGCACTTTTAGCTGCCTGGTAACTGAGTTCTTTTGGCTTCGAACTGAGATTTGATTTGCCTCCACTCTTCTCTAACATACTGTACTGTAGGTATGGGGTTATTAACTCATACACTGTATATTCAAATGTAGTTTGGAAGTGTGCCCAACTAAAAATAGGCCATTTCAAGACTTATACAAATATCATTTAAAATCTGGGGAGACTAAATCTTTGTTTTTTTAAAATACATTTACACTGGAGCGAACCCCCTCTTGTGAAGCCACCTGGAGAGAGTGAATCACTGGGACAGTGAACTCCTCCTCTCGACTCTCTGGTCCCACAGATCACACTTGAAAGGAGGACAGAAGGGACTGTAATCTCAGTGGCTGCTGGCAGCCCAATACCATTCTGTTTGTACTGTATGTGGGCTGCTTAACCAAACACAGATGGGTGCTCACGCCAGACAAGAACAGATATCTCATTTACATTTCATTATGCAGAGGTTCTTAAACTTGCTCTTTGAAATGGTACCTCGAAACAAGAAAAAAGTCTAATCTCTTGTCTACAACAGTGGTGCCCTGACCACAGAATCCTGATGCAGCCTTTCTGTACTGCAGGCTGAGTTCTTCAAACTGTGGATTTGATCACTTCTTTAAAAATAGCCAGGTTTGGCATAAATTGTGCTGTTTTTTTAAAGAAAGTGGCTTTCAATTTCTTATGTTGAATAAATCTGGATCACATTATAATACAATTGTAAAAGATTTTCAATTGTGATGCCTCTTTGAAATCTACAAAATTAATATTCAGAGATAAATACATCTCTATATTATTTTTTGATAGGCATATAGATACATTTCAGCAGTAATATAGAGCCACTGTAATATAGTATAAATCCTCTTTCTGATAATCGCATAGAATTTATTTCCAATGGGTTTCAAAGAACCTGTTATCATTATCAGCAAAACAGCAGGTGGTAAAAGCTTGAAAATGTCACCAGGTTATTGCTGTCAGGTAATGAAAGCCAGGACATTTATACTATAAGATGCAGCCCGCTGTGATAAGTTAAAACCTTACATTTTCAAATGCTAACTATAGAGATCACCAATTCAAGAGCTACACGTAGATCGGGGGAGTGCCTCCCCTTCTTGTAGAGATCTGGGGCTGAGTGATAATGACTGGGGCTTATCATTGTCAGGCACTAACCTGACATTCAGACACTATTCTAAAACATTTCCCAGAGCAATGTAATACAATGTCCTTCCCAGTAAAGAAGCATTTGGGAATTTACAGATTTCCACCCATCTGTATTATCTCTACTAACAAAACCCTGCTTCCTCCTTTTGAAAAAAGTATTTTTTCAGTTTCAAAACTGATACGTTTTTACATTTTCTTTCTCCCAGATTTGGACTGTGCAGTGCAGATTTCATGTCTCTGCTGTACTCTACCATGAATGTCATGCACAGAGACCTGTTTTCAACTCGGAATCAGCTGAATATCAGAGGAGCTGCTTAAAGTTGCCAATTGGCTCTAGATCAACTGGACTTCTTCAGCCATGGCTGGTTTTTCACCTTGACTCTCAGCAAAAACACAGAAGTTGAACAATATTTGTGCTTAATCTTTGATAGGCACTATTAAAACAATTATTATTAATGTAGCCACCACAAAATAATATCTTGAATATTTAAGATTTTCACAATTTCTTTTCACATTTTTTTTGCTCTTATCTTACAATTATCCACATTGCAAATTTGGCCTCTGTTAATTCATACATCTTCCTAATTTGTACTTTGGAAAAAGTGAGCAACAGCTGTTCTGACCAGCTGATCAGTCTTTGATTGACAATAAGAAATAATTCGGCAATGTGATTCTGCTTATTTTACAAGTTAGTTTGTTTCAGTTTAGAAGGAACATGTGAGGCCTGTCCTGCCTCAATGTTTCTGGTTGAGTTAGGGCCAGTTGGCAATGCGGGAGCTGCTGAGTGTTCATCACAGTACTCCACTACCTGGTTTCGATGAGACCTTTCTTCACTAAGGATAGCTTTGTGATGATGAGACACTTGATTCCAAAAAACATTTCTATGCTAATCTGCAGAAACTCCTGCCCTCTGTTATGAATTTGAAAATCCACCCCCTCCCACGGTCTGTTAGCTGTGGCATGCTGATGCAGTTCTGTATTATATTGGCTTCTAAGTACAAAGAATGTCATGCTGTTAATTACTCACTGGAAGACATCATTTCAACTGCACATACGATTGCAGCTCTGCTGAGCATGATGACATTCTGGTTTGTGTTTTTTCAGGCAACTCAGATTATGTAAGCCTTGTGGTGTTCTTAAATTAGATGTAGCTGCTTTTTTTCCCAGAAAATATTTGCTTGTGCAGGGTTTAGCAAGAGGTCTGTGGTCTTGTTGGTAAACATGTGAGAGATGTGAGCTGAATTGGTTTTGAAAGCCGAAGCCTCTGTGTCAATAGGGAGTGTGTTCTACAGCCAGGCCTGAGAGAGAGGGCCTCGTTCCTCCTGGCTGGCATCTCTACAGTTTTCAATGTACCCCAGCTCCATCCTTTTATATTTACATTCTACAACTGCCACTTTCGGACAGGGCTTGAGAAGGAAACAGACCTCTCACTCTTTCTACATACGCTTACACCCTGAAGATAAATATGAAAGAGGTGCCCTACACCTTGAAATCTCTGCAAGAGGGTAGAAAAACCTCAGTGTGTACATTTTGATCAATGAAGCATATTGTCTTCTGAGCACTAGCTACAGGATACATTTGTTCAGTCTCTTATCAAAGGGCAAACTTGGATAGGTTCCAAGGCACTCAATTTATTCGAATAAAATTAATCTGTCTTGTTTTGTTACATAATGTAAATGGAAGCTGCCCTTCTAATCTGCCACTTGACCTTTTCTTTCTTTTTTTTTCAGTGTAACTAATAAAGGAGGAATGGTTACCATTGCAGCTTCGTAGTGGTGGGGCCCAGGGTTCAGTTCTTGGGGTGCAGGGTGCTGTCTGTATGGATTTTGTTGCTCTCGCCGTGTTCACATGGGATTCTTCTGGGTGCTCTGGTTTCCCCCCACAACCCAACGACATACAGTACTGGCACTGTAAGTTAACTGGCTTCTGGAACAATTAGCCGTGGTGTGAGTGTGTGTTTGTATCTGTGTGTGCCCTGTAATGGACTGGCATCCTGTGCAGGGTGTACCCTTCCTTGCGCCTGTTGCTTGCCAGGATAGGCACTGGCTCCCCCACAACCCGGTATTGGATAAACTTACACAATGGATAGAAACAACTAGTAAGACTGCCAGTGCTAATCAAAGGATTTTTTTAATAATACTCTTATCCATACGACCTGACTTTATATAGGATGACATTTGCTACATTACTTCAAGTGCTAAACCTAGTGGTAAAGATTGAAACTGCAAGTGAGTAATCTTAACATTTTCATAGGGAATCTCTACCATTTTCCATATTTTATATTTTATATTTTATATTTAGACTTTCCAGTATGTGTCTTGAGAACAGCACAGTGATGTGAACATTAGCACTCCTGTCTCACAGGTCTTTTGGCCTGGTTTGGACTACAGACTAGTGCACCCTGTGTGAATAGCTTGCATCTACCTGGGTTTTATCAGGAGGTTCTGGCTTTCTCCTACTGTACCTCTCAGAGACATGCAAACAATGAATTGTCCAAGTGTAGGCATGCCCTGTGATGGACTGGCGTCCCCCCCCAAGGTACAGTCCTCCCTTGTGCTCTATGTATCTGTAATACATAAAGATTGCCTCGAGCCTTATCAAAAATAGGCAGCTTTCTAATAATAGACAACTTGTTGCCTTAGCAAACAAATACAGTACAAAACCAATATGTAAAACACCCCACCAATAAAAATAAGAAAATGATGTATTTCAGAATTTTCCCCAAACTGGCACCAACTATTAAGAAGTTAGTTCTTGTGGAAGTAAATTAATTATAGAGATGGAAAAAAAGTCCTTTCCATGTCCAGTTTCCAATGTTTGCCCGAGTGGCCTTTATTTCTTTCCTTATTAAAAGCCTACACTGTTTGTGTTTTAAAATTACTGCCTGAGGGTCAGAGTTCCCCCTGGTGGCAGGGGTAAGAGCAATAACTCATCCCCTGCACCATGATTTCTTACTCCTGGCCCGGCCAGACAGCGCTGGAGCTGGCCCGACAGTGGGGTATGGAGCTCAGAGCAGCACGCAATGCCTGGGACAACAAGCCAAGCTGCATTTTTAACCTTAGAGTCATTCTGTGCCTCTGCGGAACACTTTGGCTTTTCAGACTGCAGAATGTCCCCATTTCACCTGCAGCTGCACAGCTAAATGAGGAAGACGAGCACAATCAATATGCTGGATGAGAAGGTCATTGAGGAGGGACGATGAGGGCTGCTGGGTGATTTCCTGATGGAATGGTGGAGGAGCTAATCTGAATGTAAAGTGGAGGATCTGGAGGGATTAGAAACAATGGATCAATGGCATAGAGATCAGTCTGAATTCTAGATGGGGATGATGGCAAAGTTGCCAGCTTGCTGTTATGATCATTCCTGGCATCCTGGAACTATAAGCTGACAGTACAAAATCTGGTTTCCTAGAGAAATTTCATTCAGTTAGCAGTTTAGGAGCAATTCAAATTTTGGCTGGCACTGAAACTCATTTGACTTGGTTTGAAGTTTAGTGAATGCCCTGTGGTCCAAGTTTGACTAAGTCCTCTTCGCATTAGAGGATCAAACAGTTCAACAAGGTTGAATGTGGACAGAATATAACATGCATCCAAATTGTTTTCTGAGCAAATGATTAAGAAATTTTAGTTTTAAATGTATGTCAGTATAGGGAGTAAGTTAGAACTGAAGCTAGTGTTAGGCTTACAGTTCCCCTTGAACCTAGGCTTCTGACAATGCTTCACCTACTGTACATTTTGAAGTGGAATACAAACATACAGTATTATCAGTGATGCTTTGTACTTACGTGCAAATTTTGAGGCAGACTACAGTTGGCAATATAATCAGTATAAGGTTTTCTATTGAGCAGTAGCCTATGTTCTGCCAGTGCAAAATGTTTAAGATAAGCTTGAGCCTTCTATCACATTATCTTAGTTAAACCATGAGGAAAACAACCATAAACCTCATTGAAGTCGAAGCTTTTCGGTTTGCTAACCCTAACCAGGGACTTTTTGTAGCCCTAGATTCTGTGCTCATTTCACACTAATCGCAATGTTACTCCAAGAAAGGATAAATATTTTCTTCAAAAACTAACAAGACATATAATTAAAACGGCTACAAATGTGTGACCATAACCATTATAAATTAAGGTTGAAGCCTTAACTGTAAAAAGAGGAAGGGAGATGGAATGAGAAATCCAAGGAAATGAGAGTTTCATTGCTGGGAAGGACAGAGTGAGACAGAAGGACGTTTGGACGAGTGGGATGGGGAAAGGAAAAGAGAACGAATGAACATGAGTGTTGGGGGACAGAAGGAATGCACACCTTGTACGTTATCAGCTCTGGTATGCTGCTCTCATAAATTCTTCAGAAGAGCACATGTGTCAGGTGATTACAATCAAATGAAGATTCATGATCTGGAATGCCAGATCTCCTTTAGGAAGATAGTGAACAGACCTCATGGACAGCTCCCACTTTCTGCTAACAGCACCCCATGGACAAGACTATGGGCAAGGCCAGGGTTAGGTCAGACAGCAGCAAAAAGAATAGGGGTGCGAGATAGGCCAACTTCCTGTAATATACCATACTCTGAGAAGCATGACATAGCTAGCTAACAGCTTTTCAGTGACAAGTCAAGAAAATTAAGTGATGGAATTTCCCAGCTAAACTGCTACTGTACTTCTTCATGCATTCCCCAGCAACATTTCATACCATCCTTTCACAGCATCCATAAGAGTCACAGATTAGGGTTTATAATCACAAGGCAGCTATACCAGCTTCAATTTCAAAAACACCAGGGAGAGCCTGAATAAAACAACATTGGATAGTATTGGCAGGTCTGCAATAAACAGTACTGCTGGTCTCAACATTTTACAACTAGTTCATAAACGATAAGAAAAAAAAGTGTTTAATAATAATATTCTTGCTTTGTCATTTTTTTCTCCATTTTCATTTTTCTTCCTGTATTTATTTCTTTTTTGCTCTGCCAGGGTGGATTTCACTGTTTCCAGCAGGACTGAGGCTCTGGCTGCTAGAATCTCTCTTATTAATTTCACAACAGGGTCCCAAGACCTGTGTAGTTTAAGAAAGTCTGTGATCTGGGGAGCTGAGGCCTGTGTCACAGCAGGACTGACAGGAGCTGAAAGGGAGTTGGGAAGAAGGAGAAGGAAAAGGAATTTAAAGCTTTTGGAGTGTTGTGTGTGTTCTTAAGATTGTTTCACAGGCCAACAAAGATAAATGTTGGAAAGTTGGAATTTATGGAGTGTAAATACCAACTACATTTCAACACTCATTCTGGCTGCCAGGGCTAAACCAAAGCGGCAACCTTCAGTTCCACTTTCTTGGCCCACAAGTCATTTGGCACAGAGCATTTCAACAAAGGCCAGCTGTCAGCCATGTTCCCTAGCACGGCTCCACTATACAAATCCACACGGAGTTACTCCTACCCTATTTTCCTATAGTGTGTTAATGCAGCGGTTTCCTATTGTCCTAGAGTATGTTTGTCCAGAGGTGTCTGATAGATTGCTTTATAACTATGCAAACAGATCAAAATTGACTGACATCTACAGTATATACAATGACATTTAAAATTGAAACAACCGCAGCATATACAGTACATGCTCTTCTATTGCATAACAGTGCAATTTTTCTCAGAACTATTTACAATTCTATTTATAAAGTGATTTTTTTTGTTTTAAAGGATCTCAAAACTTTGAACATGCATGAGATAACCCATCTCATTCACCATGGACTGCTAGGCATGTTGTCATGAATGGTCATTAGAAAAAAATTAAATAGATAAATAATTTACCAAAGGCAGAAAAGCATCATGTACTGGGAATCTTCACATGTAGTTTTGCGAAACTATTTTAAACGCCCCCCCCGTAACTCTGCTCAGGACTGTGACAGGGCAGTGAATGTGAGGTTACCTTAATCTAATCTAGACTGAACAATGTTATAAAGCACTAAAAAATTCTTCACCTTTAACTTCACTGTTACTTTGATTTCTTATTCCATTTTATGTCGTTTTTTATACTATCTTGATGGTGATGATCTTTTTAACCCAAGTGGAAAAAGAAAAAAGAGAAGATGACACCAGGCCACCATTTCCAAACATGTCTGCTTATCTTAGGCCTGGAATCCCATTACCAATATCGCATTCACCGCTGGTAAACGAGAAGGTGTAATTGTAATTTCTAATTTATCACACTATTTTCTGAGATTTAGAAACCAGACTGAAGAGATGCCTTTTAAATGACAATAACAGAAAAATAAGAAATTTAAATAACTATAGATGAGGTTGACAAAAGTTTTTATACTTTGGTACTGTTTTTTAAAATAAATAAAGTATTTAAATAAAGCAACATTAACATTCTATATTGCACTAAGGTCCCATTCAGAATACTGTGTATGATTTTGGTCACCTTGTTGTAGATAATATATTGCTGCACTCAAATCAAGAGAGAACAGAGAAACCAGAAACATTCTGGGGCTAAAGAGAACACCCGACAGTGATAGGCTTAAGGAACAGAGAAAACTGAACAGAGAACAGAGAAAATTGTAAGGGTACCTGATACTGTACAAGTATTTCAAATCTTCAAAAACACAGATAAATTCAACTATTCAGCCATGTTGTTGCAGTCCATACCCAGGCTTCTTTCAAGAAATGCCTGGATGAGATCCTTAGAACAATTACAGTACCTAGTAAGTGACAAATGGGACAGACTGTCACAATGACCTCCTCTTCATTGGAACCATTCTTATGTTCATTATGTGGACTTGTATTTGCAAAATGGTGAAGAATCTAGATTAGATTAGGGTGTTTTTCAAACAGTACATTCTACGGCAGACTTTGAAAAGGGAGAAATGAACACACTTTGAATGGGATGTTAACCACATTGATAACACAGTTCCTTTTAAAAAGACAAGAGCAAGAAGACAGCCAACAGAACTTAAGAATATATGAGGTGTGAATGTTTAAAGCTCTTTCCAAGTTCATTGCAAAAGCAATGTCATGAGCTGAAGGTTTGGAAATGGATAGTGAGGCTTTGTCTAAGTTTCCTCTGCTCAAGAATACTGTTTGAATGCTGGATGGCATTGAGCTAAGGCTCCACAAGCTGTGACCAGGATTATCTGAGCTTTGCGCTGCCCAAGCACTGACCTTGTACTGTTTGCAAACATCTAGCACAAAAGGTCTTTTATCAGCTGATGTGGTCAGAGCCTGCTGCTCACAAAAACAATTGAAATGTCAGGATTAGCTTTTTCCAAATCGCTTAGTGTTTTTCCCTCCCGTTAATCGGTTCTTTGTGTTTCCCAGTGTTGCACAGCACAGCTTGTTATTCTCAGACTCCCCTAGTGGCAGCTCACTTCCAAACACACAACATAGATTTCTGAACCTTTAAACACACTTTAAAGAACAAAAAGGCACAGCTTAGTTTAAGAGAAAATGAAATAATTTAGAGAGAAAACTACATCTGAGGAAACCCGAATGTCCTAACCTCTTATAACAAATTGCAGATTGTTTTTCAGAACTCAGAAAACAATATTCTCTGGCATAAATCCTGATTATCCAAGTCATTTAAATTAATGTAGTATTGTTCTAAATTACCAAAATTACCACCATGGTCATTGCAACTTTAAGTAGGCTTCTATCTTTTGTTGGAGAACTTTCAGATGCTTTTCAATACTGCACAGTTGTCATCTGAAGAGTCTGCAATGAGAAAGACTTATAATTCAAAACAAAAATAATGCAGTAGTCGCAACCACTTTTGATATACAAAATGTACACGCTTAAAAGCAATAATTGATTTTCCTTTTGTATGAAGTTATAAATATTACAAAGGAATGCTTGACTTTTAAGATAATGATAATGTTATACTTGTCAAGATAATGACAAATGGATGATAAAAATTCTTTCCAAAGATGGATTGAAAATTTGCAGCTAGTTTTTCTGTCTAGTTTGTTTCAACAGCTCTGCAAACTAATCCTTTCTGAAAAACAGCAGAAGAGCTGCTCCCATGCCTAACTGCAGCCTCAGTGGTGGCAGAATCCAGACACCTGATTGGCTGAGAGTTTGGGCTTATCAATGTCACTGCTCCACACTGAAGCTTCAGATCTGGGGTGCAAGGTCAGAGATAACTATTTCTGCTTTAATCAGGATGTTAATTTTTTTAAAAAGAATACAGTCAGTTTAGTCCAAAGCCAAAGTAAAATTTGTTTTGTATGCCAGATTTTGGCGATTTCAACCAAATTAGCCCTGTACTGTGTCTTGTGTTTATTCCCTGCTCTCTACAAGGCAGCATACAATCTCCATCTACACTGTCAGTGCTGGAGTATGGCATCTAATGCAAAGCTACTGTACAAGAAACTATAAATATAATTCTGGAAGGCATCTAATTTTTAATTCCTTGCAGGGCCTATCAAGAAAATAAAGCATATACAGTAACTGGGCTGCAGGCCACTTTTCTGGCACCCTGGAGTTTTATTTTGAAGAACCACCCAATATTCTTTCAATGCAATACTGTGCCATTCTGACAACATCTCCATTCTCCAGCTGTACTGCCCAACAATTATGCTAAAAGAGAATAGAGAATGGTGCTGCTGGAGATCAAGACAGTGCTGGATAAGTCCTGAGGAACAGTTAGCACTAAATGCAAGTTTTCTCACAAAACGTTAAGAATCCATATATAATGCCGTATATTTTATATAGCACTGCACATCAAACTGCACAATGGTTTCACTTGGGCTATTAAGTGTTGCACCAAGTATTATTGACATTTCATCAGCTTTGTGAGCTTCTCAGCTCTTACCATGAATAGTGAACGGCAGGAGCCTTTTTTATGACAAGAACAAAATTATAACTCTTTTTATATAAATCATTATTTTAGTTAATCACCTAATTCATCCAGAATTAAAAATAAAAGTTCCGTTACTGTATATCCTTCGAACTTTAACACTTGGGAAAATGTTTTTGGAATCTTGTACAACATTGCTGGACAAAATTCAATTTATATAGGTCAGCAGTAGTTAGACTGTAACAACAACAAACTATATCTGACGTTCTTTGAAAGGAGGGTGGAAAGTATTATCTTTTTCAACTCTTTTAGAAAATGGGCTTCAACAAGCCCGAGAAGAGTGCAAATAAATCTTTTTTTGATTCAGAAAGCATACTGGGTGCACTTTAAAAAGCACATTTTAGACAACTGACAGCAATGTCTGTCACTTTAGCAAATTCAACAGAATAAAACTTTTGCTACTAATGGGATTTTCATCACCTTGTAAACCATGTGACTCAACTTCACTCACAGAGATTAAGGTCCAGTGATGATTAAGGCTCTGATTATTGATTTCTGTGGGTGCAAAGGTTGAACAGCTTTATCAATCAGTAATGGCTTAACTGACACAATCTGCGCAGTAAATAGCAGAAATAGATGGGTGTTTTTACTTCAGAGAGAAACTAACGATTAGATCACTGTTTTTAACACTCGTAAATTAGCTGGAGATATGTAGATCGGACAGGTTCCTTCCACTGAAGTCTCTCCTGGAAAAAAATTTAATCAGCCAACGGTTGCTTTGTGCAACTGTTGACAATAATGGATCACAAAAGGTAAGAACTTCCATCATAATGAATCCTCAAATCCTGAAATGGGAGAATAATGATGATCCATGACCAAGGTGTGGATTACATCCACCCACCTATCAGCAGAGAGCTGCTTATTCCTGGTAAAGGTCGTGACAACCTGGTGCTAACCTGGAAACACTAGGAGCAATGCAGGACTACACCTGGGATGAGACTCCAGTCCATTGCAGTGCATGCAGACACACATGCACAAGGGACAGTGAACGACAGGAGGAGGACAAACAGACTCCACACAAAAGGCTTCTGTCCTGAACCAAACCTGGGACATAGAATCTGTGTGGTAACAGTGCTAAGTGCTATTCCACTATACTGCTTCCTGCATTATTATACAGTACATGCATTCAATCTTTTCTTTTACACCACAAGCATTCATTATTATTAGAGCGGATACCCAAATTATTGTGGTTCCTCTCATTCTCACTTAATTTAAATCAGACTATTTATTTTGTTCGATGTGAAACTCTCTGTTGTTATATAATCAGACTACTTCCTTTTTAATGTGATTTGAAACCTGTCAGCAGCAGGTCGGGTCTCCATCCCCGAGACGTATTTCCTCATTAATGTTCTGTTGATCCTGTCTCTCAGTAAAGTAATGCTGTCGATCTAAGATATGCTCAGGGTTGTTGATATAAAATATTTGGTACAGAAAGCGAGAATTTGAGGATAATGACCTTCATCCATTTTCTAATCTCTTCGTCAAGTTTAGGTTTGTAGGGGAGCTGCTGCCTAGCCTAGCAAGCAACAGGTGCAAGGCAGAGTACACAATGGCACGAACTACTGTAAACAGAAACACTTCCATATGGCAGCCAACCAGAAATGGCTCCCAATTTATCAGTAAACTCACACCAAACTGGCAATCAATTCAAATCTTTGAGGTTAACCCAAAGAGCTAAGCAAAACTTAACCTATCTCAGTCAAATTCCTACTCAATATACATCTCAGTAGTTCCCAGCCATCAAATAGACAAGGTCTTCTTCAGCATTAAATACATCTGACAGGTTTCTGTTTAAACAGCTAAGTTAATCACAGGTCATTACAGAAAATCATCCCCTCCATTTAAACACATTAAACTGCGGCACACTATCTCACCATTTCAGAGAACTACATACAGTACTATGGTGATTTCAAAAACCGCTCCCCCCAAAATTTGCAATTATCATTCGTTTTGAAAAAACAAAAGCCATGTGATCGCTGCTGCACGTTAGTTTTCTGTGTGCGAGAAGACATTCCTGGGGAAGCTAGATTAAGAGATACTAGTGGTTGCAGGGGGCGCGCCAGTGGAAACCCCACTAAATGGGGGAGGCTGCCGGAGCAGCTTGTGAAATAAAGGCACATCCTGCAGTGCGCTGCCACGTACCAGTGCACCCTGCTGCCAGGGCCCTGCTCGCCACAGCCTGGGCCCCACTGCTGCGACGGGGACTGACAGAAACAGACAGGGAGGGAGACGGGCTCTATTCAAACCTAGGCATCCAATTAGCATTTCTCATACAGCGCGGCCAGGACACACGGCCACCTGTAGTCGCTCTGTCAATGCTCGGCAACCTTTTCATTCCAACTTTCTTACTTTCAAGAGAGGGCAAAGGAAGAAAGACTTAAAGGCAAAGAAGATGATATGTGTGGAGAATATTTGATGGGGGTGGGGGTGGGAGAAAAGGGGAGAGGGAGAGAAAAAGAAAAGGACAGCGCAGCTCACAAGCATTGTGTTCCAGGAGAGTCTGTGACTGACTCAAGGAGTGGGACTGGGGGGAAGGGGTGTGTTCAGCAGGAAAGAAGCCCTGCCTTCTAGAACACGATTGGCTTCAGCCGGCCCCTGTGAAGATGGGGAAAGCCTGTGGGAGGAGGAGAGGACCTACAGCTTGTGAAGGGGCTGGAGGCTGGTAGACTCAGCCAGCTACAGCCTCTTATACAGTAGGTGCACCTCGTAGAGCCAGAGCAGAGTACTGTGAGGCTCCCCGCTCGCTTTCCTCAGAGCCACCTGAGTCAGCCAAGACAGCCAAGGAGCCCCAGCAGGCTTCAGGGCTGAAGCTGCAGAGTCCTGGATCAACATTTTCCTGAAGGAGGGGGCTGAACACAGCTTTGTTCCACAGCTGTAAAGTTCTGTGAAGAAGACTGTTCCACGCTTTCTCCATTAAAAGAAAAAAAAAGTTTCCTTTAGAAAGATGGCAATACCAAGGAATCAGGCATCACCCACCAAAGCCATGGCCCTGGCGCTGGGACTCTTTTTCCTCACCTCTGTGGCATCCGCAGAAGAGTACGACTACTACAGCTGGCAGTCGGACAACTTCCACAACGGGCGCTTCTACACCAAGCAGCCGCAGTGCGTGGATATCCCCGCGGACCTGCGCCTCTGCCACAATGTGGGCTACAAGAAGATGCGGCTGCCCAACCTGCTGGACCACGAGTCCATGCCGGAGGTCAAGCAGCAGGCCGGCAGCTGGGTGCCGCTCCTGGCCAAGCGCTGCCATGCTGACACACAGGTCTTCCTGTGTTCCCTCTTTGCGCCCGTGTGCCTGGACCGACCCATCTACCCCTGCCGCTCTCTGTGTGAGGCCGTGCGGGATAGCTGTGCCCCGGTCATGGAGACCTACGGATTCCCCTGGCCTGAGATGCTTCAGTGTGACAAATTCCCTATCGACAATGACCTCTGCATCCCCATGCAGTTCTCGGGTAACCACGCCACGCAGACTCCAGGTAATGTCATCTCTCCTAATTCCCTGGGCTCTAATCACTCCAGTTTTCTTAACAGACCCTGTACTCAGTACTGGCTTCTTCTAGATTAAGAGCAACACAACTAACAGACAGACAGAAAAAGGGCCGGGAGGTTAAGAATGCACTATGGGAACTGCACGCAAGGATAGATGCTCTGTTTGCATGCAGAGCTGTTTGACAATTAATGGGTATTCCATGGGTGATTTAAGGATTAACGTAGTGTTTCTATGAAGACAAAGCAATGGCAGCCTAAAGCTGCGCAAGGTCTTTGGAAAGTTAAAAATGAAAGAAACTGATAAACAGCAACAGTCTGAAATAGTGTCTCTAAAACTCAACTGTGATAAAATCAAAACGTCAGAAAATGCTTTCCTGATAGTGTTAGCATTATCCTAGCAGTGTTGACATTTTATCAGGGTAAGTGTGAGTCTGACCTAAAAACTGTGTGGAATAAATCAAAGAAATTTGTAGTTATTTATAGCGGTTTCCTTAAAATTGGAATACTTCCGTTCAAATTAAAAACAGGAGTTCATTGAATATGATACTCTACAGATCAAAATTCATTACATTTATTGTATAATACAATTTTTGGGGCACAACTGATAAAGTTTTGGATGTGTCTGTAAGCCATTTTTAGAAATGAACTTTTTATAATGACTTATGGCTGATGAGGTGAGTAGAAAGTCAAACAAAATCACCAAACTCTTAAATAAAACCATCGGGAAAGTAAAAGCATTTGCAAGCACCATTCAGTCATTAATTGTACTTTTGGTGTGGAAGGCCTCAAATCTTTTCATTTACATTTTCTTCAAAATGGATCACACATCAATATAAATCCCAAAAGAAACATGTTCTTGTTCTCCGCTCTAATGGTGGAAATAATCACATTTCACAGAGATGATGCTTTCCTACAAGTCAGGCCAAGCTTTTGTGCAAGTCTGAGTCTCAAAAGATACTAGTGATACTACTGAAGGTACTGCAGAGAGAATTCAACATTTTCTGCAGAAACCAAAACTTGTTCTTCAATTTCACTACTAATAAAAATAATGTAATTTGGAATGTAAAAGGTCTCGCTGTGATTGAGCTTGTTCTCTCTCTTATTTACCTTGGCAGTTAGTCAATTAGGTAGCCAGCCAATTACTAGAGATCACTAATTAGTCAGAAGGAGAGAAAATGAGTGAGCTTTCTTGAGTGCCCTGGCCAGAGAGAAGAGAAGGGGGACAGTCTGAGAAAAGTAATTGAGGGGAGGACTGAGGGAAGAAAAGGGGGCAGTAGAGTGGGGGAAAACGCTTGAATAATAGAAAAAAAACAGAAAAAAACAGGGACAGGGGAGTTATAGAGAGGGAGAGGGACAAACTGCTTTATGAAACAGAAGGAAAAGAAAACTGAAGAAGGGGAATATGACAATGGGAAAAAGGGGCAGACTGCTAAGTGTCACTTAATTCCTGCCTGCAGCTTTCAGTTTTATTTTAAAATAACTGCAAGGAGTAACAAGCAAAATAAAGTGCAAATAACAGTAACAACTAATACTTTTTTATTTGGTTTCAGTTCTAAAAGAAGAGCTATGACCCCATTTTCTGAAGCGATAAGTAGCGCTTATGCTCAGTATTGGTTTTGAAGTAGGGAAATTTAAACTCCCTCGTCACCCACTCAGTGCTTCCTTTAGAATTCGTGCCCTTGCAATTAGTTTCATGTACAAATCAAGGAAGTGTGCGCCAGTGTTAGGGCAACAGAACTGGAATAAAACACCAGAATAAAAAAAAAACAATATTTTATTTAGAAAATAAAAAAGTTTCCTAATTTTGCACCACTGTAATATAAACCTTTAAAAACATGGGCTAGTAGGAGGAATTTGAGTACCACACATAATACTTTTGAGGAATGTGGTATTTTATTAATGGATTGCATTGCACATATATTTCCAAGTTGTATGCTACAACTAAATTTACTGCAGAAATGTAATAAAAGCTTTAATTAAAAAAATAATGCCAAATGTTTAAAGATATATAACAGTAAAATGGTTACTGTTATATAAAATTTAATTCGATTTGTTGCTGCTCTTTAAAGAGATTTTATGTAAGACTGTGTTTTAACAGGACACATTAGTTGTTAATACTTTTCAAGAAGATGAACTTACAAAAGAGTCTTTATAATTTACCATGAAGGCAAGACGAGTATGAGGATATGTGCATTGATGTGCACTCAATCGGGGGGGTGGGGGTGGGAGTGAACTTGCAACATTTCAGCTGTGATGGTCAGTCGGAACAAACTGACATTAACATTGTGCTGATAATCCGAACGCCTCTGATTTGTTTGCTATTGCTTGAAAAATGTCGTATGGTAAAACCATATACTGTAGAACTAGGGTCTAGGGGCTCAGGCTGATTTACAGTCCTGCCTTTCCCATACAGTATATTCGCTAAGCTCCAGGCTAGTGAGGCCTATCATGTAGTTCTTTTCTCAGCAGAGGCAACCCTTATAAACGTTTATACAATTGTACCTAATTGAAGACAGAATAAAGCATGGCACTTTCACAATAATAACAGAAACTAAGACGTTCAGGAACCTTTTCTGCCTCTGACAGCTTACTGTACAGTTTTACCAAAACATTTGGAACCCTTGCCGGCCTGAGGGGGCTTGATTCAATCTGCTGTGTTGCGATTTTGCTAGAGAGAGCTAAAGCATGGTTTCAAAACTCCTGTGTGAAAAACTAGTTTTCTGTTCCACAAGACGACTTGTCCTCTATTTCTGACAAAGAATTGTGGAAAGCCAAATTTTTGAATCAGTCACTCTGCTTTGCCTAGAGTGCAGGATTATGTGGAATAAAAGCCTGGAGATTGTGTGGCAACAACAACAAAAATTTGACAAGCATAGCCTTTGCTAAGAGGTAACACAGAGCAGAGGAAAATCCTAATCCAAAGGTAATATATATTCAAAACAGCATAGCAGAATATTCTGGTCTCAGGGGGGTCAGCTCTCAGAGCCGTGCAGGATGGACAACACACAGTACACAACAAACTATAGCTGCACAAGGTGAAAGAGACACAATTTTTGTGTTCCAGTAAAGAACCTTGATGTATTTACAGCACAAAGACTTCTAGAACACATTATGATGTAAATTCCTGAAACATAGAATCTGAGAGCAAAAAAAGCAATAACATGAAATGTATTAAAATACCAGTCTGGTTTTCATCACCTTTTTCTTTCAGCTTTTCCATCTATCTTTGCCATGCTTTTCCCAAGCATTCTATACATAGTGACAGCAAGAAAATGTGCAGGCATACTAGTGGCACCAGAAACTCACATGGCTTAGTTATAATAACCCTTTGTTTAATATAGAACTGCAGGTAGGTCTTAAGAATGGACTAGCTGCTCTGTCTTAATTCAAACACTTTCTATGTATGTATACACTGTGTATATACTGGGCTGTATATATATTCTTTGCATATGGTATATATATTCATGTGTGTGAAGGTATTGTGTCGGTCAACACTGTAATGCACTTTGGTCTAAAATTCTCCAGCTGTACAAAATGACCTGCAGTATCACAAGTGCTTAAATTTAACCTAGGAATTGTAGAGCAGACATTGAAAAAATATACATCCTTGGATATTGAATCCATGATTAAAAAAAACACCAACCACAGACAGCAGCCTGCAAATACAGTAAATAAAAAACACTTGCTAGTATACTATAATCCAGGTAATAGGATGTAGGGAATAATTTGGCTACGATACAAAAAGATGTCTTATAGAGGTAAAAAGCATGTTGTTGTTAAATGCCTCAGGATTTGAGTCTTGTCTCAACCTCAGATTCAGTACACTGCACATTTAAACAGATCTTAGGTCTTATAATATACATATCACACTGGGTCTGTCTGGAAGCAGAAATATTTGATTTTATAGATGCTGTTTGTGAAGCACATTCTCACATCTCTACCTGATTTGCTGTGTAGTGGGGTAGCAGGTGGGAGCTGCACTTCAATGATGGATGAAGTGAGTTCACTTCCTATAGGTGAAGAGCTTTTGTGATGAGAGGTGTTATTTAGTATATTAATTACGACTAATTATTTATTATTATTTGAAATGTAATCAAAATTAGGCAGAAGGATGTACTTTGTGACAGATAATTATTTATAAAAAGTCAGTACGCTGTCCACAGGCATTTTTAGAAATTAAATAATAACCATACTTGGATCTTAAGAGCAGAGGCTAAGGAACCTGATGTCATGACAGAGGGACTGGCAGGGTGGTGCCTACACCTTGTTCAGCTGACAGCCCAAAGACGTGACTTCCCAGAAAGGCCACCCCCCACCTCCCCAGTCCTATAGCGGGCGACTCATTCCTCACACCAGCCCTGCTTGTGACGTGAACGAGTGCTTGTCTACGCATCCAAGATCACCAAACTCCATCTGCTCACCAGCTTCACCTCTGCTCCCGCAACTGGCTGAGCTACCTGTGCTGTGACAGCGGGGATATTACTGTACATTCACACACGTACGCAGCAAAAGCCAGAGGGTTCTTAAGCAGGAATCAGATGTTTCCTGAATTCAGGCTTTATCACATCTACTGTAACTAGACAAACATTTACGCTGATTTTGATACTTATGAAGACACAGGAAATATGATATGGATGTTTCATAGAAGAAAAATCTTTTCCAATACTGTTTTATTGATTGCACTAAGAAGTATCTAAGCCTTTTTTTTTACTACAAACCATGAATCTTTTAAAGTCAAATTCCTAAGATTATTTTCTTTCATTCCCTGCCTAAATATGTGCTTCGGAACTATAAATCTTTTTTTGGGAGAAAATATACAAGATGGATAAAGGAGAAAAATAGTATTTTACCCTTTGAAAATATTTCTCATTTCTTTCTTCTTTAATTCAAAGTTGGGTGTTTTACAACAAATTCTTACAATAATGGAAATTTTAATGAAAAAAAAAGAATTATACTGTAGGTAGTATAAGCATATAGTATTTCAGCTTCCTTGTGGTAGAAATAATAGTATGAATTCAAATACTTTGACGTGCAATTCATTAACAATCTGTGAGCACTTTTCTGTAACTGCATAGGTTTAAGCTGTACTGTCTGTTTTCAGTAAGTTTTATTTTTGGAGGACTGACACACAGTCCCTTACGAAGTAAACACCCATGTTTGTTTTGCCTGAGCATCTTTTCTGCAGAAGTTGCAGACCAGCCACAGTGCATCATCTGCCCAGCATGCAGCTTCTCACACTGCCGGGATCTTATGAGGTTCCATTTTCCACATTAACTCAGATATGAAATGGTGGTTTAAAAAGGCTTTTCCATGTCTCTGCACAGTATTCTTGCAGTGTGCAGTTCAGATTTTGGCAATAAATTCCCTCCCAAGTTATTAAAACTAGTTGGATGAACTTATCAGCTGTATTTTTCGGCCATTGCATGCAGTGACACTGAAGGGTTAGTAAAGCCCCTGTGCAAGTTTGCAATTATAGATCTCTTAAAGGTGTGGATTTGCCAAGCGCGGGAAGAAAAGACTCAACTGGATTTTTCACCCCGTGTTGAATTTAGAAAATAACTCACAGCATTCGAGAATGTCTATGTAAAACATGTACACTGCATATTTTTTATATGTGTATTTATGTAAAGTGCCTTAAGAATGTTCTGTATTGAAAGACACTACAAGAAAAAATCTGATTGATTGACTGATCGCTTAGTTTACTCAGCTAGCCTGTTGAACATCGCTCTTTGTAGTGCTTTGAACAGCTCTATTATTTTCCCCTGACTCTTTTCAGCTTCGTGGGTTGCCAAGCCCAAGACATGTCATCAAAAAAGAATTTCTTTTTCATTGAGCTACAAAAAGTGATGCGAAACAGTCTTCAATTAAAAAGAAGCGGAGTAAGAGACCCTATTACACTACATAATGCAGTCAATTTTACAGTCCAGCACCAAGAGTTGTTAGTAAATGCAATATAATCAGAACTTGAATCACTGAACACAACCTTGTTTTGCACTATCCAGTAAAATATGTCTTAGCTTTCATTCTGGCAAAAACCACAGTAGAGTGTGCATATTTTATTTAATTTGATAATTTAATTACATGTTTCATAACTAAGGCCAATTCTACAGGAGTAAATCTGCCAGCTTTTAAACCAGAATGAAATTCTGTTTCATTTTTTATTGTATATCTAGAGATTTCCAGATGTAGCTAAGAGAGTCCAGCAGAAAATTAAATAAATAAAATGCAGTACAATACAGGAAAAAAGGCCAAAGTTATAAACTGTGCAAACAATTAGAAGTTCATTCTCATCTTTAGGTCTTGTTTACAGTGGCTTCGATAAGTATTTGTATTAATAAGTGTTGGAGCCACTGTATGAAATTATACGCATCATAGAGGTAATCTAAGTAATTAAGAGATAAAATAAGCAATAGAGATGGAAAATACAGCTCGTAACATGTTAAGAATGCATTCTCCTTGCGTCTGCTTTGGCACAGTTACAACTAGGGATCCTGCCAATAAAATGACCCTCTGTAGATATGAGTAAACTATTTTTAAACCCACGTGGGGCATTACATCTCCAACTGCATCGCACAATAAAACTTAGCAGCAACAGAACTTCAGTTAAATTGAAATTCCAGTTGTACACGTTACATTATAACTACCCTTTTATTGCAATGCCACAGCAGCATAATTAAATCATAACCTGCTGTACAAACTGGCAGAGTTTCTGTGGAGCTATCTGAGCCTCTCTGAGGCCAGGACAATGAGAGGCTGGGATCTGACTGAAGACAGCTCTTTGGCTCTATAGACATGCACCCGATCTGTAGCTGTGTGCTTTGACTTGCTCTGAACTTTGACCTCTCATTATCACCATATTGCTGCTGTATTTATTGATGATCTACACATTGGACTTTAATGGTTAACTCAGAAGGAAACATGGAGTTGACTGAATTTTAAGAACTCCATGAAACAGTACATCCTAGATATGGCCTTGTAAATGCATGTTACAACTACAATGCAGCCCGTAAGGGACAATGGATTTACAGTACAAGTATGAGGATTTATAGTTAGCAAAAAGAATAGGTTTAAAATGCAAAAGTATTGTAAAAACTTCAATTTATTTTGACTGTTTTTGCATAGTACTATACCTGTAGTTTTTTTTCTTGATGATAGAGACACAGGGGAAATGCTTTTCTTTCCTAGTTCATAATTTAACTTATGATTAAGACAAATTCAGTCTCAAAAAATGGCAAACTGGTTTTAAGCAATTTTACAAGCATAGCACAAAATCCCTTCTCCAATATTTCATTTTGAAAGAAAACTTTTTCAGTAACACATTCTCTTGGCCATGAGGGACACTGTTAAATGTTAAAAGAATTTTGCTATTGCAAGACCATTTTTCACTTGCACAATGTAGCAACTACTTTATGACAGCCTTAGTTAAAAGATCTGAAAGGATATTATAGTCAGTAAACTATGTTATGCTATTGTTCGTTTCACTATAAGATGCCCTGTACTATTCTTAGGTCCCATGAACACATTCCTAAAATACTTCTACTGGGCAATGAACAGAAGATTTTCAGAACAAGCAATGCCAATCATTTCCAACCATTTCTTTAAGGAAAAACGGGAAAGAAAAGTAATAGACACAAACGCAGTGTTTAATATGTTCTCTGTAGAGTCCTGTTCTACAGAACACACCAGCTAGGAGCACAGAATACTGACTGCATCCAGCAGCCGAAGACAAGGCTGATGTGCAACAGAGCCCTCTCACCCAGCAGGTGGCGCCCTAGAAAAGTCACACATAGCATTAAGGACTCAATAGTGGGAGGTCTGTGCTCTTGGCCCTGGCGTTTTCCAGGAGGCATTCTCATTCAGTACAAAAGGCTCAGCCAGAGAAGAATGCAATTCAGTTAATAATAATACACTTTTTCATTTCTTTGCAGCCTTCATTTCTTTTCTAGTCTACCAACCCCCAGTCTAAACTTATGCAAAAGGGCACACACACACATACTCATTACATTCAGACAGGACTGTGGACGGGACTGTGCCTTGGCCTTTTTTCACACTTAAAAATAGTGCTAACTTAAGTTATTCACCTACTAAGCCTAAAAAATCTTGCTGTTCTGACTTGTTAAAATCACACGTTGCAATTTTTTTCCCTACAACACTAGTGAAACTCTCTGGCAACTGCACCCACCCAGAGAAACAGTGCATGCTAATATACTGCCATATTCAAGCACCCACTCGCTTATGATTGCTTTTATAAACATTGTGCAAAATTCTCAGCATAAATCATGCGCAAGCAATTAATTTCCATTTTATGGAACACTTATTTGCTGGGGTCTTTGAAGCTGGTTTGATGGTGGACATCTTGATTTGTTTCTCCTGCTAACCCACATTGCAGTGCACTAAGAATAGGAAAGTGAGAAAGGACGGGTGTGGGGACTTTTTCCAAGTTTGGTATGCAAAAAATTCAACAAGTTATTCATGCAGTCAGAGAATTACCAGGAATCTATTACTGCTGTCAGAGAAATGATGCAGAGGAGATTGTGCAAATCTTTGAACACTGGTGTTGCTGTACTAATAAAGATGTGATTTAGTGGTGTTGTGTCCCTACCATTATCTGTGATTATGAACAGATATTAAAAGAATATATACAGTAGTTCAATGATCATTATATTAGATAAAGAATACACAACTTTAGTTACTGACAGTATGACTTAATTAATGCCATAAACCACACATTATTAACAAGGACTAGCTTATTTCTTTCAAGTGAAGCTCAACTCAGTTTGCTCAAGCAGAGCAAACACATTGATTGCAGGATTGATTTTGTTTGGAACATTTCCTTAGCTGATTGACTGTGTTAATGTTCTATAAGCTGCTGCTGGGACTTGCACTGAATTGGTTTATAGTTTATGCATTTCTACAAAAGTCACTTTCATGATCTGATCTGGTGACTTGGCAGAGCAAAAGGGAGTGGAAGGCCATGCCTATCCCTTTCCACAGACTGGCAAAGACCTTAGCAAACACCATTTGTTAACATGCCTGTCAGTTTATGAATGTTGCTTTATGATACAGCACATTAACTGCACAGGGATTAACTGTGTATCCTTTTTAAGAAAAAAAAGAATAATGAGTTATAGTTGTGCTTTTATTACACCATGGTAGTCACTTTATAGCACTAGCATGGAAGTGTTATGAGGCAACAAAAGAAAATAAAATGTGCTTTAAAATCACAGCAAACCTGAGGTAGGACTACAGGAATTTTTTGGGTGCAAACCCTCCTGAAACTAAGGTCATTCCTTTATCTGTCCACTCCATAGCTTAATGTCAGGCTTCCTTTGCAGACAAAATTGATAGTTTATCATGCTTTCCCCTTTCAGGAGATTAGCATTTAACAGACTTTCCCATGGTTGCCTGACAATAATTCTGTTCTCTTCTCTTTCATTGACAATGCTTTTGCTAGCTTTAACACATTTTACTGTGGCATTGTTACAGTCCATTACAGTAAAGTGTTCTCTTGTCTGCTCACTAGGCAGGCTGCACAGGGATAATCCCCTCCTGCTAACTATTGACTTAAAGTCATTTTCCCAGGCAAAGCTGGCAGGGTGTCCTTGCAGCCACAAACTAAAAGGGTCAGAGTTCATGATGCTGCCAAACTGCCAATCAATTCGCAAGTCAAACTCTAGATAACGGCACTAATCCCAAAGAGTAAAGTCTGAAATCACACAAAACATAGCAACTGTGAGAGAAGATTAAGTGACATTATAGAGTAGAGCATTAGCACAGCAGACTGGCAGGACAGTGAGGTTAACTGCAGTGTTGAGAGTGTAATGCTCTTCATGTTTGTACAACATCATAAGGTTTATAAAAGATGAGCCACAGATTAGGATCTTAACTTTCTTTCAAGAACATGTGTACTTGATTTTGAAAGGATGCAATGTTGCTAAATTAAGTACAGAAATAAGGCAACTGATGATTTGGTGAATATTTACAAGAGGTTCATCATTGTTTCATGTTCTTAGCTATTCTAAACTATTAATACACAAACCTAAAAAGCTTAGACATAATGATCACTTAAAAGCCTGTATATTGATAATGCCATTTGTTTCTTATTACTGATAAATGGAGAACTAGTCTTGCTGCTCCATTGCCCCTATCTTCTTCAAAAAACCCTTCTGCTGACTAGAAAAATGTAATTTTAAGTGCTGCGAAAGACTGCCAATAAGTATCAAACAGATGTGTGCACAGAGACTTCTTTCAGACAGATGTGTACATTCTTCTGGGTCAGAGCTGTAACGAGTTCCAAATTAATTTGTAATTTTTGGAATCATAAAGCTCTTCAGAATGACTTGAAGTTTTAACCTGTCAGAATCTGCTGCATTACTTCGAAAACATTAAGCCTGCAGCATTCCAGGTCTCCATTTTATTCTCTTTGCGGAGAGGAAATCCAACATCCTCAGCTGCCAAAAAGACCCCTGCCCCCCTTTCCTTTCCAAAGCTGTGGATTAACCCCTATTAGTGCCGCCCTCTCACCCCTGTCCTTCACTAGTCTGTGAGAAGCATGAAAATGAGCTTGAGCTCTCCTCCTGGCACATTGCAAGGTGTGGTTTCAAGGGTAGCCAGTAGGGGGCACACTCACACAAGAAAGACTGTACTCTGAAAGGGTGGAGGTAGTCAAGGTTGAAACGAAGCACAGTCAGTGTTTCAAATACAAGTTGAAATGTCAACTATTCTTTTGACATCTAAATTTACATACAAAATATAGTCCGATAACATGCATTCATACCTGTGTTTTGCTTAACCTTGCTAGTGTATGCATAACGGCCATACCAATGTAAGACAGGCAATTAAATAGATCACATATACTGTACAGAGTAACTATGGAAAAAAAAATGCTTCTGTTTATTTTACTAAACCTACAGTTTTGAGACACCACCAAGGAACAAATAAATGTAAAATACAAAATGTACTGTATAGCTGATGGAAGGGAGGAGTGAATACAACTCAGTGATGAAAGCAATGCTGGAAATGATGGATAACAGCACCTAGTCCCCTATCAAGAAGCAACTGTCTATGCAGAGTGATTTTACATAATGATAGTTGTAATAATTAATGTAATAATAATTAATGCCCCATGACAGGGATATTTTTACAGAATTAAAAAATCTAGGCACATCTACAGTACGTGCTCTATTGTAATGGTTTTCTTTTGGATTTTCAAAGTAAGATAATTGGGTAGACTTTTCACTTCTCATTAAAGAAACTGACACTGATTACAATGGAATTTGAGAGCTTCTTTCAGTTCAATATCCATCAAACCAAATGTTTGTCAATGATAACTACTGTATATACGATGTACAAATACCAATGGAGAAAAGACTCTATTGCTGCTTGTTTCTCCTTAGTATGATGTGGCTCTATGGCCAGATATGCATGTATTTAAGTTTAAGCAAATGAGAAAATAATTTGGCTTGTACAGCATTGTAACCCTACGGGGTTCACGTGGGCGCCCTTGCCTCTGCCGCATCAGGTCAGCCCCCCACCGTCAGGGACTCGAACCTGGGCCTCCAGCGTCACTCCACAGGGACCCAGCCACTTGAGCTAAAGGGAAATCTCCCCTCAGCCCAGCGGCTGCGGTCCCTGCTATTCACAGGGAAGGGCGGTGACGTCACCGCTCTGGTAAGCCAGCTCTCACAATCAATGGTGGCCGTATGCGTTACAGTATCTTAACATGGAAATGCACAAAGTAACTTCTCCATACAGTATGCAGATGGTTTGCTCTGGATGTCTGCAAGTGGAGAATTTATAAGTTCTAAGAACGTTCTCTCATGTTGTACTTTCTTACTTTCTCCCCAGCCTCCAAAGTCTGCCCACCCTGTGACAATGAGCTTAAGGCCGACACTATAATGGAGCATTTCTGCGCCAGCGATTTTGGTAAGTGCCTTTAGAAATGCCTGAGAAAGTGTCCTGTATTTGAGACAGGGTGGAGATAAGTGCCTATACACATATGCATACAGTGGAATATGTTACACATAAGATCCAAGAAAGCTTGAAAGCTGACTGGTCCTAGGAAGCACGTACCACTGACAGAGGAGAGAGTTATCACTTCAGGACCCCCAGTCTGTACTGACCAAGGACCACAACCGACACAGCCAGAAGCAGCCTCTTGTCACTGCTTGACAAGGTATACTCTACAAAAGTAATCACAAAAAATTGCCTTCAAAGCAGTTCAAAATATAAAAATGTGAGTGTGAAGAATACGGGACTGAACACAGAGTGACTAAGATCAATATTATGAAAAAGTTCCCACGGTGCAGAAAATCTAACATGCTAAATTGGCACTGCTGTTATACATATTGGCACATCTACACTAGAACAATTTAAGAATCTAAACTTTGCCTGCAGTGAACACAGTGAATCAAACAGTATACTCTACAGTACATATAGGATGATACAAAAAATGAATGGACCACATTTTATAAAGAGAGAAATATTTGGAGTATCCTCTATAGATACTATACTGTAGTCCTTAAAGTTGTGGGTAAATAATGCAGATAAAGCTGATGTGATCCAAAGCATAGCGAGGATGAAGAAAATGTACTGTAAGTAAAGCATGCCGTGCATCCAAAGGAACATTGCTCTATTGATGCATATACTGTATGTTTTCAGAAAAAAAGTGCATTGATTTTGCATATTATTTAAATGTCGTTAGCATCATTTTGATTGAATTTTGAACATTTTGATTTTGTTCATGACTGACCATGATACACATGAGTGACTTGACTGTTGCACAAGATCTAAAACACTTCATTAATAAGGGCCACAGGTGATGAGGGAATTAAACGTGTTGAATACTGTATTATACCTGGTATAAATCAAGGAAGAAAATCACAGAAAAGAACCAATATGCCTAGATTATCAAGAGAACAACACCTTCGTGCCACTGTTTTAGGCTGGACTAATTCCACTGTCTGGGCACTTCACAGTCTGTATACTCTAACCTGGAAAGACATTATAGCTAAACACAGTCCACCAAGTACTGGCGACAATCAGAGAGACCAAAACTGATGGTGAGGTTTATGTATTGTATGAATTTACCTTTGACATGTCTGTTCAACGAAACGCCATTGCACTTACAACAAAAATGATTTTATAATTTTTCTGACAGTAACTTTTAGAACTTGTTGAGGTTTCTTTTAATGCTCAGGACAGGTACAGAAAATGAGAATTTTATCTTTTTACGAAAACCTTAAAAATTTTAGTGTGGCTAAACTGTCTGTCTTTGTCCCTGTTACACTTTCTGTATGGATTCATTTGTATGGCAGACTGGAGTCAGTTATTCTGTACAGAGAATAGCCTAATGACGTTGTACTACAGACAATTTGTAAAAAATTGAATAAAAAGCCACCCCCTCTCCAAGAAGACAACGTTTGTTGTCTTGTTTATTCCTCTAGGTGGTGAAACTTCTGTTCTGACAGTACATGATGGATTGATAATTTTTTAAGTTCAAGGCAACACTGTCAAAAGCAGACTAGCATGTATTTTGCCCTGTTCTAATTTGACGATTTATAAAAGTTTTGCGAGCTTCAAGAGACGAGACTCCATGTCAGTGGTGTGCCGCACAATATACCCAATAATGTAAATGACAGAGTGTTTACAGTTCATCTGGCTGGTATTCAAAAGCCACATCAATTAAAATGGGTTCTGTAACCCCCCTCACACACAGACACACACTCCTGGGCCCACCACCCACGATTACAAAACAGTATGATCCAGATGCATGTGTTCCTGTATTGTGTTATAGAGGCTGTTCACACTTTAATATGCTTTTTTATATTGTGATAAAGTTAACAAATTACTCACACCGCTGGGTAGGAGCTACAAAGTTTGTCACGTTTTTATTTTTATGTGCATTTTTTTAAATTATGTACAGTATAATTATGGGTCTTCTCTGTTGGCAGCATCAAGAAAGCGAAGCTGTGTAGTTTCCTTCACACGCTTTTAGAAAAACAGAAACATCGTTCGAGTAACAAAGACATATTACTCAATTGTGGGGTTGTGGCTCCTCAATAATAAACAATTATATTAATATATTATCGGCACTCACACATTTGGCTCAGGTCCTTCCTAGTGAAGGAAAATTCTGACTCTGAGCTAGGACAGCATGCTGCTGGACGAAGAATGGTGAAGATTTTATATACTGTACATGACTGCCAGCTGTGGAATTGTTTTGCAATTAGAGGGTCATTATATCTGCATTTTTTTTTTAACTTCAGGGCCTTTCAAAAGTTTTTTTTTATGCAAAAGACACAGCAGATGATTTTCCAAACAGACCTGTCTTCATTCATTGGTATCCAAAACATTTGATCTGACATTTATCCGGAGGATGATAATAAACGGTCTCATATGCCTCTGTATATTTTTGGCAGTCGCTCTATGTTTCGTTCCACACCCAAAGAGATCATCAATCCTTACCAAGTTGTTTGGACTCACAATGCACGATGTAATGCTTTAGTTTAGGTGTACAGTATAAGGCATGTATTAATAATGACTAACATAAATGTACTAGCACTTAACGCATCGCAGATAGCAAATGTCTTGTCACTTTTTATTACCTTTTTGTTAGCAATAAATATCTAAAATGCACATTATAAATATCATTTTATGACATATATGAGGCATATATGACTCACAAAGCAGAGTTAAGGACTTTTTTAGTGAAAAAGAAATAATACATGCCTTATAACGTCCGTTTAAATAAAACACCATCATTCAGAAATGCGTGTAAAGACCATTTTAGGCAATTGAAAGACCACCATCATTTGGTATAACTGAGTCGAGGTTCAGAATAAAAACACTTTAGTGTTCTTAACCTGTGGTGAGAGGAGGCATTCACAAACACTTGGTGTCGTATCTGTACTTTCCGTAATGGACACACGCTCAACAAGACGTTCCAGGTTTCTGAATGATACCGGCGTTATCTTACGTTATGCTGTGTACTGTACAGTACGCATTTGTACAGGTATTTCAGTAAGTAAACAGAATTTCAAAGGCAGGATTATCAGTGTGTTCTGAATTTGTTTATGATGAACCTTTCCAAGATCTAAAATGAACTCTGTAATTTAAGAGGATCTTAAAATATCTGTGGGATCTTACTGTAGGTTCTGCAAGACTTATTATACTAATAATAAAACCACTCGGAACGAAGGGAATAACTTAATACAGTGCTTTTTTAAGTCCCAGGAAAAGAGCAATTTTCCCGAAGGTTCAATGCTCTAAGAAATATTTCCTTCGCAAAGTGATTTAATACTAATTAAAAAGAAAATTTTACACCGGAGGAAGTCATCCTAAATCATATCCGAATGATTGAGAAGAATGTAATTTATGCAAAGCGCAGTGAAATAGGAAAAGTGAACTCTGGTCTTTAAGTTACTTTTTGTACTTGAAAAAAAACTTTGTTATTGGCTTTTAAAAAGGAATTCTTTTAAAAAACAAATAACACGGATTTTTCTCAGACGGGTATGTTCTTACACTGGAGCCGTACCGAACAGGCAGACCACTGTTTTCTCAAGAGTAATTTAGTGCGGTGTTTTTGATTAGTCTACTTAGATGTTGCTGAGCTGTGAAAGCTTGTTTTTCCGTACCTGCAGAACTTCTGTCAGCACCCACACAGTTCGCAATAACATAAAATCAGACATCTAGCCTAAAATTGTACTATTAATATGTTCTTTTGGTAACTACTGTATATCGATACCACGTCGAAACCGAAACTGCAGCTTCAGCTTAATGCGTCTCCCGTTATGAAATGGGGACGAAAAACACCGTTCATGTTTGTTTACATTTCCTGTCAAGTAACTCACCTGCAACGTCTGTGGTTGTCTGTAGTTTTTGTTTCACATTAACTGCTTTAAGCGCACGTTTGAAGGAGAAACGAGATATGAGATGACACGTGCAGTATCAACTCAACCTGCATTCAGCAACACGGTTTTCAAAGTACGGTCCGCAAAAATATAAACTACAGTAAGTAGCTAGCTGGACCGAAGTGTACTGTAGTTAATCAAGCTTCCATGCTCTCCATCCCGCTATCTCCATAGAGAACAGTTTTAGGAATTAGCTCATATCTGGGTGTTGCTTACTGTGCTTATTTGCGGAAATACTGGTCAATTTTGTTTATATCGTTTACAGCAATTTTTCTTACAGACTAGACGTCGTTTTTTCTTAAAGTTTTTGTGAATCTATGAGTTTTACATTTCAATAGGTTTGACACAAATTACTTCCCTGTGGTACCTAATGACTGCTTGCATAAACGAATATAAACTGGGGTGCGGAGATCCGGGCTCTGTTGTGTTTTAGCGTCACACTGAAACAGCTAACAAGTCATTACTGTGGGTAAATTGTATTTTATCCATATTTTTCTTCTAGTGCTACACAAATTAGTCATCTGTTACAGACAGGTCTAATACAGTATCTTGAACGGAAAGGCAGAGACAAAAAAACGTAAAGCATATCTAAACTCAGCATTTGACATTACTGTTTCAAAGCACATCTTGTAAGCAGCCTTCTTGCTTTATATTTTCCATAATCTGCTGGAGAGAGACCAGAACAAACCTCTGCTTTCCATTCCGTGGACAAAAATCAGTATTTGTTACAGCCGATCGAGTTTAATATGCTTCTGTTCTATTTTAATAAATGGTGTACCATCTCTATTGACTTTTATATGGAGAAATGTAAACACTGATTTTGTATAACATATTGTACAGAGATTTTTTTAAGACTATTATTAATTACTATCCCATTTGTTTTTCTAAAACAGAAGTACATTTTAAAAAACAATCTAAAAAGGAACACAAGTCCGGAGGTCTACTCACACCATTGCATGTACCGGACATACAGTATTGTAGCAATATATGGAATCTATTCCTACACTGCAACAATGAAGGCATCTCTGCTGTTTATTCTCTAAGAAATCCTTATCATGAGATTGGACAAAAAGAGCTGCCAGGTGCGAGTATGGTCAACTTAATCTCTCTTCTGAATCAAATTTTCCAAATATCTCTCTACTCTGCTGCCGCCAATGCAAACGAGGGAAAGAACACGGCAAGCTGGTTTGGAAAAATCCCAATTACCATGCTGTAATATTCTGATCTCCACATGCCGCGATGTAATTGGTTAGTAGATCAGTGTACGGAGAACATACAGTATGGAAAACAAGTCTCACACAGTTTTTGTGGAACACAGTCCTGCTCAAATGCATGTCTGCACCAAGATATTTAATTCTGCTACTATTGAAGTATCTGATGATTTTATCCAAGGTGATTTACAATTGGGCCCATTTATACAGCTGGACATTTTACTGGAGCAATTTGAGTGAAGGACCTTGCTTTATAACGGCAGTGTCTCACCTGTGATCCGAATCTACAGTCCTCCAGTGACAAGTACCAGAACCCTTATCACTGCTACAAAGCTGTACAAAATAAGACGTTCACAGCTTGTAAAAATACTGGAAAGGGGAGGGCTTCCTGTAAGGAGTGTTATCATGACATGCCGTTTTATTTAGATTTTTTATTCTGCACCGCTCCTACAACCCGTCCTCGTGATGTTCTAAATGGTGATCTTACACTTTAATACATCTTGACATTTTCACTGTGTCTGTTAGCAATCCAGCTCTTGGCAGTTGGGGAATATTAACTCAGCTCTTTCTACTCTGCTTTTCCTCAGACCGTCCCGTCACTCTTTGCCCTCCTCCGACCTCAGCCTATTCTGTCTCTCTCAGTTGAAGTGTCCTGCCTATATTGTCAGAGCTGTCCTGTGGAGGGTTTAGAGACAGCCTTAAATGATAAATGAGCGGAGAGCTGGAAACATGTTATCTTGTACTAATGAAGCAGATAATTGGTTTAATTAAGTTATTCGGAACTCAGCTGGAAATGAAACCCCAAAAGAGCCTGCGGCTCTCTAGGACCATGTTTACAGATCCCTGAGAACTGCAACAATACTGAGTTGCAGCTGAACCAGATTCACTTACATTTTTACATCAGGCCATAATCGGCAAAGCCCATAAAAAATGTGAAATGAAAACCTTTCATGCCATGCAGAACAGCAGGTGTCTTTTCAAAACCGAGATCCCATTTCCTACTTTGTTCCCGGTAAGGAGAGAAGGAAGGGTAGTCAAGAAAAGTTGCTGGACCAAGCAGGAGCATCTCAGAACAGGATGAGGAGTTTTCTGGGGATGTGCCATGTGGGATCTGCACAGCAAAAAAAAAAAAACAGGAATGTGACTACCACAGAAAGAAAATGGGATATCCTCTTATTCACATAAGTTTGTTTTATGGAACAGACTCACTTACTGATGTAGTGCCAAGTTTACACAGATTTGGAAAATGGCATTCATATAATACTCATTATTTAAAACAATCAAATAATACAGTAGATCTCAGCTGTGGAAAAATCCATAGTATAGGTGAGAGGATATGATTTTGTGACTGTCAGTATCGCTGACTGACAGTAGTGTTTGTTGGAGAAATGTCACTCTCTGATTTAATATGAGCAACACAATACTGTTGTTAACAAATTCATTTCTGTTCATTGTTTTTAAACAAAGGCACTTTTGTGTTACTTGTACTTCAACTTAACTTTCAGAACTTGCTCACTGTAGCTTATCCTGATAATGCTGGAGCAAATCAGAGATATTCAATGAAAAAGTGCTCCAGCTTTGAAGGTCAGATGGCAGATATCATTCACGACAGATAAACTCATGATCTTTTTGCCAGTTTTGTCACATCACCACCTCAGTGAAGACACCACATGAAGGTACGGGATTTATTTTCTGCCCTTATTTTAGTCTTGCCCATTTCCCAGTCATTAGTCTGCTTATTATAGTATTTTTCTGTAAAAATAAATTATTTTGCTATCAGCCAGAGAGAAAGCAAATTTGCATTATATTTTGCAGTTTTCTTATGGATTTTCCATTTTTTCTATCACATTACTTGCCTTCACCTAGTATCTCATGGGTTGTGCCATTCTTTGTATACTGTACGCCTGTCTGTTTTACAGTACATTAACTGAACCTTATTGTTCTTTACTATAGGAAGCTCTGTTGTAACCAAGGTGTACCACGGTCTATTTTGTAAGGGACTGTATGCAGCATGTGCTCAATCTAGTAATACAGGGGTCTTAATCCAATAAATCTTGCAGTTCACCTGTTTCTAAAGATTGACAAAACCAGAAAGCTACTGATGAATGAATCAAGGAAGTACTGTAATCTGTTCAATAAGGACCACTGATCTTTGAGAAGAGGTGAAGAGGACTTAGAGTTTAGCCTGAAACAATCGCTAAATTACTTGATTTAACAATTAATTTGTTTAGCTGATCACAGTGCAATGGTTTCAGATTTAAAGAAATAGGTGATTTAATGATGACCTACAGAAGCTGCTGGATCTCCACGACCAGGATTGGAAATCCCTGCAGTAAAGCAATGCAAAGCAGATGAGAACAGAGAAACCCCTGCAGTACTGTACATCAAGAAGCTATAGGAAGGTAAAGAGAGTGTTAAAAGTACTATGATATCTGATCTGATCACTCTCCTTTTCTTTGCTTCATATAAGTTCGATTGCACTGGAAATGTGAGAGTGTGTTTTCCAGTAGAGCACATAACACACTGACCAAATGTGTAAGTGGAATCAGTGTTTGTAATGGGTACATAAAAATGCAGTGATACGTACCTCCATAATAGTTGACAGGGCCAGTTACAAGTCAGGTAGCAAGCGATCTGTGCTCCAAGGAGAACAGAGTTCAACACAGATGGAGTCTGTGCTTTTCCATTCAATGCCTGCCTCTAGGCCCTCCCACAACCTGGGCACCCAGATCCAGGTTTTTACAATTTGTTTCCTTTGTGGACTAAAATGTGTTGCTTAAGTCAAGTTAATCATTTTGGGATTAATACCTCACTGGGGCTGAGAAAGCTCAAGGGTAGTAGCACCTTATAGCGCGTGTCTTTCTGACCAGGCTATGTACACCAGGCAGTCTGTACATGTGGTTAGCTTTCATCCATTTTCCATAGGCACTGATTATCCTTTGGTCCCTAATGCGTTTGTCATGTTCTCTGCTGTGCTTTGTGAATGGCCTTGGAATTGATTTCTCACTATCCTTCACTTTGCCTGTTATCAGCATTCTTTTGCCTATTTATCAACTTACTCTTTTCCCCCTTTCAGCCAGCATTTTTCATCAACTCAAATGCAAGATCTAAAATAAACATTGCACAGCCACATGGGGAAAGCACCTTCCAACTCACAACTCACCAACAGCGTGGCATGCAGTGCTTTGTTGTTGCGATAAGCCTTGCAGGGATAAAAGTGTGACTTCTTCAGAAGCAAATATTGCAAATCTCATTTGTTCACCAGCCTCTTTTACTGAAAGAAGGGGTTGCCAGAACAAGAAATAGTTTGCAATTGGATTTTGTCAGTATTTATTGATGTATTTAATGACAGAACCAACACTAATTTATTTTGGTGCAATGTGAAGTCTGAAGATTAATTACAAATGCATACTAAATGATTTATTTATTAGTATGTTACATAATGAGGCCTGAAGGCAGATTTCCAATTCTGAACAGTCATAAAAAGCATTTCCTTAAACGTACATTCTTAACACCTCTTTGGCTCTTGCTCAGGCAGGTTTGGAAGTTGAATGCAATCCAGAGATTACTGTGATTACAATGGGTTTATAAATTACTTGAATTTACTTCTATCATATTGCCAAGTATGACTTCAATGTGATTTGCTGCACTTTCAAATGAAACAAATAAGCAGTCTAATTTTTCATGACCTTTGCCTCCCCTATATATATTCTGCCAGTTTGCCACAAATTTCTTGCGAGTTTGTAGTGACACCTTGAAAACCAATGCACAGAAAAAATGCAGTTGCTGGAGGAAGATCAACCCCTTGAATGTTTTTATAAAACCAATTCAAGTGCTACAAACTGATGTGTTACAGGTTTCGCACATGTTTTGTAGAGAAATGGTTCCAAACTTTGGTCCCAGAGGGACATCTTGGGATTGGTTATCATTCTAGCTGAGTACTAAATCACAGTGCTAACTGATAATTTAATTGATCTACTTGCTTGTTTAGACTTTTCTTTCACTTGTTTCTTCAGTCAGTCCAGAGTGTCAAAAATACTCTGCTTAAAGGACACTGTTTCCAGCAATGTCAGCACACAGAAGGTTATGCAGCCTCTCCTCAGCTTTCTTGCTATTATTTTTAACTTCTGTATACAGCTGTTGCCACCTGATCAGTTAATGATGAACAAATTCAGATTAGAACAACACTGTGCCAAAAAGACCCACAATGAGCATTTTATTTTTGGTCCAGCTGGTTACATTTCAAGCAACACACCTGAATGAAAGCAGCTTTGAAGCTCAGAAATTGGTAAAGGGTTGATACCAATTACACATCCCATTTGACCTTCTAAGAGCTGAAAGGCAGTTTACAAACATGCCCCAAACAGGAAACTGAAATCAATTAGCCCGTGATTAAGAACACAGCTGGAGCAAAACCCTGAGTATTCTGTACCTCCGGGACCAGGGTTGGGAACCACTGCTGCAGGGCATGGATGCTCAGTGAAAAGGAATCAAGACTGTGAAGCTTGCGCAGGACCTGCGATGTGCTGTGCTTCACGTCATTCTTTTAAAGTTAGCTTGCTAACCTGTATAGTATGTTACATGAAATCTGAAGTTTCCTTGAATGATCTTTTAGAATCCTTGCATTAACAACAGTGTGGTAGACGGACGCTGAAATATTTTTTTTTTTTAGATTTCTCTTCAGTGGTCTTTGTATAGGGTGAAAAGTAAACGTACCCATAAAGTTTGCCCTGCATGGCTATGGTTGGATTCCTATCAGGCCAGTGTTGCTTTCATCACTCACCCCACTGTGAAACTAGATGAGAGGTTGAAGGCTGTTGTGTATGTACTGTATGGGCGACAAACCTGAGCCAGTTTTCAAGGAAATGCTGTTTCTCTTCAGGATGACAGCTGTTCTCCCTGCTCCCCCCTCTCTTGTCTTGCCCTCCTCTTCAATGTAAAAGAGCTCTTGTTTTAGCAGTGGGATCGGACTGTCACCGGGACACTACCCAGACATACAGTGCTCATGCATTCACTCGTGTGCTTTGGGAGGAGGATCATGGGGGTGAAAGAGCCTCTGAAAAAGAGAAATATAAGATATTTTTCTTCCACTTAATTTGTTTAATTACCAGTGGCTGCAGTGAGAAATGATGTAGCTTTTGGAGCGTGAGAAGACAGCTTGCGTGCAATTTGCTAAACAAGACTCCTGTATGTACATTTTTCCTCAGCCCTCCCTAGTATGTTGGTGTGCATCCAGTTGGAATGTGTGCTCCAATTCTGGAGCACCAGCCCTTTGACGCCACATCCAAGGAAGTGCCTCGGTCTGAGTCGACTTTGCTTTGTACGGCTGGGATCTGTCACTGTGGCTAACTTAATTGAACTTCTTATTAATCATCTTCTGATTTTTTTTTCTTATTTATTTGCAATCTATGGCTGACATTTAAAATGCAGTAGTGGCCAAAACCTCTGTGCTGAAGTAATGTTTATACCTATTGCCAAAACCCTGGCATTGAAAATGGGATAAAATTGCAGTGGCATTCCTTTAAATTTTATAGCAGAGTCGCAGACATTCCGCATCATAAAAGAAATGGAGACCCCACATAATTCTGGAGCCCAGTTAGAGACAATTCTCCCATTCCTAGTCAGAAATGTTCTGTATCTGACCACTGAGCCATTATCATGGACTATGAAACTGAAATACTTGCATTCTCTTTTGTTATTCTCTGAAACACAATAATTATTTTACTGCTACTAGAGCTACTTCTGAAAATGGAATTATTTGGAACACATTTTAGGGTAGTTTAAAATGATCCTGTCTGTAGATTTCATTTCTGTCTGTTCTGGCCTTCCAGAGCCCAGTTCTCAGTTCCAAAGTTTACAAAAAGAATTGGGTTCACAGTCTGTAATTTAGCTATAGGGTAATGTACTGGAACTACCAATAACCATGAAGCTTTGTGCAAGACCAAAGTACTATGAAACTCTTCAACTCTGTATTACTTTAGTGAGGGAAATCAAAGTCACTTCTTTCTGGTGAAGGATAGATGTGTCACTTTATTGTTCTTTCCCAGAACTGGTGCCACAGATTTACTATACAAAGGGTGTGGAGCACTACAGCTATATTGCAGAATTCACATCTGATGTGGGTGGGATCAGATTCCTTAATCATATTCCCTTTCAGTTCTAGGATTCAGCTGCTCCACAAAGCTTCTGTAAAGAGAATACCTCTGCTGTCACACCTTATTTGGAACCAGTAAAGGAACTAACCGGTTTAACACTTTCTTGCCTCTGGAAATAGAGTCAATTTCCACTTGGTATGATGTCCCCTCAAATATCTTGTAATATCTCTAGAACGTTATACAGTAGAAGCCTGGTTTTAAGTCTTAAATTAAAACTAAAGATATTTTGCTTGGAGGAAAGAAAGAGCATGTGTAAATGAAAGAAAATGTGGTCGTTTTCAGACATGGGGACCTTTAAAAGAGTGAACTTTATTATTAACAACTAAAAGTGGAGTGAGTTTTTTAACATTGACATCAGACTACCATCTACACTGCATGATCATCTTCATCAAAGGAATGATGAAGACGTAAAGATTTATGGGAATATAAGAGAGTCTGCTCACTTCATTACAAAAGCAATTCCAAGTCTCTTGGACCAAACAACCCAAAGGACTGAGTAGAGTGCTTGTACTGTAGGTCCAAAACTCCAAAACCTTACTTCACACTACAGTATGTTACTCTTATAGATGTGAACAGGTGGTTCTGCTGAGATGAAAAATGAGTCTGTGTTTGATTGATTTTGCTCTCGAGAGGCGACTTTGGATTTTATCATTCAGACATACTGTATGAACATGTTTGTCCTGTGTGTTTGTCAAAACGAACTTCAAAGTTCTAGCTATCTCACTCAATGACAGAAACAGAAAAGGGTTGTAGAAGGGTGGATGGAGTTAACTTTTTCCTGAGCTGCCCCTCAAGTATGGGTAACCTAAACTGAAATTGTTAGTGTAATGGCTGGTCATTCACAATCTATAGTTGAAAGCATATATACTGCATATTATAACAATGGAAGTGCACATTTTATTTAGAGAGAAAACTTTCCTATTCAGAAATATACTGTAAGACATCTTGATGCTGAAATTTCAAGATGCCCTAATGTCTAACAGTTTGACCTCAAAAGTAACTCAGAATAAACACATAACACACAAGCAGTAAAGCAAAGAATCCCTTTGGTCGATGGTCATCTCTGTCTTTGTCTCACTATCTTCCTTAGCTCTGAAAATGAAGATCAAAGAGGTGAAGAAGGAGAAGGGTGACCGGAAGCTGGTTGCAGCACAGAAGAAGAAGAAGGTGCTGAAGATGGGAGTCCTGCGCAAGAAGGACCTAAAAAAGTTGGTCCTTTACATCAAGAATGGGGCAAACTGCCCCTGCACCCAGCTGGACAACCTGGGCAGCAACTTCCTCATCATGGGACGCAAGGTGGACCAGCAGCTGCTGCTCATGTCCATCCACAAGTGGGAGAAGAAGAGCAAGGAACTCAAATTTGCTGTCAAGTACATGAAATCCCATCAGTGTCCCACCTACCACACGGTCTTCCAGTGACCTATGACCCCACACCCTAAAGCACCCCAAAGAGCCCCAAACTTCAAAGGAAAGCACATTTTGATACTTTTTTTCAGTGTTTCTGTCTGAATATTAATAAGAGTAATAATAAGTACAATATTAACTGATCATTTCAGCTCAAAGCAGTACAAGTCAGTATCTCTCTCACATGGAAATGGGCTTCTGCATTCTCCACACTGTATTCATTCTGTTACGCCAGGTCTTTCCAGCAGTAATAATAATGGTTATTAATATAATATGCTAATAAAATCATTGCAATTAATAACAAAATAGGCAAGATCTTGGAGAATTTTGCAACTTTGGATATTTTTTATATTTTATGTCTTGATTTTATTTAAAGCACAAAGAGTGCAAGAGTAAGAGTGAAGTAGCACTACGAGAACGGGGAGGTAGAGAGCTTTTTCTGAAAGAACGGGAAAGAGACGGGGGAGAAGCAGGGAATTAAAAGGAAAAATACGAAGGGAACATGAAGGCAAGGAATGGGGAGGGGTGCAGTTTTTGGTGTGGAAAGAAGCTAAAACGATTTAAAATACTGGTTCCTAAGTGTGGGGCAGGGACTGGCAGGTTCTCAGTACAGCAAAATAACGGTCACCATGGAGATCTCCAATCCAGGACTGGTGCTGAAGGACCAACTAGCTATTGTAGATAATAAAAAATTAAATCTATCCTGTAAAAAAGTAGAGTGCTATTACAAAAATGAGGTGAATCGTGGAACAAGGGTATATAAGGCCTTTTTCAGAGGAAAGAGAAATGGAGCGAGCTGCCACTGACTGTTCTAAAAAGCAGCCCTCACTGACAGCCCAGAGCGAGACTGTGTGCAGCAAACAGGAGGACCACTCTGCTTCGTCAGAAAGGAGGCAGCTGGGAAATTGGCCACTGGCTTGGAATCTAAAAAACTCTGGATCTTACCAATATCACTGGTTTGTGAGATCTCTGTTCAACATTATTATTAAACTTTGTATTATTATTCCTATTTGCTTAAATATCATCTACAATATAAAACCTCTACAGGCATACTGTAGCACATACATCAACTGTTGCTATAATAAATGGTAAAAAAAAAATAACTTTAAATTGTTTTTAAAAATCAGTACATGTGTAAGTAGCTGTTATCCTGAAAAAGGAGTTACCATCCCTGTTTTCTACAAAAAATAATAAAATATACTTGAAATTTTTATATAGAACAACAACAATCTGTGTTCTTATTGTAAGTCAAATACATTAATAGCTTACGTGGTCTAAAAATTATCCCGTTTGATCTTCAACAGATTTAGCAAAATATTTTTTCTCAGGTTTCACCACACAATTTGTTACTTGTGTTATTACTGTTATTACAGTTTATGGAGTGTAAACAGAAGTTATGGAGGAGGTCCAATTTCTAATTCTGCCCACTTCCATTCTCTTACACACAAATACCTCGCCTCCTGAGTTTGCTCTTTCCAGAGACAGCCTTCGCCTTCCAGATCTCTTTCTCCGTCTCTGTCTCTTCATCCTCCATTGTTCCTGCTAGTTCCGACTTCATTGCTTGGCTGCCACCCCACCATCTCCTCCCAGTTGCTGGCATTATACTATGGCCGGACCCAGTGGTCCAATTACTGTTCACCTCCTTCAGGCTGAGGTGGGGAGAGGCCTCCCTGCTCTGCCTCAAACGAGCAGCTCTTTGATCTCGGCCTCCACAGCTGGTTCCCTGCAGTCGCTACTCTTCGGTTTCTGCTCCTTCTGATGTCCTCTCCCCTCCATGGCATCTCGGGAACAATTGTGCACCCATGGGTGCTTTTCGTCCCCCCCCCCTTCCCCTTTCCACAACACCCTGCTCTATTTGCTCTTTCCTTTCTGTCCTCTCCCCTTTTTGTCCCATCTAATTCTCATCCAACCCACCACAGCCTGAGCCCCGGGTCATCTCCAGTGTTGCTCTCTTCCCCTCCCCAGTGTTCCCCATTGGACCCTTCACCCTGTGGGTGCAAGCGCACAGCCTCAGACTGCGCTGGAACTGACCTCGCCATCCCACACAGTCCAGGGAGGGGCTGCAACGGGTTCTCTCTCCTCTGCCCTCCTTCCTTCAGACAGATGTCGCTTTAGCAAATATTTCTGGGGCTTCTGCCTAGAATCTGTCCTCATTCATTCAGTCCTAGCTAATGGACCAGTCATGTCAGGATTCCACCATTAGCCCTATGTGTTTATTTATTCTTATTACTTTCTGCTTTTTTCTTAGTCTCCCATTCCTGTACTAACAAGCCTCAGCGAGGACTTACTCCATCTGGACTGGTATAGTAACTTCCACAGCCCATTACCAATAAAACCCTAGATTGGTGCTCTCAGGAAGTGTACTGTACCACAAGTGCTATGGGGTTCCCTTGATCTCTTTTGTGGGTCTTGTCAACCTTGTCCTTACAGTTAGGCTGCCATTTCCTCACCCACTTGAGTTTTGCCAAGTTTTAATGTGCTTTCCTTATAAATCGAGCTGTCTTGTCACATTAATTTGAATTTGACTGAACTGCTGAAATGGAGTTTGTAAATAGGAGTCTAGGAGGAGGACAAATATCTGATCTAATCCACATCTGCTACCTTATGCATAAATATCTTGCCTCCAGAATACCCTTTTGTAAAAACTGCAAGCTCTGCAGTACCTTACAGAATATTTAGTGCTGACTGTAAAGTAGGAGCAGCATGTGTTGAGATGCCACTGCAACCTCTCAGCCACCCAGCAGTTCCTCTGAAAGCCAAAGTGATCCTGGCTGGCTGAAGTTCACCCAACCCTACCAGGGCTCAGTTAATTGCATGCTTCTTTCATTCACAGCCAGATCATGACATGGTCCAGACTCAAGCTAGTGACGTCTGGATCCTGGTGATCAATCTGCACTCACAGCAAACACTTACAGTATATTCTTCTTAATTCATTTTGACAGTCAGTTATATTCCTATTGTTTTCCACTAGTATTTTCTTTATAAAACTTTAGCTAGAACCACACTGCAGGGTGATGTGATCAATTATAATGATTGCTTATTTATCTTTATTGATGATTTTGGGCAATCTGATATTGTGGTGAAATACATATAAAAGCACCTTGTTCAAAGCCCCCCCCAAAAAACAACAACTCATGAGCATGCCCTCAATACAGAATCAAAAAGTGACCTTCCCTTCAGCATCTACCATTCGTGTGGGCGTCTAGGCACTCATTACATTTTCATTCTTCAGCTCTATAAAAAGAAGACTACAGTTCTATTGGAATCACACTCTAATTGGAGACAGAGCAGGCGGCTGACAAGGATCAGACCTGAGAGAACACCCCCAAGGACAGAGGAAGCCCCCTCTCTAAGAATTTAATGAGACTGTAGGCCAACTGGCAACTGACATCACACTTCTAATCAGAGCGGCAACCTCATCTCTAAATGAGGTTTAAAGCCACAGCTGGCATGCAGCGAAGTCTCTGCTCACACCTCTATACATGCAGTTATCCTTTTTTATACTCCTTCCTGATTACATTTCTGCATAGTCTAATATCTCAGATTTTATAGCAGCAGACATGCACAGGCAAATCCCACACTAAGGGCGTCCTGTCCTGGTTCTGGATGGCCAGGTCTTTTTGGGATTTTTGGGGTCTCTTTAAAGCATTAGCACTTGAGTACTGTAGCTGGCAGCTGTCCGGCTAAACCAGTAAGGAGGTGATTGGTGTACTTTAACATGGTCTGAATGCAAATTTACTGACACACCAGCTCTCCAGAACCAGATTTAGGCATATCTGGTATACACCCTATCATTATTAAGTTACCCGATACTGCACAATATATACAGTAAAAAAGATTCCAATAAATGATTTGGCTCAGTGTTTACTAGGCAAGCAAGATTTCCTAGACCTCATTCTTTAACAATGTTGTGCCTGCCTCCTTCTCCTTCTTAGATTGCAATAATCTGAAACTCCGTGCCACAATCTGTAACCCAATAGCCAATGAGCTATGGATACAGTATCATGCCATTTTCCTTAAATTTCACTTTTTACATACTGCTGAGCTGGATGAATACAATAAAATGGGATTCAACCCAAGCCATCTTAATCTCAGTGCTCTCAATATAGAAAGCTGGCTCAACACCACTGCTGTATTTGTGGTTGGAAGACGTAAAATAATTTTATATTACATTTGAATAATTTTAAGATCCACTGCTTAGGCAGCTCATTGGGAGCTCAACCATAAATACCCTTTAAACAAAAGCATATCAAGATTAATTGTAAATTAAATATGTCAGACTCTGAGATTCCTGATTTCACATTAACTAAGGAGAAGCCTGGTACCTTACAAATTGCTTCACTGTTCCCCAGAAAGCACTACTGTTCCCTCTTTTGCCCCCCAACACACCCTCAATGATGGAAACAGGGTCTTAAGAAACTCAATGAGAATAGCTCATTCCAAAAAAGGAGAATAAATGTAACTGATCAATTTGTTTTCTATTTGAAAATAACCCTGTAAGCATCATTCATACTGTATATAAAGCCATCTTAAAATCTTGAAAGTTTTATTTCATCTAAATAATTTAAATTTTTCAGTCATGCATAATGCTTGAGAGCCATTAAAATAGTTTGCAAATTATGTCAGAGTAAAGTAACGTTTGAAAGGGTGCTGTGATCCTTTGAAGGAAATGTAAAAGTTATTCACAATTCAAGCAACATTAAATTTAGAGACCCCTATTTCTGTAGTGTTTCAGGACTGAGTGGTATTATGTGAGACAATGTAAACCTTTTCATAACCTATTTATGAATAAAGGAGTGGTACAGTATAAGAATTAACAGTCTGTGTTTATTTTGAAACAGCCTTCCAACTCATTCACATGGATGGCAATATATATCTGGTTTAAGTCAACAATTTCTGACAATTTCGACAAAGTAATTTCACATTAAAAGAGAGAACATGCATATTATTACATATTCCTGAAGTGAAAACCCTCTTCGTGAAGGTGAAATCTAGTTGCTCCTTATTGAAGGGTACCAAGATCAGTCTTTAGACCAATTGAAGACATAATCAGGTTGATGTACACATCACTCACCTGCTGTTATCCAATAAACAATGGCTGGAGAAGTTTACAACATACAGTACGCTAGCAATAAAGGCAGGATAAACTCTGAGACCTGTTAGAAAAGACAACCAACCACATCTGAGGATGTTTTGTGAGGCCAAAGCAAGAAAAGCCTGCAGCACATAAAAAATTAACAGGTGTTGGTATTTTTAATTTTAAAGTCCTTATCTTTGAAATACTTTTGCTTCACTTCCAATAACCAGGATTTTTTGTTATTGTCCACATTTCTGAAAAGGGTGAAAAAGTATTTTTTCTTTGCAGAGGAGAGTTAGAATGGCACAAAAAGTATTGTATGTTCACCTCTAGTTAACAACACCTCAGGATTAAAGATAAAAGGATTCATTGTCATTAGGAGCTTTCCCATTGAAAGTGTCCTTTTAGACAACTGGTTAATGCTCGTCAATTAACCAAACGGGTTATCCTAAATATCTGTGAAACACCTGCAAATACATAAACACATTGGGACCAGATGTAGCCCCTGAAAATGGCACATTATTAACCAATGGTTGGCAAACACTTATCCTGGTCCTGAGCCATTTCTGAGTTACCAGTACATAGTAGCATACAGCATATCGATCACTATATCTCCACCCTTCACTAACGAGCATGGTGACAGCCCTGTTCATGCCTTACCTACACTGGTATATTATATAAAGCATGTTAGGCTCTGACATACACACAGAGAAAGGCTGCTCTTCTGGGAACTGTCAGAATTCAATACGGGGGGGATTGGTGACAAGGGGTGGAGGGAGGGGGTCTTGAATGGGTGTTGGCAAGCACAGCTAGGCTTAAGTAAAACTTAATCTTGTGCAATGATGACTGCAGGACATCATAGTCTGTTAGCCTTGTTATTTTTGTTCAGTACAGTTTCTAAAAGTATGACGTGGTGGCCAAGAACCACCCACCCCTAGAGGGTTCCCTATTACTGATCAGTTAGGAGAAATGAGTGAAAGGAGGAAATGACTATTAAAACTGCTAGATTTTGATTTATTTAATTAAGTAAATAATTTAAGTGTTAAAAATGGAGAAGGAGAAAAAAACCTTTTGTCCTCCCACTGAAAGTTAACAAATAATAAAGAATAGGTAGGTTGGGACTGTTTAATACTGTACATGCTGTGATCTGCACAGCTTTGTAGCTTCAAGCTCACAGCATCCGGTCATCAGTGAGGCTCTAACCATCAGTGCAGGCTATCAGTGAGCTGCTGGATGGCAATCCGTCTGTCAGCATACCATCAGCGCTTCTTAAAAGCTCACTTGCAGTACTTAATAAGAGAATGCCAAAATTCATCAGATCGAGGACAAGGACCATACTGTACTCGTCCTGCAGTAATAAACAGGCAGCAGAAAAAAGGCGTCACAGTGAGAACAATCAAATGGTGATTTAGATACCCTGTGAGCTCCTGAGCCTCACATGCTGTTTTCTTCTGTAGGCAAAGATGGAGGGAATGTCAGATCCAGGCCAAAGATCCCTCTCACTCTCCTTCCATCACAGTAATCCCCTTGAGATCTCACAAAGCTGAAGTGGCCTCCACTGTCATGTTTCAGTGCAGTTACAGTAATTTACTTACTGTGGCCCAGCTTTGTTGGTATTGTCTTTGCCAAGGCCACATTTCCAGGTAACTTGGCATCTGCAGCAGCTGTTGGGGGAAATCAAAGCAGCAGGAGCAGAGCAGGGATTGAGGGAAGGTGGCCATGAGAGAGGAATCAGGAAAGATGTCCAGGGTCACCTACCACCTGCAGGCTTAGCCAGTAAAGGCTACACTTAATGCAGTATAGGTATGTCCCAAAAATGCACAATAACTTTACAAAAAATGGGACAAATAAAGGGAATTTAAAATTCTAAATTTCCTGATTAATTTAAGCACTGTTAGGCTATTTTGACCATATTAGTTATTTGCCTTTTGCTATTGTAAATTCAACAGAAGCTACTGTATCGAACACATCATCCCTTTACAAAGTCCATCAGTTTCTGTGTCATGAAGAAAAACAGGCAGGTTCCAGGAGCCAGGGGAGGAGTAGGCTGGACTCTGCTGCTCTTAATCCAGCGCCCGCAGAGAACAAAATTGCTCATGTGAAGCACAAACTACCAGAGACAAAATGAAAAAAAAACAATAGCAGGAGAACGCAAAAAAAAACAGCTGTCTATCCAGCCGCCTTCAGTGAAGCGAGAAGCAGAAGAGTGCGCTAAGTAAACAGGAGTCTGGCAGAATGCTGCCCGAGTGATCTCTGGTCTTAGGAAGCTGTGCGCTGGGAATAAGGAGGAAACTGCTCTCAAGGCAACATGAAGGTGAGAGTCCTGCCTAAATGTTTCCAGATGGCAAAGACACTGAGGCAGTGCCAGCTCTGGAACAAGCTGAGCAGCACAGAAGAGCTGCAGGACACACTGTGTGCTGTCTCAAGATAGAGATCTCCTGCCAGCCCACGGCACACCCGCTGTAGCAGACCGCAGCCTGAGGAGGAATGCCTTCCTTTCTCCAACCCTGGCTGTTCTTGCTTCTCTCTGGGAGTCCAAAAACACACACAGCCTGAGTTTCTGATGCTACCAACTCGGTCTGCAAATATACAACGAAGGCAGGGAATTTAGGACTTCAAAACACTGAACTGACACTGAAATGACCAGATGATGGAATGAAGTCTCTCGGACAATGCTGGAAAAGGCTAATATTAATAACATAATTTCAATTATTTCTTTTGCACAAAAGTTGGACATTTTCCAAATGGAAAATCGGAGTGTAAGTTTGGCAAGCTTCACTTTAAATTTGAAGATAAAAAATGCTGCTTTTCAGTAACAAGTAAACGTGTTAACTATAGCAACAAGTCCTTTTATGGCGATTCTTTTGGACTAATTAAGGAAAAAGAATGACCGAACTCCATTACACTTCTCTGTTTGTTTTTCTAAGCTCTCCATAGTCAGGTTTCAGATACTGCTGACTGTTATATTTTGCAAATTGACGATATCTAAAAAGCTAATGTAATAAAGCTACATTGAATAGAAACATATAATGTTCTCATGGTTTAGTGCTCTGTTAAAATACTGGATATCTCTGCGTCCAAAACAGTGGCTGAAGAGAGGAATTTCCTGCACTGACCTAGCTTTTGTGACAGGTGTCTTTTTTTTCCAGACTTCATCAAAGAAGTCTGAAAACAACACTGAAAAAGAAAGAGAAAACAGGGAGAGAACACCACTGTGTTATAGTGACCCTAGAGCCAGCCACACTCTCCTCTTTTACGATTTCAGAGGTCAACGCTGGCTGGTCCATGTCCAAAAACCACTGTCATTGCTTCCACCTGTACAGTGTGCATACAAGCAACAGGTCTGCTGTCAAACAGGGCAATAGGACAGCCACTTATTTCCATGCAGCAGCTGAGTTAAGATTTAGAATTATGGGGTGATCCTGAAGACATGACTCTTTCCTCTCACACAACTCTCTAATTAGTAAAAAATATCTAACCGCAATTTAAATTCTGCAAGGTATGTTATTGGTGTAGCCACTGACATGGAAAATAACACAAAAAAACTAATGTGGCCTGAATACAATAGCACATTTCTAAAGTGGGAAAGAAATGGGAACTTGGACATCATCTGAAGAAAGGTGGAGTGGTAAGGCCGACCCTGATCATCATTAATTATTCAAAAGCCTAAATGTATAACCCAGCATTTATAGATTGTTAATAAAATATGAGGTGTTACAGAAATACATTACCCACAGGTAAAGCAGGATTTTCATCCCTGTAATGAAGTATCGCTCATTCTGCCAGGCGGCTCAATGAGGGCAGTTGGACCCCTGGGTGAATTGCCAGGTCAGGCTTAGCTGCTGACTGAACAACATACAAATCAATCCTGCAGGACCCGCCCCACACTCAACAGCATTGTGGAAAATGCCATGGGCGAGAACGTGAATTTATTCTTGACAAACTGGCAGAAAAAAAAAAGATCTTGATTCACCCCACATCAACATCTCTTAAATCATAAGCAGCTTTGGTTGTTTTTTCTAATGATCACCAGATGCTCAGGCCCTCTACCCGCTGAGAGCACATCGACAGAGCAGGACAGAAAGAACTGCCGTGCCCCCAGGACACTCTCACTGCCTCAGACATGGACACTGATGCGCTTCACACGCACTTGCATAGTCAGGGACTCGGAACATGCCATACAGCCCTGAGGTACACAGTCCAGAGGCAGGCAGAGATCTCTAAACTGCTTGAAGACAAAGTGCAGAAGACAACAGCACTACCGACAGAAAAAGACTCAGAGAAACACAGCATTCTCTCTCACTGCACAGTGAAAGCGACTGATCCAGGGGAGTATCTGTCACTGTCAGTATTAAAGTGGGTGTCTACTGAGAAAACACACTTGCTTTTTTCTTGAAAAAATATTCCATTACCATTCAAGAATGTACTACTAAAAGTCCTCCTTCATTGATCATTAAATTGTAATACTTCATACTTTAAAATCAATATGTCCCTGAACAACCAGCTGCAGATGAAGAATAAGAAAAATGCAAACATCCACAAAACCCAACATAAATCCAACGATTTCCAATTTCAGGAAAACAGTCTAGAAAGGAAGGAGACAGAGCTTAAAAGAAGCAGAATTATGATATGATGGATGTGGAAGCAGTACAGGATAGATGGAAAAAATTAAAAGTATTCTTGTATGTTTGAAGACCTAAGCAGATTTATTTTAGGAGTAAATAAATCAAAGGCTAGAAAGCCTTTATTTCAGAACTGTAACAGCAAAACCAGGAAAGGATGAAATAAATTGGATCCTGAGTAATTAAAGGAAACGTGTAAATGACAGAAAAGCAACTGATGAACAATTTACTCAGGTGCTCACCCAGAAAGAAATAAACAACATGCTTCAGACTGAGGAAACAGACTTTTATATTGAATATTATTAGTGTAGAGGGGGTAGAAGTCTTACAAGTACTAGAAACAGGATAAACACATTTTCAGGATCTGATGGTTTTCTGCCAGTGGTACCTGTACCTAAAGAACCAAGAGATCTTATTTCTAGGCTGTAAACAAAACCCTTCCAACAATCGCTCAAGACATGCATAATACACAGTGACTTCAAAATTACTAATGTGCTCTATATGGAAATATGATCCTAATGGACAGGCAATGTGGCTTTAGAAAAGGTAGGTTTTGCTAAATTTACTACTTAGTGTTTCGAGCAACAGTAACTGACACATGGAGCATACAAGATGGTAATTTGGATTTTCAGAAGGCTTTTGATAAAATTCCTCATAAGAGAGTAATTCTCAAATTGCAGGTAAGAGGTATTCAATGCAATGTGTATTTGAATTGAGAACTAGTAAGAATAGAAAACAGAGTACAGATAAGAGGTAAATGCTCAAATTGATGTGATGTAATTAGTGAAGGTCCACAGGGATCCATATTAGGACCACTGCTCTTCCTGAATTACATAAGTGATCTAGATTGCAGTATAGTTAGCAAAGTAGTCAAGTTTGCAGATGATACCAAAGTTGGATGATTATCAAACAATAAAGAAGCATCTAAGGAAATGCAAAAAGATTGAGATGGATTGAGATATTTTTTTCAAGAAATTGCTGAATCATACATTTAAAACAAGTTAGTTAAGGGTAATAAGCTACCTTTTAGGAATTACTTACAGTAAGTGGACTTTTGAACAACAAAAATGTTAAGAGATTACAGGAACAAATTAAAGTTACTAACACTGTGATATATTCTTGTACAGTATGTAGCCCCTATATTAAAATAATTAGTAACAGTAAATTTATGTGGCATTTTTTTTATAGCAGCAATTGTAAAAATACATATCTTTGTCTGTTCCTTTGGTTTACTGAAGGTAACCTTGGTAAATGCATGCTCCACATATAGTAATAAAGTCTGATTCCTCCCATCAGGATCAAGCCAGAATACTAATTTCTCTCAGAAATTCAGAGACATGTATCAAAGGAAACCTTTCCTAAGGCCATCATACACAATGCCTTGTCAGAGACACATACACTTACACTGGAATTGCATTACTCACCACTGAAACCAGTGATCATGTGCCTGTTGCACAAACACAGCCTTCGTGAATGTATGAGACCGAGCTGCACAGCCAGGCCTATCAGTGAGAGCTGCTTAAGTTACAGTGTGCTCCAGGAAGGCCAAACCGCAAGGAAAAGGGACTGTTATTCCACATCCAGCATCTCAGGGCCTCTGACTCGCCCAGTGATCCCAGACCCTAAATCTGCCTCTCACCCCCACCCCCTACTCTCCACAGGAGAGCCAGCATTATGAATACATAAATATGTCATAATCTAAACACTCAAATCAATTAGATCAAGCCTTAGACTCCCAGACTCACATAGTTGTTCTCTCTTGAGGGGTTTTCTCTCAGCAGTGCCGGGGCACTTTCTTGTGTTTTACTTGACCATGCTAAACTTGATTTAACCCTCTGTTTCCTGAGCCAGAACATCATCAATAAGCTGTCGAGGCCAAACTTCAAAAAGAAATCAAAACAATGAGGTAATTATTGAACTAAAATTAAAGCGCTTTACATCGATACCACACCAGCAAAAATCTCTTTTTTAAATGTAATGGTTTTCTCAGTGGACCCATAGTAACATAAGAAGTTAGACAAAATGCGTGACGAAATAACCATTCGATTGTTAGCCTTGGCTTCCTTCCTTTGCCCTACTGAACTGGCCAGTTAGCTCACTGTTGTTTATCCCATAAACCTAATTCCTGACAAAAGACTTGAGAAACGTGTAATTAAATCTCCACAAGATTATATTTCAGCTGGGGTATACTTTTTAAAGAATTTAGTTAAAAGTGAATCTACTGTACATGACTAGCTTTTTGAAACACTTTTGCAAATACTGCATGTTGTACTACTGATTAATTTACAAATACAGTAAAATCATTAACAAATTTAAAAAGGCTATAGTTCTTCTACAAACACTACTGATCTCATCAGTATGTCAAATTACTATCCAGGAAACAGAATCAGGTACAAAAACCTTATTCCAATCACAGGCCTACAGGTATATACGGTACTGTTTACCTCAGTTTAATTGCCACTTTAGTTTGCATGACCTACTGTAGGCTCCCTAAAACTCCATTTTAATTCAAACGTCAAGGCAATTGCTCACTTCTCCACCTGATACGGTGTGCACTGGAACTGCTACCATACAGTACTTGGTTGTTGCATTGAGGCCTGCATCACTGTCTGGTACGGCAACTGCACTGCATCCGACCGTAAGGCACTGCAGTGGGTGGTCAAAACTGCCCAACACATCATCAGCAGTGCCTTACCATCCATCCAGGAAATCTACAACACCAGGAGTCTGAAAAAAAGCCACCAAAATTATGTCTGACCCCACTCATCCCAGTCATAACTTGTCTGTCTCCCTATCATCTGATAAAAGGTTCCGGACGCTCCAGTTGCACACAACTAGACTCCAAAATAGCTTCTTCCCCAGGGCAGTCAACTCTCCCTCCCATCATACAATGATCTCTCCTCACTTCTTCCTGTACCCACAATGACTGTACTCCAACACCTCTACATACACGACAACTGGGTGTAAGCCGAAATTGTACATACAAATGTACTAGTTGTACTATTTATTAATCACCATATGACTTTTGTACTGTTTTTGTCCTGTTTGTATAATTTCTCTGTTTGTGTATTTGCACAGTTTTTGATGATTTTGCCCTGGCACCATATTGTTGTTTACACTGTTATTGTTATTGCATTACTGTTTTTTGACTTGTCTTCTGTTCTATTTATATACTGCACTTGAGAGACTAATGAGAAACACTTTTCACTATACTATGCACCCATTTAAGTATAATGACAAATAAAGTTGAATTGAATTGAATTAGGTTAGTGCTACTTCTGTGGTGTATGGAATGGATCTCTCCTGGATTTTAAACACCTGGGTATCATGAATATGATACAAATGCAAGAAATTAATATATTGTGAAAACAGCATTACCACCTTACAGCCAGAACTCAACAGAAATTATAAGCTAACTAGGTGATGGTGGTGACCAGTAAGAAGCACTCTTCCCTCTGTACCAGAATTTCTACATAAGTGTCATGGTGACTGATGATACTGTGCTATAGTAGGTACAATACCATCTTTAGATGAAACAATATATTGAGGGCCTGACCACATTATTCTTAAAGTTTGCATTGTACATAAGAGTAGGATATTAACCTTGCTGTTATGGCTACATTTCACTTTGGGCTTGATCAGTCTGGCCTTCCTAAAACCCCTACTGAAGCAAGCTCTCATTTCTTCTCCTGTTCTGCTGGGCAGTGGGGCTGCTGGTGCAGAATAACTACAGTGTGTCAACCAGGTCACTTACTATACTGTATGTAAAGCACTGCGGCATTCTTTGAACTGAAAAAGCTCTACAAATGTAACAAGTTAATTAAAAAAAACATTGCTTATTGTTTCATCATTCTAGATAAATAGTGGTTCATGCTATTAGGAATTTGTGGTAGCACAAGGAATATAAATGACATACATGACAGGAAATAAAAATCTCTATGCCTAACCGATGGACATATTGTATATAACAATTGATGTCTGAGGAGCCTATGTGATTAGACCCCAAACTTGGAACACTGTCACTGGCAGTCTACTGAATACCCAGTCTGCACAGCCCAACGAGGCACCAAACCCTCTTCAGTGCACCAAAAGACTGGCCCACTATGACTGTCTCATTTGACCACACGAGACCTGTGACAACTGCAACAAGCACCAAGATCAATGTGAAGATGCACTAGAAGGCTTCCATCTCACTAGCCCATGAAAGGAATGATGTAAAATGGCAGACAAAACAGTTGGCGCTGGAAAGAGAATAAGGGAGGAGAACATAAAGGGCCAACTACCCTTTAATAGAGGCAGCAGGCTAGAGCAGTCTAGCCCTGAAGGAAAGGGTCCCTCTGATTGAGAAGTGTGGGCTCCCCCCCTGTGGCGACAGCAGAGCTGTGAAGTGCTGCAGTGTATTGTAGGGCAGGCTCTCTTGGCCCAGCAGCACAGACACTATTGAGTCCCTGAACAAACCCCCAGCCTGGGATGAAGAGGGCTTTGTCTGCAGGACAGGGGGGGGTCGGGTCAGGACTGGGGGGAGTTGGGGGGTGCTTCCACAGACAGGAACCCTTGTGAGGAGACTGGCTTGGCTTCCAGACCCCTAAGACCCTCCACACAGTGATTGCTAGTAGTGACGATGGTGCAAGTGGCAGTGGGGGTGGAGGAATAAACACGTGATATACAGTACATGGTTATATTGTGAGCTTCCTCCAGTAATAGGAAAATAAAATCGCGGTGCTTGTGGAGACCATATGAGACCCAGCTATATAGCCAGGCCTATCAGTGAGAGATGTTTAAGTTACAGTATTTGTAGTTTCCCAGAATTTACTTAAGAGTGTGTGAAGCAGCTCTAACATCTCATGCTATTTTGGAAACAAACTATTTCACTGGCTTCCTCACTACAGCAAAGGTTTCTATGACAAGCCATTGTGAATGCTTCCAAAAAGCTGCATAAAGTGTAGTGTCTGGTAGGTAACAACATTATTAATATCCCAGGAAGAACAGTCATTAAAAAGGAATATTTCCTTGGAAACTTTTGAAAAATACTTCCACAGTACTTTCATTAAAAAATCTACAGTAGCTTTTATTCTAGTACAGTAGGTCCATCAGTCAATTCCCCCTCACTGTTGTAATGTACGTCACACTTCCTCATGCCTGGCTGCTGTGTACATACTCTCCATTAGGACTCTTTATTGATAGTCAGATGAAACGGTCATTAGAGATGGCAAAACCACAGTCAAGCCTAAACTCACAGTTGTGGCCTCCATGGGTTTTTCTCAGCTGCGCTTACGAAAGAAGAACAGCAGCCCTGTTCCAGGAAGCCAGGCAGGCAGGGGTTAATGCAGACCAGCAACACTGAGCTTCTCTATGAAATCACTAATTGACATAATCTTTAAACTCCATCTTGTCAGCCCCTTTTCAGCAGAGCAGCCAGGTTAATCAATGGGACTCGGGGGCTGGCCAGTCCCTTTCAGGCTTTCTAAAGCTTTTTATTTGGTGCCTAAGGAAGCCTTAACAAATAAAGCTATTCTGTGTCATTGTCTGGTGGGAATGGCAAGCTGCCATGACGGGCTCATGCCCCCCCCCACCTCTCCTGTCCCCTCTCAGTCTGCTTTCCCACGTGGAGAGGACTGAGGCGGGAGGCTCACACAATGCATCTTTAGGGGAGACTTCAGATTCCTATCTGCCTGTTGGAATTGGGGTCATTAGGGCTGTGGCACTGGATTCCCCCTCCCTCTTCCTCTGTCTTTTTAATTCCAATGAATTTAGTGCCTCTGAAAAGGTGCAGGGCCGACGGACCCCTATGACTTGAGCCCCTATGACTCTATCAGTCAGCCTGCCAATGCTTCTCCATTGATCAGTCGACCCCTAAAGCAGGTTTACACTAAGCAAAGACTTAACCTTTACATTAGCTTTCACTTCACATTTTTAAAGAATTTTTAGCCCCATGGTAATGTCTGGGTGGGAGTGTTACAGTAGCAATGCAAGATATTGCCTGGGAATACATATTTAAGTAAATTATATTCATGCAATTTTGTTGATGTATTTTGACACAAATTCTAAAGGAGGTTAGACAAGGGATAAAAATAGCAAACAATCTTGTGATAATGCAGAAAGTAGACTGTAGCAAAATATTCTGAAAGACTTCAACATGCACAACAAGAGCAAACACTGGAAATTTACAAGCTGATGACAGTACGAGAAGCAGGGCAGATATTTCCATCAGATGTATGAGACATAGACTCACGGCTTGTAGGACAAAAATATAAGGGACTGAAAGTGCTGGGCATGTTCCTCTGTCACAAGGACATAATAACTAGGCTGCACAATGATGTCAAAGCACTGGAGCAAGGCATTGATGTAGGTTGAACTACGAAGATTAGACACAGGAGCAGGATGTACAGCATTAAAGTAGCAATTTCTGTGAGCACCAGCAGCCATCTGAGCTTACAGTCTCCTTACAGAGGAGCCCAGATAAACCATGCTAGGTTTTTTCTTCCTATTAACTTGATTCACTTTTTTGAAATATATAAATATATAAACTGCAATGAGTTCCCCTGAAACAAAAATGAGGCCTTTAAAGTTTTTTTTATTGTTTATGTTTTACAGATTTTAATGATCCAAACCGTAAAATCGCAACAGATGTTTGGCAGGGGAACAGAAAAAGTTTTTTTTTAATAAAAAAAGAAAAATGAACTTTCAGCTAAAGAAACGAAGTAGAAAATTGTAAAGATTGTGCGGTCTGAAGCTGATCCAGAGGCGGGCGGAGGTGCGCTAGCTCAGAAATGTCAACACTGTAGCACGTCCATTTGGCACCACTCAGACACAGGCCAGGCCTCACAGGCAGGACCTTGGGCTTCCTCACATACTGCCTGCCCACTAGAGTCTGGGGGAACCTCCGTCACTACGGCACATACAGTCCAGCTGGAGCTCGTCAAACTGCAGAAAAAACCACGTCTCCCAGCCCCTATTACACAGATATTAGAACACGTACAAAACTAAAATCAATTTGCTTCATACTCAACCACATGCCACACTGTCACCAGTATACTGTACTTTTTGTGCTCCTGCTCTGCTGTCAATTCTGTACATTGCTTCTTGGCATCTGCCCTGATCTCGCATAGAAAACCTAGAGATGATTAATACTCCACTCTACAAACCAGTAACCTCAAATTGTAGTGCAATGTGGTTTGCTATTGTTCACACATCTTTAAGAGCAGGAGAGAGAAATCTTGTGGCAGCGGTGCTAATGAATGGGCTGGGACAGAGCCAGCCAGGCTGTGGAAAGTACCTGTTTGTGGCGTGGCCACCTCCTGTCATAGTTACCAGAGGGAAACTGTGCTCGAAGAGGCAGCCCAGCATCAACTGACAGGTATACACTGAGCAGAGAGGCAAGGAACTCCTTTAGCCTGGAATAAGGACAACTCTGGATTCATGTGTTTGAAAGGAAGGTCACCTGAAACCACTATGTCAAAGCTCAACACAGAAACTGAAGACAAATTTGAAAGGGAAATTAAAGCACATCCAGGATTTGGGAATTTCAACAAGTAGCTTATTGGGCCTGGAACTCCTGCAGAAAGACTAAGGTTGAGTGAGGACTTCACTCCAACTCCCCAAAAATCTTACCATTCCTCCCACAAGACACATTACCCCCTTACAGCAAGATAACAGTATGACTGTCATAGTAGTCATACTAATAAGAAGGGCCAGATGGTTTCTCCAAATGTCTATGCAGTTTGAGGTTTTTATTTGATTCATCAAAGTTTTTTTTAAAAGTCCTCAAATGCTCTTTTTGTTTGGATTCGCTCAACCATTATAGGCAATAGGTTTCAAAGTGGCACATGCAAATGTGCAAATGTGAGTACCTAAAGGTTTCAGAGTTGCATAAATCCCGTCAATAAAAGGGCCACAATCAGTGCTAATCAGAGTGTGTGAATCCTTTCCTAAGAAAGGCTTCTGTCAGGAATGCCATTCTTTCAATCAACAACCATTCAACAGTAAAATGTGTTAGTTCAAGTAGAACAAAAATGGGAAAAAAATCTCCTCCATAGCAGGACCCCATATCATTGAGGGAAGAGACTTTGTCATCAGGATGTTTCCCAGCCCTGCCTGAAAGAGTCAGTGGAGGCACACAGGTCCACTGGACTCATCCTGGTCCTGTCTACCCCCGACACATTTGAGCCCAACTGAGTGGCATCGCTCTGGGCCTGCCGTTACGTTGGACAGGCTTGAGTATTCAAAGCAAAAAGGAAATACTGGAGGTTTTGTGGCTGAAAAACAGAGACAAATCTGATATTAACACAGATTGAAATAATTTATGATGAATCCTGTTTCTCTGGAGCACTACATTACAGGACTTCAGAATCTTTTGTTGCTTTCCAGTGTGATCTCTTTCCAAGGCAAATGACGCTACAGTTCAAAGCCACTGTATGCGCTTAACCTCTTAATCAGGCATTTGAGGTCCTCAGTTCATGACTGAATACGTATCCAGCATGATTTATATTTCACTTGCTTCTGTCAAACCATGATGCAAAGAATTGTGGTGCTTTAGGAACAGGCTAGAAATAAAAACATGATGCAGTTTCTGGCCTGCTCCTCAGGTAGGACTGACATTTTTGCAGGACATTTATGACACAATTTTTATGTTTTTCAAAAGGCTCTGAATTCACTAACTATTTTCACAAATAGAATTACATTTGAAATTAATCAAAACCAGGAGAAACAACACAGCTTTCTGTTCATCACCCTTCTGCCAGGGACTAGCTGTATTAGTGTCTTAAGATTCATAACATTCATAACTCCCGAGATTAAATCACAAACCACTTTCCCAAAGGAAGTAAGAAGTCCAAATATTTTAAGCGTATTATTTGTTGTTGACACTGAGACAACCACAGGAAGGCATACATGGAACAGACCACGAGGTCTAAGGATGCAGGTTAAGAACTAGAGGATTGGGGGTATGCTTTTCCTGCTCTCCTGATTGTGAGATTAAAGCTCAACAGTTAGAAAGTAACTACAGCACCAGCCCTTGAGAAAAACCCATCTCTGCATCAGCTCACCTAAAGTGTGATGGAAGGAATGTGTCTATGATAAATGTGGGAGTTCAGAGAACAGTAAGGCAAGCTACTTGCCTTTATTCAAATGAGACATCCCTGCTTGCCAACCATTTGAGATCTCTTGTTAAGTTAGCTAATAAAACACAAATGGGTTTTGAAGTCAGTAGGTCACAATTCCGGTGTATTTAAGGGAGCCTTCCTGATAAGATCGCAGCAGTATGCCAATCTTGGCCAGTTTCTCTTTACATAATAAATCTCAGACACACTAACTAGTTCTTTGGTGCCTGTCTTGACTGAACGATACAGAAAGAACTGCAAAGCTTCCATAAGTCTTGCATGACATCTGTAAAAGAATGTACAAAACCGACTGCAAATTGATTTTGACATTACAAATACAAAAAAAACTCACTAATAACACAAGAAAAATGGAGCAAAATTAGGACTCGCGACTTTCATGACAGTGACACACTTCACTACTGTACCTGATGATCGGAGCTCTTCTAGCTAATTTCAATGGATTTGTCTTGAGGTGGATGAGACATTTTCACCACTACTACCTGCTCAGGAAAAAGAGGCATATCGCTTTCAGACAAGAGTACAAAATCAAAAACAAGAACTTACTTGACACCTAATACAACACATGGCAACTCCAAGCCAAGACTACCTTAAGATGCTGTTCTATAGAAACATTCATAATATTATGAATATTCATAATTCATAATCATAATAAGGGCACCCTTATAAAGGAAAATCTACGAGTGAAAATGAACAGATAGTATAGAGACATTTGGACATTTCATCTCCATGCCATAAGCATTTATTGGGAAGGCTGTAGACATTGTTTTAAGGAACAAAACATAAATTCAAACAAACTTTCTCTTAATGCCAACATATACAGAAATGATCAAAAACACAAACACAAAATGTATATAGATTTACTATTCTTAAGTATAAATACAGCATATTAAGTAGTCATGTCATAAACCAAGTCCTCCCTAGTGGTGTCTGATTTATGCAGGTTAACTACTTTACATAGACTCAAAATTCAATGCTTGCAAGGACATTCTGATTAATGTCTGACGCCCATGTTTCACATGGAATAATATAGATGCTTTACTTTGTTTCATAAAACAAATTGTAACATTTAGCTAAAATCCGATTACATATGTTTGAACAATTACAGTGTTTTAAAATATCTGAAGTAGTTGCGGGACTGTTTTTGTCTATTCAGACCACTGTGGCTACTTTCTTGCACAATTCTTTGGGTTTTAGGGAAAATAACTTAAGAGAATGCAAGATCTCCTTCAAAACAAATAGAAACAAATTAAGCAAAACCAAAATGTAGATATATTTTGTAAGGCCCAGTGTTTCTTTTGTGCTGCGTTTCATTCAAAGGAAATTTAAATGGCCAAGCAAGTCTGGCGAGTGACTGGCAAGTCAAACCAAGGAAGCTCAGGCAACCGCAGTGGAGAAACTCGGTGCCTACACAGGATGTCACACTTGGAAGGCAAGCATTACCTCACAGATCCTGATCCCTTGTTCACAAGATTCCCACAACATTTGTGGAATTCCCAGTTGCAGAACCAGCCCCCTCTAAAGTAACCAGGAAACTGGATCCTAACCCATTTGCTTTTTTTGTGATGTATCTATACTACTGATTCATCAGCGTGGCCTTGTAGGGATTCGTCTGGGATCGTGCTGACAGTTTGTTAACATTCTCCACAGGCAGTGTGAAAAGGAGAGATGCTGGAGCCCTCAGGCTGGTTGAAGCTTCCTCTTGCAGCACCAAGGCAGGCAGGCAGCGACTCGAAACGACAGGGAGATTAGATCTGCCAGATGAAATATTTGCGTGGAAGCAATGCAAAAAGAACTCTAAGAAAATAAAAAAAACAAAACCGTTCCTTTTCTTTTTGAAAGTATAATGCCAGGGGTTTCTACACAAGTGCTAGTGAAAGAGTCCAGATTGGAAGGCTCAGTTGCATCACTGGATATATGAACTGTTGACACATGATTTTTTCCCCTTGAAGACTTCCTTTGATGTCATTGAATAGTACCAAGCAGTGATACCATCTTGGCTGCAGGCATGCTTATTCCTGTCCCCTTGTGATTGTTGCCTTCTGGTCCTGACATAATCTAGGCCAAGGTGCCCCTAGCACAGTATTCAAGGGCTGAGCACATTACTTTATAGCACAGGTGTGGACAATTTAAAATAACGATTCACAAGCAATTCATTTTCATTTCGGTAACCTAGTTCCAGAAGATGAGCATTTAAAATGACAGACAGATGATCACTAGTGTTTGAGCAGGAGAAATACAAACTAAGATATTGTCTAATGTGGATAACTGAACATAATCATACTGTGCATCTCCACTGAATAAATTCTGAGCTATATTTCTATTGTCGGATTCTCGTGACTTGACCTAGTTAATCTGCTTTTCTCTACCACACTACCTCAAAACAGAAATGGGATTAACTTTCTGTGGAAGAAATACATGTCTGACTCGTTATACAGGCATCATGCAATTCTGCAATGGTCTCGGTATTATTTATGCATTCCCACTCATGATCTCAAGGCTAATGTGCCATAGTCTTTAGCCTTTATTTAAAACCCTCTAAGAAATGCTATTAGAATTGAATTTCTTGGAGTGCACGTGCATGATGTTTGTCAATGGTTCACATACTCCTGTGTATTTGTTATAGTGCAGTTTTTCACTTTTCCCAGTGGTTCCTTAGCTGGAGCTGCTGGAGGCCTCCATGTTCTTAGCGGCATAACAGATGCACTGTTCTGTGTCAAACTTTGAGAAAAGTAGGAATTCTGTAATTGCCAGTTTGAGCATTTCTATTTGAAGATAACACAATGTCAACAGAAAAATGTTGACACTCCTCTATGTCTGTACTAAAATGCATTCAAAATGTAATCAATAAACCTGCAATTTGTTTTAATTTCAATTAGTCTGAAACTGTCAGCAAGGATGCAAGAAACAAAAAAAAACAGATCTTCTAAGCTCAGTTCATTAATTGGTTTTTGCACATATTGCCAAGATATTTCATGAAACTTAATTTGTATGTATGTTTGTGCTGGAGTTTATAATGGCATGTTGGAAACCTGGCTGAATGTACCAGTCCTAATCAGGACAGAGATGACTCAGAAGCTAGCTCTCCCTGCATTGTTCCCCCTTGACAGCACCTCTGGCCTCCCATAACCCCTTGTCTGCGGCAACATGGGATAAACTAGGACCCTGGTAGTTACTGGAAAACTTCTCAGAGAAAATGTTTTGATCTCTTCCTTGCGATCACATGGTCAAAAGGACCTTCAAAGATTCTTAAAAGGAAAATAAGTGCTTTCAAAATACTTCGGTCAACCAAGTCTTCATTCTTTGTGCGCTGATGTTGCCATAGGTTTGCAAGTTAAGCACCAGTAAAGAGGTCAAGAGAGTGTGGAGGGGGGAAGCATCTCTTTGGTTGGGTGACCTGCAGGAACTACCAGTCTTCTGGAAAATCAGCCGGCCTACATCCTGGAACATTGCCAGCCGTCACAGAGAAGGACAGAAAGACAGAGAAAAGCATGGCGGCTCCAGGGAGGAGAAAAGAGGAGGAGGAGGGAGGAGGGGAGAATTCCTAGTCCTTCTTGCTGAGAATCTGGTGGCATTGGCTGCAGACAAACACCGTCTCTCTCTGAGCCTCAGGAGCTAAAACAAAAACAAAATACGTCTCCAAATGAGTGTGATAACGTGCAGTCATTTTTACTGACCTAATGTACAGGCTGCACCTCGGACTCCTAATAAACCCGAAGCAACATATGGCTAAGAAACTTAGTTGCCCCCTCCCTCTAAACAATTTCAAATACGCTCAATCCACTATGTCATCAGCAATCCTGAGCAATTCAAGCCATACAAAGAAATAAAATAGGAAGTAATTAGACTTATACAGTATATTTAACATACTGTATACCTGCAGGAAACCTAATACCGTCTACCACTTCTACCCTAACACCATGCCTCAGGCATTCTGATGTTTTGAGAGCCACTCACCTGTAGCTCCCATACAGGACTTTGGGACTTTGTAAGAGCAGCACCGTGAACAGAAACTGTTTCCACAGTTACTACAGCTCCTCTGAAAAAGAAAACAATCACCACCCCATCAAGAAAAAGCGGGCTTCAAAATACATCACACCACAGGGGCCTAACTCCTCTTTGCAGCTTTGCAAGGCAGTGAAAACAAAACAAAAAACAGAGTATTGCACTAGATGGAACTTAAGATTGGCATTTTAATTATAAATGGCAATGAAGCATGTTATAAATAAGTACCGGGTGCTGGACTAAAACAGAGGATATGAATCCTAAGGCATCTCTGAGACTTAATTTCCACTATTTAACACAGGTTATTTAGATCTTTAGCACAGTTCCATTACATAAATTAATCAAAAGTCTATGCAGTTCATACAAGATAGGCTTCACCTGAGCCAGGCTCAACTAATTGTGCTATCTTGGGTGTTACAGAATCTATAAGCTATCTATTACAAGCTTCATATTGCTCTGCTAGTTATATTTTTATGTCTGTTGCAGCATTTCAACAATGTGGAGACTTTGAGAACTAGAATTAGAGAGAACTAATGGGGTTTTCAGTGGTGGATCAGACTGAATCTGCACACTGGTTATTGTCTAATCTCTGCCAAACTCTTCTATTTTTCAGGTCACAGTGCACAAGCTTATTAATTTGATGGCCTGGGAGCAGTTATTCGAATTTATAACTAAATGTCAATAGCTCACCCTCTTCTTCAGCACAGAGAAGACAGCACTGCAATTGGAGCAGTTACCTGGCAATAAGAAAGGGACTGTTTAAGTGATTTCACAGAACTGGCTGAAGCTCTTATATAATAGTATTCTAGATGTATCAGATTTAATAACAAAGTACAAGCAGTTTTAAAATAAAATCATGTGAATTTAACGGTTCCAACTACTTTCAGAATATGTAAACCACCTCTTTAATTGTTTGAGACTCCATATGCCATTCAACGAGAAGGAACTTTTCCAGGTCAGAATCCAGCGTCATGTCCTGGATATGACAGGAGAGAGCTGTGCCAGTAACTGAACAAAGTGTGTGTGCAGTGAAAGTGACTGAAGATGATGTGAACGATCATGGCTGCTGGGAAACATTGCGGGGGGATCCCAGAGGAGCGCCCACATCTTAGGGCTTGCCGATGATGGGAACATGGGCCCAGTGACTCAGCCGCTCAAACATGTGGGTAAGAGCAGTGATTCAGAGCCTCTGGATTTTAAAGGATGCTTTAGAGGTCAGTAGTTTACAATCAGTGCTTTTATCCTTTCTTGCAGTGGGCAGACCACGACCCAATTCTTTCAAAAGCTAGGACTCACCCAAAGCAGAGCCAAACCTTGTTTCACCACCTTGTGCCACGTCTGATGCGGCTTACCGCAATCATTACACATCGCACCACTCCGAAAGTCCGCACATTCATCTTTCCTCCTCCTTTCACTCTCCACCTGCCACACCACCAATGCAAAGAATCCCTGCCTACAATGGATCCTTTCAGCATGTGTGTTTGCAGAGGGCTTATTGTGGGTTTTCAACAAATGCAATATCTGGAAACCAAAAATTATTCAGCACTTTGAGGCTTTCTATATCAAATTATATGACCCATTATAAGTGATTTAATTTCAGGTCTATTGCAAGATCTTCTGGATTTTTGTTGCACACTTCCATTTGGTAAGACATTTAAAAAACCAGCCATTTCCCTTCTTATTTTATCATGGTGACTGTGAAATCAGACTTTATTATGTCTATATATAAAACCAACAAGTCATTATGTCACTGAAACATATTGGGCTTTATTTTTTAGAAGAAATACTATGAATGATGGTCTTCTCTAAAGAGGCCAGTGAAGTCAAAAACAGAGACAGCAAATTCTTTAATAAAACCCCTTTCTTTGCACTGACTTTGCTTCTTGAAAACTAATCCATCCAAATATTTTCCTCTCTTACCCCCCAAGTGTCTATAATATTCCACCTGCTGTGGTCAGTCCCGATTCCAGGTTGCATTTGAACAGGGTGCTTAATCAACTTCTTGCCAAATAAAGCAGTTTTGAATTAGCTCGGGCTTACTGGCTTATGGACTATGCAAAAAAATAAATGAATTGCTTTCTTTTGTTTTACCTGCCTTCTTTTCACATCATTAATCATCAGCACTCTGTTTCTGTCAGTGAGCTGAGAGGAAACGTATCAGCTGGAGTGGCCGGGCCTTTTGAAAAAGGCGCTGCCTGCAGCCAAGGAAAACCCAAGAGAAAGGCACCAAGAGAAGGACAGAAGCGCTTTATCTGGCTGACAGGGCAATATGATGACCCCATCTTTAAGACTGCTCTTTTCTGAGCAAGGACTGTGGGAGTGGGAAGTTCAACAGAGCTGAAGCCAATGTGCTAGATGTTCATTTAATCAAAAGAAACTGAGGATTCTTCTACATCACTTTGGATTTTATGACAAAGAACTACAAGATCTATTGAGAATGCTACAACTGAAATCAGTGCTCAGGCTCATGAGAATGATGGATACTGAGGATGGAGACCATCAGGCCCAGGCCTCCTGGTCCATGGTGATCAAAAAGTATTTAAATCAGAAAAACTTGCTATTGATTCCCATCTTCCACTGCTCACAAAAAATGAATTCCCATGTAAACTGCCACTGCATGGTACTGTACTTCAACCACCTGTTAATCTTGCTTCCAGTTTTCAGGGCAAAAGCCTCAGATTCACGGTTTCTGTAACAACAGTTACAACCATTACATAATCACATCCTTAATGGAGGAACCCTAAGAAGAGGCTCACTGCTGTAAGACTCCAGCCCTGTAAATAATGCACTGGAGTGGAGAAACAGAGGAACCAGAGGCTATGCATGAACATGCATGTGTTTTTTAGCATTCCGCTCGTGATAGTTTAATTATATGAGGTGCGAGAAACAGTACGCATCAGTGCTAGCCCATTAAGACCTCGGGTATCTGTCAGTGCCGACTGCAGAAAGGATCTAACAAGCAGAGGGAACCTAAAAACAACAAAGCAGCATTATCAAACATCACTCTCTTGCCCAGCACTTGTATATATAGAAATTAATCCAAACAAACGCTCATCTCAGTTTTGTAGGACTTTTTCCTTTACTGAAAATTACATAACATTGAAATTTTTTAAACTAGGTTATATGATCTCATATTAACCATATAAGTTCCCTTAAACAACCTCCTGCCAGGCAACATTTTCATGTGCAATTAAATCCCTTATTTACTTGCTCTGCATGTAAATCAGTGAAGCCTGGGGAATTCTAAACTACCTAATGATGCAGCACCACCATATTGTTCATAATTGTTACCTATAAGAATGCATGACAGCTGCCTGAAAACCAGATTCTGCTGCATCTCCTGAGCAGGAGCAGTCAGTGATTACAGTATGCCTGATCCTCTCACTCGGCATAGCTTATGTCAGGGCTACATCGTGCCAGTGCATACGATTACAGCTTCTTATAAGTTATTTATGGAGGAATGAAATTCATAAGACATTTTCTTTTCACTACAGCATACTGGGTAGAGAAGAATTTGTCAGGCAAAGATCTACCATTCCATATGAATTTGACATCCTATGGTATCTTCCCTGTAGTCAGTGGAACCAGCACCAGCCTGACTCAAAAAGGTCAGATGATTTAAGACCGTGATCATTTAAAATTAAATTTAATCATTTAATAATGAGTGATATGTATTTTTAAGAGGTTATTTTTTATTCATTTTCAAATATCTCAGTTGTAATTTGAATAACATTAGTCTGTGTATTCTTTGAAGTAGGGACAAAGTGACACGAGGCTTTGAAGACTCAGAAATACATAATCTACAGTACAGTATATGCAGGAGGCCACCTACTCTGCCATTCGATTCTCATCCCGACACTGAAGTTCGACATCCACAGGGCTTGTGCTTTTAGATTCTCTCAATATGAGCCAGATGTGATCAGGCCAGAATTACACAACCTCTCTTCCTGTCTATCACCTCAAATGCGTGCTTTTAGTCTTATTGGAATGGCTATGCTAAGTAGATTCTTCACAGCAGGCTGAAAAGTGACTTTCTGTCATGAGGGAAGCATGGAGCTTTTACAACAGACACTCAACTTCTCCAGTTCATAGTGTTCTTTAGCTGTCAGATGGAGGTGTTTGTGCATATAGTGTAGAATTTATAACCCATTAGGTTACACCCATTTATTTCCCGTTGAAAATTGCAGAATCCTCTACCATGTGTATCTGATTTATATAGACTGAACTCTGAATCTATTTAAAGGCTTCAAAGCATTTGATAAAATGCTCTAATACTATGTACACATATAAATGTGTGTAATAAAGTACTAAACTGAGATTAAACACATAATGCAAGAACCACAATAGTAGCTAATGCAATTCCCAACAACTCTTATAAATAATAACCATCTTTGTTTAATATAGTGCCCTTTGTGAAATCATCTCAAAGTGCTTTACAATAAAACAAGGCAAGGGCAAAACCAGTAGAGACGTGTACAAACAATTTAATGCAGTAAATGAAGTCAGAAAAGCTAGAGAATAAAAGTAAATTTTGAGATGGAATCCAAAAGTGCTGACTGACTCGCAAGATCATTCCACAGCATTGGAGTCATAGAGCAGACCTGCCTCCAAGAGTATGAAATCTCATTTGGGAACTGACAAAAGGCCAGCTCAAAGAGGTGTTGGCAAGACGTTTCTCCTGATAATTTTAAAAGAACTAAAATGTAGTGGAATATCATTTTCTTTCTGCCTCCCGGTGCTCTGGTTTTCTCCAAAGACAAACTGGTAGGTTAATTTGCTTCTGTAAAAATAGGCCCTGGTGTGACTGTGAGTGTGTCCTGCAATGGACTGGTGTCCCATCTAGCCTATATGCCACCTTGGGCCCAATGCTTCTTGGGACAGGCTCTGGGCTACCATGACTCTGAATCGGATAGACAAGGGTTATTAAAAGGGGTGTGATGTTATCATTTTGTTTCTGATTAGCTGTCCACATGAAATAATGAACACGTTTTAGATACAATGAACATGCAATTCAGGGTCACCCTAAAAAGATTTCTGGCGTCTTTTACATTAGTCTAATTAGCATGTTCGTACCAAACAGCAGAAGCTGTGGCAGTTATTAGACACTCACTATAAAGGAGGTTGGAAGTTCAAGGCTTACTGAGAGGTCTGATACCAACCGAGGCACAGACCCCCAGGGATATTGATCGTTCTAACAACTGAGTAGGTCATTGGCCCATTGAGTGTGTGTTAGGGCTTGGGACTTACAAATAGGCTTGATTAGGCCTAATCACTTTATTGCTCTACTGTTTAAAGGGGTGGATGTTAACTCATTTATCTAAAGGCGTTTGTGTAATCGGTAACCCTCTTTAAACAAAAGACCTGTTAAGGAATGAATACTTTGTAATCTTTCCAGAGTGATGGACATCTATGGATTGCCTGGCAAGTAGTAATAACTGACTTATTCACAGTAATGACAGTTTTATTGGTTTCCCATCAGAAATCAGTGTTTCTGGCTTATGCTTTCATCCTTAAAACATTTGTGCAGATAAGGTATCTCAAATTCTCATCTCACGTGACCATATGTTTGCAATGCATGCTTGAGTATAAATTTATATTGAACAATGCCTTGTGCATACATGCTTTCTGGATCTCTGGTCACTCTTCAACTACATTGAACTTTGATAGGGCTTCTCTGCTCCTCAAGTTCTACTCCTTGGGAAAACCACTTCTTGAAGTACTTTTTATGTGATGGGCTAATCTACTCACCATTCCTATTTCTCTGATCTGCAGACATCACTGCTGGTCTTAATCAAAATTCAAGCCTTTTATTATTTCTTATTTGGGTAAAAAACATCAAATTTAAATATCTTGTATCTCAGTGGGCAATTAAGATAAAACCATAATGAATTTATTTCTAGCAAAGCAAATAAGTACTTCTCCACTATTCAAACTAATTGATAAATGTTTTCATTGGAAGAAACAAAAGCAAATTCTTGGCAACATAAAAAGTCATTCTGAATTAAATAAATATGGAAACAGTAGTTTGACAACCACTGCCTGAAAGCAGAACATTTCTCTCCATATTGCCTCTCTCATTGTAAGGCTTGTGGTTTACTGGACCTTTCTGGGTCTATGCTTAAAGGCTACATGTTGCTGTATGTGGGGCTTGCTCATAGTTTCTGCTATGCCTGATCCCATATAATCAAGTGTGTTTGGGAAGGACTTCAATCCCTTATCTCTGAAAGGCCGCAATACTGGAGCTCCTGGGCTTTTGTGCCAATGAGCCTGTTATCGCTTTGTGACTGTGGAAAACATGTTACAGGTCAGTTATTGCAGCACACGATGATAAGGTTAATCATTCCTGAGCTAAAAACGTCACCCCCAGCATCTCTGACTTTCTTCAAAAATACAAACAAGAATGTTGTTACCTAACTTCATGACAGGTAATTATTAGGGCTTCTGGGTTTTGCACAGATGTGCTAGACCAAAAGTGTATTGTACGGCCGATCAAACCTCAATGTTCTGCATCAGTGGCTGTTCTACTCTTGTGGGAACCCTTCATGTATTTCCCCCACTGCACCAGCAGCCCCATGATCTTATTCTGCTAAATGGGAGGGAGACAGATAGAGGGAGACAAGCACAAGAATGTCTCTGGTAGTCCTCACTGTATCTCCCAGTAATTGTTAAACAATTAATATCAAACATGATGAGAAACACAGGTTTCTACCGAGATTATATAGGATTATATATGGCGAAACAGGATGTGTAAGTGCTGCTCGTTTGTGCACTAAAAGCCTGTAGACCATCATCAGTTAATTTATTTGTCAAAGATTTTAGACTTCTCCAAGAATTACTGTAGTTTACAGTAACTCTCCTGGAGAATTTTTTATGCTGGAATATGCATCTAGACATCAATACCACATCTTTTAATTAATCTTATTATGCTTATTACTACTGGCAATGAAGTATTAAATTCACAAAAGGCTAGGTATCTTTTCTCTATGTTAAAGAGATCACAGAACTCCCCAGCAGCTGTGTCCTACCCTTTTCACTTATCAGCCATACATCCTCAGAGGTCCACAGCCTAACAGCACTTATGTTAAAAGTATGTTTAACGGCAGTTACAACAGACTAATGACTATTTAAAGACAATTAGACTGTGTTCTTAACCCCTTTCTTTCCTGGAACTTGGTCAAAAAGTATTTCTAAATACACAGAATCCAAACTGAATAGTAAGGCTGTTTTTCATCATCACACCAATTAAATTATCCCTGAAGCTCCAGCACTTCTCCTGCAGTTCTAAAAAAAACATTCTAAGCCATTACTAACTTTGACAGGTTTAGTAAAGTTCTTATTGTGAAAAAAAACAGGTAGCAAAGCTGGCCATCTCCAAGGAAAATGTCTGAACACAAAAGGGTATTAAAATCTTATTCTGGAAACAGTAGTTATTTTTTCTCTTTTGTAAATATTAGTAGTCAAAAAGCTTTTACAAGTAGTTATATTGGGTTAACAGATTAACCAAAACACAGAAGATAATCACACAAAGGGTTATATGCTATACAAAAATGCAGAACACTTTCACTATAAATGTACAGCCAAGAACACTGAAATGCTACCAAATGCCAATCACACAGTCTGATTAGTAGTTTCCCTTAGAAGACCCAGACTGCTTTGTGAATTACGCTCATCATCCGTTAAACTTCAAGTAGCAGACTCACACACTCACATTCAATGCTAAATTTACAAAGACAAAAAAACCTACAGTCTGGTGATTACATTCCTCCAAAGATGAGTCATTTTGTTTTATCAGAAGGTACTGTGCAGCTTGTTCTCCTCTCTTAAGGGTAGTTTTATCGGTAGTGATGCAAACTGACTTCCCTGAAGCATGTAAGTTATGAGGCCTTATGGACAAAACATGCGAATGCAGTCTGAATGGCTGGTGTTGGCCTGCTTTCCACTGTACAACACTGACCTCTGCTGGTCTCTGTTATGGGGTATGTGCTACATATCTGATCAGGAAACCACTTATTAACCCACAGCACACACCAAAATGCTGCTGAATAAATATTTTTAAACAACACAAACAAAATTTCTACTTCTTTAAACTCCTCTCCAATCAGAGAACAAATGGTGGATGTACAGCTTCTGCTTCCATATTGTTTGCCCTCGTCTTTTGTAAGATGTCCAGCTGCATTATGGTCTGAAATGTTGTTTTCTGATGCAAGTTAGTAATAAAAAGGACATCTGACAGGTTACCACAACAGCGCAAGAGTAACTGAATTAGTTTTGAAAGATGCTGAATATGCATTTCTCTTATTGTTTGGATATGTTGTAAAGTGAATGCATTTTAAAAATGTATTTTGATAAAAAATCAAATATTCTTAGATATTTTTATATAAAAAAGAGCAAAATGATGCCTCTGCAGCTTTGTCCTGAACTGAACACTGCTCACACTGGACATCAATGCTAGACATCCTGAAATGCCTATTGTTCACTGGAGCCTATCTGACTTGCTTCAATATATAAGATGACATATAACAGATATCAGATAATCCCCCAAGGTTACATGGAAAAGTTTCTGCTGCTTTGGATTTGATATTGCTTTTTTTCAGCCTGGTCTGCTCTCTGTACTAACAGAGAGGGAAAGGTTAAGGTATCCAACTTCCAAAAGCCTCCTGCAGTGCATTTGGCTGCTGTTCAGGTGTATAGAAACTAAAAAAAAAAGTCATTCAAATTTCATGCTCTGAAATTTTAAAAAATGATTTAGTTGTTTATAGTTTTTAAAATTAGATTAGGACTTTTAAAGCTGCTCCATACTATATCCATGAATCAGCATTCACGTAGTAATTTAAGAATAGAATAGAGCTAATCTCACGGAATTTATCAGCCAGCACAGTATAATAAAGTTTAAGTGACTATGTTAGAAATCCATGAGGCCTACTGGTGCTGCACATGCACTGAGAATGAGAAAGTAAAAGACAATGCAGCCTTGAGCTCAGAGCAGAGGTTCAAGAGAAAGCAGCCTTGCCTTTAAATTTCAGGGGTTTGGAACAAACAAAAACAATGCAACAGGAGTGACTGAGGGTCTTAAATAAATTGGTGTTTGAAGTTATTTCATTTATAAAAACAAAAGGCATGAAGTTATTTCATTCCATTACATACCACAGTTGTTGGTAGGGTAGCGTTTGCGAAGTTTCTCAGTAAGTTTGGACACTTTACTGCGGATGGGCTCATTCCTACTCAGAAGGCCATTGTCAGGGGCCATATCAAAGTCAGCAGCACCGGGTAAGACTTCATCTTCCTCCTGCAGAGAAACCACATAGAAGTTACAACTTCTCCCATCAGGTGGGGTTTAGGCTATAGTATCCAAATGAAAGCTGTATCCTTCCATAACAGGGAAGAGTGCCAGTAATGTACAGTATAAAGTGATTCTCTGTCAGCCCATGAAAGAGTCAGTTTTGATTTGGAGAGGAGATCTCTTACCCGTTCCCTACAAAGTCACCAGTGAAAACAAGAGAACTGCAATGGCATGCCATTTTAGACTGAGACACCTTGGTACAGGATTGTTCTTGCACATGAATGGAATTGAGGCACCTTGGTCCTTAGGAAGACCTGATTCTCCAAACAAACATGCAGGGATTGCAAGAACAGTCCTGGCAAATGGGCATTCAGTCTCACCTATATAAATAACAGAACCAATAACTCATCTAGGGCTGGAGGCCCTGATCACTAGCGGGATCTTCAGTCCCCTGGGAAGACTGGTAAACTCATTAGCTGCTCCCAGACTTCACAGACCTGTCGCCTTACAGTGGTATAAATAATCCTTGCCAGTCACTGCCGATGTACTGCAAAGGGCAGCAGCACACACTGCCTCTCTTTAAGAACTAAAAAAGCCACAATAGACACAGTACAAGCCACCGGCATTTGAAAACCCACTTGCTTTGTCCCAGGATAAATACTAAGTTTTATGCATTGACTGGGTATGCATACTGTACAGTGGCTTGTCTCTACAAATAAAGTCCAAGAAACAAAGTTCTTTGTTGGAGAGCAAAAGCTATCTATAAATATGGAGATTAAAAAAAGATATGCTTTTAAAAATAACCTGTTATTCAGGACCACGAGAGTTACAGATGGCTACTGTCAGATCCCTAGCTAGAGTGGATAAAAAAACCTGAAGTTGCCATTTTATAATAGAGTCACTTTCCTCTTCAGGCCCTTGAAAAAGAGTAAAGCTCGTATCACTATCTGTTGTATATAAACTTAAAGATAAGGAAACAGAAAACACTCAGTTCTTCAAAATGAGCAATGCAAACCATTCTTATTTCCTTTTGCCATTCCCCTTGCCTCACTCCTTGAAAGAGTCTGGGAACTTACCATCAAAGCCAGCGGTGGCTCCTTGGAAAGCAGAAGAAAACAAAGCGTGTAGTTTACATCCTCATTTTTAAAGCACATTTCAGTTGGTTTTCCATTTCATTAATCTTAATGAAATTTCCATTAAGTTAAAAAATAAAATAATGTTTACGACAAGTCTTAAGTGTTTTCATTGTTTACAAAAGGCATTTAAGCATTTTGTCTCCTCAACTTCTCATAAATAAACATGAGCCACCATAAAGTGAAATACAAGTTTATACAAAAATATTTGAAAACCGTACTTTCTTTTTTACAGTGGTGGCAATAAAAAACAGAAATAGTAAAAAAAAAAGTCCCTCCATGATATTACACAGGTGCACAAACAAAACTCAGCACTTAGGTCTAATAGAGGTATAATATAACTTAAACAGAAATACAAAAATATTCAGAAAATATGTGAACAATTACTTACAGTATGAAATTTGACACTGTCAAAATGAAAACATTAGTATTAGGTATAAGCTCCCTAAGACTGAAAACAATCCTGGCAGCACTGATACATAGACCTGATCAGCCTCTGGACAGGTTGCTGTGAGGCTTTGCACCACTATTCTCATGCAGCTGCAGGTTGGTTACTGTTGTCTCCTGTTGATGGATTTGGTATGTTGATGACTTGATCCTGAAGATGTTCTAGTGAACTCATGGAGAGGGTAATGAGAAAAAGGCTTTCATGGTACTGTTTTTGTGAAGTCATGCCACGGTAATCCTAGCACTGGTCTCACAGGTCTCACAGGTCTCACAGGATCCTGCTGGAAAATCGTTGCTTCTTGATTGGCTTGCAGGAATGGAAAAACTATTGGCCCCAAGAATTTCTTAATGTACTGCTGAGCAATAAAACTGTAGTGAACGTACAATAAAGGTGTTCCTGCGTTTCTCCAATATCAACAAACTCATGTCACCATGTCAACTGGTTGAATAATTGCAAAATCAACCTTATTCTAACAGGCATAATGTTTATTCTGCCTTATTCTGACTTCCCCACACATGCTGTCTTCAGTCTCCTCAAGGGCAAAATGACATACTGTACAATCAATGAACACAACATTCCACTACTCTTTCTGCTTCCACCTCAGATGTTCTCTGGCCCACAGATGATGGTGCTTCTGTCTCTCAGCTGTCAACATTACCTTGAAAGGCCTTTGAGCATGGAGATTATTTTCGCACTAATAGTGATTACAATCATGTGATACTGCTTATTTCTTCCTGTAATTGCACATGCTTTAGCCACTGCAGTCTGAAAATTATTATGTTGGTGCATCAGAAGGACCAGGATGGGTTTAATCCTGTTCCTCACACTGATGGGTCCATGGTTCCTTTGGGATTAATGTGCTGATTGTTAAAGCTGAACATCTCATCTCAGAACATTATTTCAGGACTTTCTCTGACAGACAGTTTACCCTCAGTCATGCTCATTGAAACTAGCCAATCTTCATTATGTAAGTGGAGTTTGGTTGAATATATCCTTCATTGACATATTAATTAAAATAATGTATTTTTGAATGTCTGTTTAAGAATCTAAATTAATTTTAATTGAACTAAATCATCCCAAAAAACAATGCTACCTCAAATAATTAATATACTTATTTATGTGACCAATGAACTACCGTTGTAAAACTCAAAACTAATGCATTTTCATTGTACACCAGTGTCATTACATTTTTGTAAGCAGTACAACATCTTGCAAAAAGGTAACTAATATTAAAATATTCCTTCTTAATCTTTATATAATTGAAAGACTGCAACCTACTATAGACTTTATTTCTGATACAGAAATAATGGGAAGAGATTTATTGCAAAAATGAAAAAAATGTACTTGTTTTCCTTCACTTTTATAGCTCTTAGTTTTTTAAAGCATGTTTCACCCCAAAAACTGAGTTTATAACAATTAAGAAAAAACATTTGAGTTCAAATCTCTCTCTGATCAACAACTCCCAGAGACTCTCACATTCTTTGGCATAATGTCATCTGGACCAGCAGTGCATTAAAAAGGAAAAAGTATCTCAATGCATTCTCAGTTGTTTCTTCAAGCTATGATCTTTGGAAAGAGTGTTTAAAGGGCATTGTTTCACAACCTTCCCGAACGTTTTCTCTCTCCGGCTCTAGGGAGAGCTGCATACTTACCGGCAGTATCATAGGCGGCTCCTTGGAGAGCAAAGTAAAACAAAGTAAACATTAGAAGAGGCCTCCAATTCAAAGGCATTTGCTCCGTCTTTGGGATGGGATCCCACAACATTTTAAACAGTGATATCACACAGTCAATGCTTAAAGGCAGTCAAAGACTGAAAATAATCTTTTGTATGTTTAACACAATAAAAACTCCCACAACGACAAAGTTATTGCCTTCTTTAAGGTCAGTATAATGGTACTTTTAGAGTATACAACTATAGTGTCAATATTTCACAGATATTGTGAAGTGGTCCTCCTCATACAAACATTAACTGTTACTTTGATCTGCTGTAAAGACCACAGTTTCTCTTCTCTTCTTGCTGGTATGTGCATGTGTGGGGAGACATTCCCCTCCCTCCCACTCCTCTGAGGAGTTGCTGTGGAGAGTGTTTGTTCTGGCTGGAGAGTCTCCTTTAGGTTTTACACACAGCTGGCTGGGACTGGACTCTTCAGCTGGACATGAAATACACGCGCCATGCTGTCAGCACCTGGACCAGTCAGCACTCACCCACCCACGCCACACCACGCCAAAAACACAGGTACTTCTGCAGAGGGCCACCCACACAGCCTTCCTCATCAACAGCTGCTCTGCGAGGGCTATGAGATAAAACCCTCGATCTGAAGTAGATTCTTACTAACGCGTGTATCTCTACTAGTATACAATTACTCAATGCCGGCATGTGGTAGCATATGACATTCTTCTGCAGGTGTGTTTGTAAAGGAATTTGTGGGTACAGAATCACATACTGTAAGATGATACAGGATTGCACATATTTAAGTTCGAGAGTGAGCGTTTGTTTTGCACGACAATGAATGTGCTGAATATGCTACACACTGACTGGAGAGTACATGCACACAGTTTGATCAGGTGTAAAGCAGAATTTGGTTATAATGACCACAATGTTGTTATTCACAATTCTTATTACCAGTGCCAGAGGAATACAGCTGGTACTGACTTAAAAAGTGTGCCCTCACCTCAATTGCATCTTTAAAGTCATCATCAGGCTCTGCCTCCTCTGCTTCCTCAATGCTCCCCGGTGAGAGATCCTGTACAAAGAACAAGAACCAAAGACAATAAATTGCCCTTCACATGCCTCAACATACATCCAACAAGCACTGCCTCCTGGATTATATCCTTATACCACAACACTCACCATCTCATGGTCTATTAGGTTTCAACCTAGAGTAAAGCGGTTCTGGCCAAAGTGTCCTACTGTAAGTGAAGTGTTGGTTTGAAAAAAGGGCCTGAACATTTTCCCAATGTTGACCACAATTATACAGTTCTACAGAACCCCAGCAATTCAGCACTGCCTATTTTTCACAGCATATGCACCAAGATTGGCAGTGCTCTTCAGTGGCTTCTGGTTTGTGGTGGTCTCCAGATGTTAGCCTGATGACAGTGTCAGCCTGGTGACACATCTGCCTAAGAACTCTGCTGGCAACACATCTGTGCACATGTGCAGGCCAGCTCTCCTGTGGTGTGGGTCCTGACAGCATTTGAGTTTACAGGCTATTGAGCACCCAGCGTGTACAGCTGCTGAGGTTTGTTGAGCTATAAATATCAACTTACAGTTTAACTGCTTCCTCCTTCCAGCTGAATCTTTTCAAAACCACACTACTCCAAAGGATTTGGTATAAACCAAGCTACACTACCACACTCAATACTACAGGCCATCTGGTAGCCAAAGTATTCAGTACAATGTTAAAAGAATGGCTCATAATAATATACAGTAAAACCTAAACCTTAGTATGCCCTAAAATAATCAATCCATTGAAATGAGGGGTGACAAGGATAATCTTGCAAGGGTCTTCATAAATAAATATTCAAATGATGGAGAACATACTAGGAAATTATAAAATTGCAACTTCTACGAAGTATGACAAACTGTACAATGACATATAATTGTCCACTATGTCCTTTGCGAATAAACATAATAAAGATATTCTACAGCTGGCACATGAACACTGAAGAGGAAAGATAAACTGAAAATGGGCTGAAAAGCATCAAGCACATGAACAAATACATTGGAACAAACAATAGTATGCCTTTGTCAAAATCTGTCAATGAGTCTGTGAATAAAAACACATAATTTTGACCAACAACAATCAAGGTAGAAACCATAAATTGTGGACCTAAAATGTCCAGTTTCTAATGTTTGAGCCAATTTTGGCAGAACTGGCAAAATTACAGAAAGTCAGAATTTCACAAAGAGGTGTTACTGGATATCTTAAAGATTTGCAAACTATAAAGAAGAGTAAACATGAAAATAAATCTGAGAATAGTAACATTATGATTATACTGCCATAAATGTGAGGAATGTCATACTGTGAATTTAATTGATCTCCCATTTTTTTTACAAAAACTGACGCCTACATTGAGAATGCCAACATAACTTTTTCATGCCTTTGCAATAGCAGAATGTTGAGAAATGCTGGCTTTATTTTTAGAAAGATACACATCTGTTAATTGTGGCTTTACGGAGTGATAGATTTCAGAAGTGTCAGTAGCTTAACAGTTTTGTTGGTATCACTTGGAGAAAGCAAACAACAGTTTTGAAAACATACTCTCCCATACACATGGCTAGCAACAAAAATAGGCTAAAACAACTTGAAACCAAGATATCCCTGTTTGCTTTATCCAAATTGAATGTGTGCTTTAAAAGGGTTAGAAGAACAGAGTTAGAAGGACTGGTTTTCTGTGCCACATCCTAACAATTTCACATTAATTTTTAATACAGAGCATCGTTACTACTAGTAACCACCTGCTAGGTACTAATTTACTACTAGTATCACAGAAATCTGAGTTATGTTAATGAAGCTACATCATGAAGCATGTAGGCTGTGGGGGTGATTTATCTGTCCTGACTTGGAACAAGTGCCACAGACAGGCTATGCTTTTGTGCTGATAAAACAGTATTGCACATTTCCCTCTGAAGCAGGCCCTGGTCTGCATACACTAAGCTCTCGTTGGTTATTTACAGCCCTGCTTGCTGGTGAAGACAGCAGGAAGGAAGGAGACACAGAGCTCATGGGAATACCCACTAAACTTCTGCTGGGGGCTTCTCCATTTCAGGAGGTTAATTGCAGGGTTATTTAAACTCAATGATTTCACTCCAGTTCTGCTTAAATTCCAGCACCACTAATAAGAGCATGACAGCCTGAAAATCAACACACTACAGTGGCTTCTGTGGGCAACAATTAGTGTTGCACATTCAGGAATAAATGCACTATTCCCTAGGGTCTTGATTTAGGAAAGTTGATGCAACAGCTAAAGAACACTATTTTGATTTACAACTTTTTATTATATTTTGATTCAGATATGTCGAAAACGTCTAATGTGCACCTACTGTACACTTTCTTTAAAAGATGAACATATTTGGAGGCTAATTCATGTTTAACTGGTGTAGTCAAACAGATCTATTAGTTTTATCTTCTGTATACTGAACACCATTGAAAAATTTACCATACCAATTCAGTACACAGTTGCAGGTAGAGCCACTCATACATGGTAGGGCCTATTAGCAATGCTTACCTCCACACTGGTGGGAGTTGGTGTCTGGTCTGCCAGCCCTCCCAGTTCCAGCACTGGGTTTTCAGTCTCTCCCTCTGGGGATTTGAGCCGACCCTGATGGAATGACTCCCTGATTTCCAAGACCACTGTTGTAGGGAGACAAAACACCTTGAGCATCTTGTGGAGTCAGACAGTTCACTTCACAGTGAAGCAGGGGAAGCTGCAGACAGTGATCAAGGTCCCATCTCAACAACAGGATTTAAACAGACGTTAAACTGGAGAATCTTTAGGTTGGCTTGAGATAAATCAGGATTAATCTTATCTTTTTTACAATTGTCCTTCCCCAGTCTACACTCCCGCCAGAATTCTGTGTGCTTTTTTCAACCCATACCCAGACATGAATGGACCCGGTGTTTGAAGCGGTCATTAAGCCAGTAAGAAACAAGCAGTAATAAGCAAATGAAATCAATTTAATTGCCACGGCCTCTAACCTAAATGCCTAACCACTTAAATATTTTTCCCATATACTGAATTCCTTTTCAATAAGTATTATTGATCTATCATTCCACTGACTGAATACTAGTGACGGACAATTTGTATAACGTTTTTTGCTGTTCTTTTAAATAAAACGGTGCCCTTTAATACAAATGTGGTTGTGTGTATCTGAACTTTACTGGGTAGCAAGAAAATATCACTTGCATTTATAAATTGAAAGCACATGTTTTCAACAAATAGGAGATTTTATGCGATGTATTTTGTCATTGTTGAGTTATTAGTTTTGTCCATTAAAAAACGAAAGTGCTTTCTATGACTTACTATAAAGTTTACAGGCGAATGCAAACACCACATTAAGTCCATTTAACGCTTGACAGAAAACTGCACAGAATTCCAACGGGAGCATGTCTATTCTAGTTTTGTCTGCAAACAGTCCATTTTCTTCACTCACAAAGGTGAACATGTATAGATTTACTAATTTTTTACACTAATTTTTTGTCCCATGCAACACAATTAAGCAACCATTTCAGTTAAAAATAAACCTGACTCATAAACGGATTCCTCGACTCCTTCTATGTTAAAATTATAATTAAAACACCAATAAATCCCCAAATGCTTACAAATTTCTCTCACAGACTTTTTGCTTTTGCCAATGAGAAAATGTGCTCATTCAGAGCTTAAACACAAGGGTATCAATTTCAAAGAAACACAGAAAGCATTCCTGCTGGTAGACAGGTGCTTCTGGGGCAGATACTGTATAAAGCCCAGAGCCTGCATTCTGCTTAGAGAGCCCAGCAACAAGACTGCTGTGAAGTCTGCGGTGATCATTTTGACTGAAATTTTATGTCATGGTCGAGAGCTTTAAAGGCTGCCAAGGACACATTCTAAGCCGCTTTGAATCACAATCAAAATTTAATTTCCGAATCATTTCTTAACTTGACTTTTACAAAAAAAGCTATTCAAGGCTTGTAATTTTAACAGACGGACTATACCGACAATCAAACTCTTAGGGCTAGCTAACAGTTTCTTAAATATTACTAATTTGGTATATGAAAAAGCTTTCAGTCACAGAAAATAAAATCAAAGAATTAACCATTCATAACATGATACTCGAAAGGATACAGTAGGAATAGTAGGTGAATAAATGGTACAAGGAGCTTATGGGATTGGTCATGATATATTTAATTCAATCGCCGTGACTTGGAATTTTTCATTGTAATTTGGTATCACTTGGTATCAATAACAACACTAGAACTATTCTGGATTTCACTTATATGATCACCACAACTACAATTATGATAGACATTTAGCTTTCCATTGACTCCCAAGGGACTATTCTCCAGCAGTGTTAGTACCCTGGACTGTATCTGATGTCAACATTGTCAGATGAAGCATTCAGAGGTGAAGTTACATCAGCTTTCTGCCCAACCTCACAGCAGCATAAATACAACAGACTTTGTGTTTCTCACAACATAATTTAATTTTAAGATTTACAAATAACTGTAATACCTGTATTGTATTTAACCTTTAACTAATTCTCTCTACGTAGGCACAATAACATAATTTGACTTATGTTTTGTATCATATTAATAAAATATCAATGACCTGTCTTGTGAACATGACCTCCCATAAAATGGCCTGTGTCATTACTTTTCTTGAGTCCTTTACATATATCATTAAAATTAGGAATGATGCTTAATGGAATGGTGATCTGAAGTATGGCCTGATGAAAAACCTTATAAACATGCATTACACAGGCTGATTTAATTGTATTTTGTGTCTCAATGCCACTTTTAATGCAGTGCTGAATATATTTTGTCATCTGAAGCCATCATAAACACATCTGAGCAACACAGTGAGAACCAGCCAATTATTTTGCATGAATATTGGATATTCCTCAGTAATTGCTCCCTGGTCCTATAGTAAATACAGTGGGTACAGGAAGTCACCACCCCCTTTCAAATGTGTACCTTTTGTTGTACGACACTCTGAAAATAAAAACAAATTAAATTAGGCTTGTTCCATTTTTATTTACACACAGTAACCTACATTAGCCAAGTGAAAATAAAATTCTAAAACATTCTAAAAATTAATACTACAACAGTAAAATACCTTATTTGGATAAGTGAACACCCCCTTTACAACTGCATTTGTAAACTTGCTCAGGTCAATCACCTTACAGATCACACAACAAACTAATTGGCTCTCGCCTTAAACTGTGGCGAGTTTGATTAGATCAGAATAAAAACAGCTGTTTCTAGAGGATTTCAGAGCTTGGAAATCCATTTCAAAACAAAGAATCCGCTATGGACAGAAAGGCGCTTTCAAAAGAACTTTGAGATAAAGTTGTGGAAAGGCACAAGTCAGGTGATGGGTATAAAAAGATTTCAAAGGCTTTAAGTATCCTATGGAGCACAGTTAAGACCATCATTAAGAAGTGGAAAGCGTATAGCACCACCCAAACCTTGCCTAGATCAGGCCGTCCCTCCAAACTGCATGACCAAGCAAGAAGACTGATCAGAGAGGCTACCAAGAGGCCGATGACAACTTTGAACGAGCTACAGGCCTTCATGGCAAAGTGGTCATTGTGTGCATGGGACAACAATATCACAAGTGCTCCACAAATCTGTATGGGAGGGTGGCAAGGAAAAAGCCACTCCTTAAAAAAAGCCACATCAAGTCTCGTTTATGTTTTGCTAAAAAGCACCTTAAAGATGCGGTGGTCAGATGAGACCAAAATCGAACATTTTGGCCAGAATGCAAAACGGTACGTCTGGCGAAAACCCAATACATCTTACCATCCAAAGAACACCATTCCTACAGTAAGCCATGGTGGTGGCAGCATCCTGTTGTGGGGGTGTTTCATTTCAGCTGGGACTGTGGCACTTGTCAGGATAGAAGAGAAGATGGATGGTGCAAAATACAGCCAAATTCTTGAAGAAAACCTGCAGCCCTCAGCCAGGAAGTTGAAAATGGGAAGATGGTTCGCCTTTCAACATGGCAATGACCCAAAGCACACCACCAAAACAACTGTACAGTGGCTGAAGGACAGGAAGGTGAATGTCCTTGAGTGGCCTAGTCAGAAGCTCGACCTAAATCCCATCAAAAATCTTTGGAATGACTTGAAGAGGGCAGTCCATCAACGGACACCACGCAGTTTGACTGAACTTGAACAACTGTGTAAGGAGAAATGAGCAAATATTCCTCCCTCTAGGTGTGCAAAGTTGTTAGAGACTCAAGGCTGTAATTCAAGCAAAAGATGCTTCCACCAAGTATTAACTCAGGAGGGTGTTCTCTTATTCAGTTATTCTACATTTTTTTTCCCCAGAAAGTTTGCTTTCTTTTTTCACTTGGATGTTGCAAGGTACAATTTGTAAATAAAACTGGAAAAAGTCTGATTTTATTTGTCTTCTCTTTGGGTTTTAGGGCAACAAAAGGTGAACATTTTGAAAGGGGGTGGTGACTTTCCATACCCACTGTATATGACATGTGAAATAAAACAAGGCCTCTACATTCACATTCCACACCTGAAGAAGGCTCCACAGCCTAAACGTTGTGTTTCTTTTCTTTTCAGCATGGAATAAATCTTGACTTGTTCCTACCTACTTAAACCTCTACATTTACTGCTGGAATTAGTCCAAAGAAAAGAGACAAGGTATATTCCCGGGATTAACATCTTACTCTGACTAAGGTAAAAGAATCTTTTTAGTCTTGAACAACGAAGACTGAGATGGAATCTGATTCAATTATTCAAAATACCTAAAGCTTCTAACAAAGACAGCCTGGTGGACTTCTTCAGAATTAACAGTGAAACACAAAGCAGGACAGTGTAAATACACTGGAAGTGCCCTTAAAACTGAGAATAGGAGGCAAATTGATATAAAAAGAGCTGTGGAACAGGCTACCTAGCTGCAGTGTTGAAGCCAATACCCCCGCTGCATACAGAAAACAGATAGATGGTCAGCCAAATGGCCTCTTCTCTTAAGTAACCTTTGCTATGTGCTTATACAGTACATGTATCGTTTTTGGGACAGCTTATTTCCATTTCACTCTGTAAGAAAAGATTTCCCCAAAACAGTCCCTGGCATAGCAGTGTTCTGCTGTGTTAATGTTGTGTATATTTGTGATTAAAGTATTCATAATGTTTACCATTGCCACCGTACACTGTTTTATTTCAAATAACCAGATTCCTAAATTTAACAACATTGGTATCGTAGCTGGCTTGACCCATCAAGCCACGACCATCTCCACTTATCCTTGTCACTGCTGTCAGCAGCTTTTAAAGATGACCCCTTCAGTTCATTACTGAATTATTCGTTACAATGTCCACCTGCTAATGTTGTAACCTATGCTGTAAAACAAACTGCTAACATAAATATACAGGGGGATAAGTACCACACCTCAGCCTGACAGCTGAGGTTTTCACTACCACTCCTCTTCCTGCGCATCTGATGTCACAAAACGCATTGTTGCCACTTCACAAATGTGAAGCAGTTTGATATTTGGTGCTTACTGATTTATTTATGGATCAGTGATAGATTGCATCCTCCCCATAAAGAACTGTGCTGACAGAATTCCATCTACATGCAGAGACTGAGATGAGGGACACATCTTCTTCCTGTGTCAAACATTTTCTCCAAAAACAAGAAGCTGTTAATGGCTCCCTAGAGTTGAAGGGTACAGGAAATATTGACTACTGAAATAAAGGAGGAAGGGGCAATTCACAGGTTGCAACTCAATGACTTTAACAACACGTTGTAACTATGCCACCTGTTTAACTATTCAGGGCTTTCCTGGTCTCTGAATCTCATTTCCAGAGATTCCAAGTGGAAAGGAGCACTCCCCCGTCACAAGTCTCTTCAGCCCAAGGACCGCAGAGGAAGGGGGATTCAGAGCTGGTTAAATATTTTTAGTCAGTACATTCAGAAACAGATACTACAGTTATAGTTCATCAGTATAAAAAAATAAATAGTTTATTTTACAAGGAAATACACATATCACCTCAGATTTTACATCTAAGGTTTTAGATTGATAGCATACTGCAGGTAGGTTAGGGACAGGCTCTGAGAGACAGCAGTCACTGTCATATAATGGGCATTATATGCAAACTGAATATGCCTTTAAGAGAGCTGTGTTATGACAATAATTGCTGTATCCTGTGAAATGTTCTAACATAATGATTTACGGCACCGGGACAAGCAGCCAGTTGAATGCTATGTTAAACTGTAAAATTACTGCTCTCGCAATAAAGCTTTGTTCCGTTGGCTATAAACGTGGGTAGACATTTATTCATACTTCTTCGCTGCTTTTTACAGTCATCACTCCCTTCCCCACCTTAATCTCCCTGTCAGATACCACATTGGACTTTAGTCATTTTGAAACAGCAGGACCAATACATTTAGCACTGAAGTCACTGCCTTTTAACAGTCACTGCATGTGAGCCTTTTTGAAACAAATGAAGCACGAAACACTTACTCACGACACATTCAAACTATGTCCAAATTCTTGGAAGAAAACTGCTGTGGTTAAAAACACTGTTGCTACACCTAGTCAAATCATACAGAATTTTCTATGATGTACGTATATCAATCTATCCATCATACATACCTGTTTCCCAGTTCATTACTAAAAATCCAACAGCTGAAGGTAGTACATCTGAATACTGAACTGAACAATTTCCAAATAAATTATTTTAAATCATTTACATATTTTTTTGTTTTTGAAAGTGAAGGCCCAGGAAACAAAGTGGTATGGTATCTTTGGATAGCTGAGGGATTAAGACATCTACTGAATGTAGTAATTAGTTATATGAAATAGAAACAACTGATCTGGTGTTTAAAATTAAAGGATAACTTCTCAGTTTAGCTAAGAAAGTCGCATCTCCTCCTAGTGAAGAAAATGTGAACTGCAACATCAGCACAACATTCAAAGATTTTGTGACATTTCCCAAAATGAAATAAGAACTGTAATCAATTACCAAAATGATATTAGTTATTCCATTAAAAATGTATTAGATGTAGCAGGACTGCAATTACATCGATACAATGTGCTGTAACATGTAAGGTAAGGCAACACCACAAAAAGTAGAAATCTATGTATGGATATAATGTTTTTTTCGATATAATCAAAAAGGAACGTGATCATTAGACAAAATGCAAAATCTATAACAGTATGAGAACTCTGTCCTGTTCCAAGCATCCCACCCCACTCACCTCGACAGAAATCTCTGTTCCACAGAAACAGGGCGTTATTGACAGCTGCCAGGACCCAGCACAGAGGCACAACATAGACCAGACACAGACCTGTCAGGAGACCGCCATAAAACCTTGACCACAAAATAAGACAGGGAGGGTGAGCCACTGCCATGGAGGCAAAGAAAAAGCAAGCAAAATAAAAATGAAATGTGCTGGTGTACAGAGAAGCCAATTCACAAAGAAATCGCTGAATGAGAGTTCAGCACTGTAAGGCCTCTATCAGTTTTATAGTATGCATGTTAAGATCTAAGAAAGCTAGGCACTGCAAAAAGCTCTATGAATGGTCTGTCAAGATAAACATAAACACCAAGCCCAGCAAGTGAATTCACATTGGACGGAGTTAACTGATTTGTGGAATCACAGAAAAATAAAGTTTGTCTAAGACCAACAAACAGGACTAAATGCATTCTAACACCTGCCAGAAGATGTTATTCACATACTGTATTGTCAAAAGGCAATTCCAATCTGCTACTAAAGAATGCTACTGCTACTAAAGAAAATAAAAGCAACTAATGGACTAAAAATGTCCTATCAGGAAAACACTGGGTGCTATCATTCAGATTAGTTTTATTTACATTACATTTACTCTAATTTACAGGACAATTGATCTCATTCTGGTCTGGTGGTACTCACAGGAACGAGGCACTGTGATCCTCCCAGTAGAGTACTCTGTACATGGACTCTGCAGTGAGGCAGGCCTGAGACAGGATCTCATCCAGCTGCACCAACCTGCAATGACAACAGCCTTCAAAATCACTGAGCTCACTCAGGGCCCATGCTCCACTGACACATTCCTAATGAACCAACTGCCACAGTCAGCCACTTCTTCAGCTGACACTAACATCACCCCTAAATTAGCAAAGATTACCTCTGAGGTCTGCAGAATTTATCTATGTGCCACTCTGTGTCTTATAAAAAGGCAGTGCTTTACAAGACTTGTAAAGTCTTACCAGACAACACTGCACTCAGTGGTTTGTCAATGTTGCTCGACAGCTCCTTTGAGAGCCTTGCCAATACCCGAAATGTGACACGGAATAGAACGTTAATTATATGAAGAATTCTTTGATGACCTTTAAGATGTTCAGTGATATCCTGAGAATTCTGCTTTACATCAATGCAGACTATTCTTTGCTCAGCTGTTGAGCTTGACAAGGGAAGATGATAAATTTTGTACTTGAAAAGCCCACACTTCATAGAGTACCAGAAGCAGAACCTTGTTCTCACCCAAAGAAAGGCCAAGAGAGAGAAGAGGTGTACTCACAAGCCCTTGACCTCCAGCATGGCCTCCTTCCTGGAGAGGTGCACAGTCTGTAAGTCTCGTCTCTGCACAGCATGGTGTCTTTTCCTTTGCAGTGCGGGCTCAGGGGCCTTGTCCCGGGAACAGTCCTGGAGATATCCCAGAGCAGCAGGGACAGAGGTACACAAGAGGCACATGGAAAACCACGCCACTGCAGGAGACAAGAGCTCAAGTCCATTAGCAAACAGTTTCCATTAGTCTTCTACAGCCTTATTTCATTTGGGGTGGGGTTCAAATTTGGAGCAGATGATAATAATAAAATGATAATAACATAATAATTATTATTACTACTACTTTTGGTTTAATCAGAAGCATTCTTTCTTTTGACTGCATACTGTATGTCCCTACTGTCATACAAAGTAGTTTTTTTTTATTTTATGTAAGAAAACATTACTTTAACTGATATTTTCACTCCCATGTACAGATGCAGCCATCTGGAATGCATATCAAACTTGACATGAGTGGTAAGCAAGCTGCAGTATCCTGGGCTCGTTTTAGCATACAGAATTTATCCCTTCACTGTTCAAAGATCAATAGGTAGCACTTGTGTTGAGTTAGATAAAGTAGTAGTAATGAAAAAGTAGCTTCATTTAATGTTTTTTAGTATGATAATCATAATTATTGAAAATATATTGAAAACAACCCATAATTTCTGTGTTATAAAAACATATACAGTAAAATACATGACCTACTGTAGCTACAATGGTTGTGCATTTTTCAGAATTTCAATGGAATGACTATAAACTAGTCAAAACAATTTAATTTTTAATATTGCAATTTGCCACGTAGTAAATATTTAAAGTCCCGCTGTTGTGTGTGATTGTCACACAAGCCTGACAGTATTAAATATTTATTTACCCATTAGTGCTTTCCTGCACTAATCATACTATATGCATTACTGCACTTGCGAAAATTTCATCAAATACAATAATTACAGAGCATTGTTTAGACACGATGTTGGTACCACATTGCTACCCCAACTCCAAATGAGGTACTGTATATCTCAATTTAGCAAAACTCTACTAGAACTACAGTTTTTAGTTACATACAATAAACATAAGTAATTGTGTATAAATAGCAATTAGAAAACAGATCATTTTCAGATTGTAATAATTAAAAATATATTATACATAGTGACTCTTTCAAAACATGAGTTTGTGGTATTCTGCTTTGAATGTCAGTACTTCACATAAATACCTACTGAATAGTACTGTGTAAGCCCATGTACACCGCGATTACGCCATAGACTAGCTTCTGCATAACTGCACATAAACAAAAAGGTTTCTAAAAATGCAATTAGGTAATAAATAGTATCTAAATAAAAATTCTGAAAAAAATCACAAATAGTATTCTTTTAAACATCAGTGATTTGAAAGAAAACAAAACCAGGAGGAACATAAAGAGTTGTTAATTTCACACACACACAGAATCTCTAATTTTAACGGTTTATTTTACAAAACTGAAAAAAAAAACATGAGATATGAGATCCACATAGAGATTCTGTTTTTCTTGATGTTCTAATTTGGTGACAAAGGACGTAATTACACGTGAAACAGCCTGTAGAGGGGAACTAACTCACAACTGCTTACAAATGTCCAGAGGCTTCGATATAACTTTACACAAACTTATATTTTAAAACAGAACAAATACATTACATCTCTCACCTTACACATTTACAGACTTGCATAACTCAACGCCCCCCAGCATTCTACAATATTTGGAAGAACACAAAAACGTCTGTTAATATAGTTGTTCACATTTGTTTGGTCAGATCTTCATCCCAGAACTTGCCAATTGCTGTGATGAGTTCTAGCTTTGTGGTTGGTTTTGCCATCTTTCAAATGTAGCCTTTGAGGGACAGCCAAACCATTTTTACTGGATTTAAATTAGGGGAATCTGCTGGCTTTTTCCCAGTTTATTCCCTCTGCTTTAATACACGTTATTGCTGCAGTGGGTTTGTATCATTGTCCTGAATGAAACAGTGTCTAGATCTATAATGTTATTGTTTTTAAGTAAACAGTACACCAATATATAAAAATGGATCATTTTAAGAAAAATACTACAGTCTGTTAGCTACTGTCCGTGTTCTACCGGGTTTTTAAGCACCAGAGATTCTCTTCAAGGAGCAGACACCACACTTTTGCCACAATGCCTCAATTTATGACAATTATGACAAAATTACTTTTATTTGTAATATTTTTTGTTTTGGTGTGGTTCTCGGTAACATAGTATAAGTTTCATTCAGTGTTTTTTTATGAATATTGTTTTATTTCCTAAACACTTCTGGTTCATTTCACTTCCTTATAGAATTTTAATTATTTGTTGTTTATATATACTATTTATAAAACAATAACAATAAATTGACAGTTTTATTTAAAAATATATTAAATATCACATTAATATTAACATGAAATGTAGCAATAATTAAATTATAAATAAATGAAATCACCAGAATAAAAAGGCATGTTTATGTTGTTACAGTGAAAAGCACAGCTCGCAGACTTTTTTGCAAGGGAGAACCTCTGTAGTGTAGAGCTAGCAAATGTGAGAATGTTCCCCCGAAAAAATGACATTACTTCAATTAATATAAAAATATGAATTAAATTCCATATATATAAAATGCATTTTATACATTTACATTTTCATGATATGATATCAATTGTATTGCTCAATATTGTGAGCTGTGCTAGTAACAGAACAACACCATGCCTCAACACAGTATGCACACAGAATGCTTAGTGCTGGAAAGCACCAATGGGTTCATAAACATGTAATATTGTAAGGACTTTAATAGTGCAGTACTTTAAGGATTCACTGGATGGCATATTGCAATATTACCATAACTGTACTAATTTATCTGATAACCATATGCATCTGTAGTACTTTAAGATTCAATGCAACACCTTGCAAATTTTACAGAGTAGTGCAGTCCTACACTGGAGTATTAAAAAAAAAATTATAATGCCATGACACAGTACTGCCCAGGATACCAATGGCCCCTTCGTGCATTCTAGATTGCATTCTAGATTGTATTGTATGTATTGTATTATTATTATTGTATCATTCGTTACACTGTGGCTGTGTTGTCTGTGTTAAGCTGCTGTTGCACTGCTATTTCTCTCATGGGATCAATAAAGTATCTATCTAGATGGCAGTGTCTAAGGGCTAAGGGACTGAATGTGCTGCTGTATTACTTTAGTAAAACTCTTTGAAAAGAACAAGATCACAAAAAGACAGAGCATGGGGAAAATTATGACTGCTGCTACTCCATGTACCATGTGCAAATGTCTCACCTTCATTAAGTGTTAGAAAAAGGATATTGAGTGTGATGCAGCATAGCAGGGAGCAAATGGGCATCTTCCACCTAGAGACACAGAGCAAGACAACTGTCAAGTCTAAATCCAAAAAGTGGTGAAACAAAACATTTTAAATCTAATCAGCAAAAACAAACTCAGCAAAGGAACGCTGAGGAAATGTCAGCAAAGGGGGACTTTTTTAGTAACCCTGCACTGTAAGGAACAGTGCAGCAGTGCTGTCAGTGCCCACTGACATGGAACTCACCTCAAAATGTACTTGAGAACATCCCAGGCATCACTTAGGGGCTCCAAATAAATTCCCATCCTCTTGAATGAAATGACCATGTTGAAGAGATCAAAAGTTTGCGCTTTGGGGCTGCTGAAATCACACATTTCAGATGTCCCAGCTTCCTTCAGAGGCGGCTCTGGCGGGTCTCCTCTATCTCCAGCCACAGCGGCCCCTTGTGGCAGCTCCAGAGAAGCCACCACTCCAGACTGCATCCTGCCTGCACATGCACAGCGCGGTGCCATCAGTTAATCCTGTCACCACATCAGTGTGGGTTCTCTAACTTAGTTTGCAAAAAAGTCTCCTTTTCACAGGAATGTCACCAATAGTCTGCTGTGTCCTGAGGTAGCGGGAGACACACAAGCTCCAATCAAAGCTAATTACATGAGTACCATACTGACATAATTGTAAAATAACTCACGTCTTTACCAACCACAAGTCAGTTAATCAGGTACTACATTGTTTCATTGTTTCTACTGTGGATATTGCACTCTGTATATAACAGTCTATATAACAGTTTAACAAGAGAGACAGACTTGACAAGACAAACAAGCAGAAGATACTTCCACATTAAGAATCAGAAAGAGCAGAAAAAGTCATGTTAATCATTGCATTTGTCCAGCCATTTACATCAGGGTAACAGGAATAAGAATGGTCGACCGTTTCGGGGAACTTGTCAAAGATGAAAAAATTAAAGGTCTGTCCAAACCAAGAGTCCACCATTTTAGTGATCCCCAAAACACTGACCTCTCTGCCTGTGTCCTTCAATAGCAGGGATTCAAGACAGCTGTGCTAGAAAAAAACGTCAGAATTAGATTCAACAATTGACTAATCATCTTTCAGTCTCATCACACAGTACATTTACAGGTTGCTGCCTATCATGCCTCCTCTTTGTCCGTCATATTTCTACCTAATTATTCCCACTCTCTTCCTATTCCCACCTCCAGTCTCTTTCACTTGCCCACCTTTTTCCCCTCTCATCTCTGTTCTCCTTCTGAAGTGGGAGTTACTGTACATGAAGAGGCTCTATAGTTGAAATGCGTTTCTTTTTTTTATCTTTGTACTTCTCAGGATTAAATAAATCTCCTAACTTGTCCCTTCGCGAATGGCACACCGACTGAGCTCCCCGCTCTAATTTAGATGTTAATTAACCAGGACTGAATTCAGGTACCGTTTTCAACATTGATGCTAAACCTGCACGAATAGATGCCTTGACATTTGCACAGCTAATCAGCACTATATTCCACCGCCTTGTCAATAATTTACAGAACAATACATTATATAAGAAAAAAATAAAAGTGCTGAATGAATTACCTAGTTGAACAACTTAACTGCAATTTTGTAAATATTCTATTTACCGTAACGTGATGCCGTATAACCCGTATATCCTTGTAAAACGCACTTATTATAAGAGTCAAATTTAAAACCCTTAACTAACTGGAACAAACAGTTTTCTTTAAACGCCTGATAACAAAACATACAAAACAACTCCAGTACTTCAAGCTTCCGCAATAAGTTCGTAGAGATGATCACAGAAACCATCGATGTACAACACCAGGAATTACTCATGATTGCAGAATGTATCGATTTAGAGACACTAGTGGAGAATACAGTATTTCACTCATGGAAGTAGAGCATACTGTACTGTACCTGTAGCTTAGACTTTATTGATCTTAGAATCACATTACTAAATGCTAAATAGAAATTGAAAAAGATAAAGAAATAGAAAAGATAAAAACTTCATCTTACTAAATACTAAATAGAGCATCTTTTGAATATCAAATGAATAATATGTGATATTAGAAAATGTAACAAACAATTGAGATCCTTTCTAAATCTATTAAACATTTTGGCTAAATGTACTCAAAAACCATTCCAGTTTAAGGTGGTGGAACCTGCCCTGCGGCTTTGTGAGACTAATTTAACAGCTTTCAGGTTCAAGATCTTTTCAAGAATTTCCTGAATGACTTTAGATCCTCTGCAATCCTGCTATAGGTCTATCTGAGCACCAATAAATTGCTAAAATGGTACAATACAGAGCAAAAGCCTAAGATTAAAATTATTAATATAAAATCTAAATATTGTAACGTAACAGGGGTTCAGGTGGGCGCCCTTGCCGCATTAGCTCGGCCCCGCACCGTCGGGGGCTCGAACCCGGGACTCCCGCGTCACTCAACAGGGACCCAGCCCGGTGAGCTAAAGAGAGAGCTCTCCACAGCCCAGGGGCTGTGGTCCTGCTATCACAAGGAAGGGCGGTGACGTCACCTGCTCTGGTAAGCCGGCTCTTACACAGTACCTGTCGGCCATATGCGTTACAATATTATTGTTAGATTAATCATTAAGTTCATAATCAATAAGTTCAGAAATCCAAGACAGAAACCCACTGATCATATCCAGAGCGGATGTGTGTAAAGTTTTTAAAAAGACCAATCCACGCAAGGCTCCTGGCCCTGATGCTATCCCTGGCCGTGTTCTGAAGGCATGTGCAGACCAGCTGGCAGGCGTCTTCTCGGACATATTCAATCTCTCTCTCTAGCTCAGTCTATAGTTCCTTCCTGCTTTAAGAAAACCACCATTGTCCCTGTTCCTAAGAAACCCAGAGTCATCTGCCTGAATGACTACCGCCCTGTTGCACTCACATCAGTTATCATGAAGTGCTTCGAGCGGTTGGTTGAAGCTTACATCTCCTCCTCACTGCCTGACACCCTAGACCCGCTGCAATTTGCGTATCGCCAGAACAGGTCAACAGAAGATGCTTTTGCCACTGCCCTCCATACTGCCCTCTCACACCTGTATAAGAAAGGAACATATGTGGGAATGCTGTTTGTTGATTACAGCTTAGCATTCAATACCATAGTGCCCTCAAAACTTGTCATCAAGCTCCAGGACCTGCGACTGAACACTTCCCTCTGTAATTGGATCCTGGGCTTCTTGACGGAACATCCGCAGGTGGTGAGGGTGGGCACCAACATATCCTCTACCCTGACTCTTAACACTGGAGCCCCCCAAGGCTGTGTGCTTAGCCCTGTCCTCTACTTCTTATTTACCCATGATTGTGTCGCCAGGCATAACTCAAACTCCATCATTAAGTTTGCGGACGATACAACAGTTGGCCTGATCACAGATGGTGAAGAGTCTGCATACAGGGAGGAGGTTGAAACTCTAGCAGCATGGTGCCAGGAGAACAACCTCTCTCTGAACATCAGTAAGACTAAGGAGATGATTGTAGACTATAGGAAACACCAGGGAGGAGATCACACACCTATCTATATCAATGGGACTGCAGTGGAGAGGGTCAGCAGTTTTAAGTTCCTGGGAGTTAACATCTCAGAGGACTTAACCTGGACCCACCACACCAACATCATGGTCAAGACAGCACGGCAGCGCCTATTCTTTCTACGCAGGCTAAAGACATTTGGCATGCCATAACATATCCAGGCCAACTTCTACAGGAGCACTATTGAGAGTATCCTGACTGGTTGCATCACTGCCTGGTATGGGAACTGCTCTGCCCGGGATTGCAAAGTACTGCAGAGGGTGGTGAAGTCAGCGCAGCTCATTACCGGCTGTGAGCTACCAAACATCCAGGATATTTACTCAGCTAGATGTCTTAAGAAAGCCAGGTCCATTCTCAAGGACCCCAGTCATCCCAGTCACAAACTGTTTTCCCTCCTACTGTCCGGTAAATGGTACCAAAGCATTTGGTCCAAGTCCAACAGACTACCTCCAGGCAATAAGTGCGAAATAGCCAACTTGCAGCTCCTTTAGCAAATCACCTGTAATGGCTACATGGACACACAGTTTTCACTGTATTCAGCATACTGCACTACTTGTATATATTAAATACACCATGGACACATAGCATCTCTATTCATATTGAGTATTATTCAATTTCTATTATATCTATTATTATCTTTATTTTAACTTTATTTTTTGTAACCTTAATTTTGTGATTTTTGTGATTTTTGTGTTTTTGTGATTTTTGTGATTTTTATGATTCTTGTGACTTTTGTGAGCTCACAGAAAAGACATTTTATTGCCAGCAACTACTGCTGCACGCTGTATTGTTGTGTATTTGATCAATAATAAATATATAAATAAATTTGATTTGATTTGATCTGGGAATTTTAGAATTAAATTAATTCACAATCTGGGAATTTCAGAATTAAATAGCTCTCTTTTCATTTACAAAACATAATTTCACAAACGATGAAGATTGTGTCAAATATGTCTATTTTTGAGCGGGTTATACTTGTGCTCTACAAGTTAAGATATTACCAAAGGATATTTAAGTACAGTCTGGAGTCACAAAAAATACTGGCTCCCATTTTTATTTAAAAATAGTATTTATTAAAATTATTTTATTAGTGATATCTTCACAAGTTTCACAAGTGAACACAGAATCACCCTCGCAGGAAGCAGTAAGGATGACAGGTGAACTAAATTAGTTCAGTTCAGTGTTCAGTAAATGTCATACAATATTATTCATGAATTCATATAACCCAGTACAAAATACTTCTTAAAATGAATTGGTTTAAAAGATTGTATAAAATAAAGCACAACAAAACATAAAATAAAAATTTTAGACAAATAGTCTCTCTTACATAGAGAACACACCCTTGGTCCATCTGACTCTGGCCTTCTCTTTGTTCCCCAAGCTTGTCTTCATACTCTGGTTGAGATGTTCTTCAATTGTTATGCCCCAGAGCTCGGGAAATCTATCCCCAAGGCTATCAGGGAGTCATCTTCCCTGAGCATCTTCAAATCTATACTGTCAACCTTCTTTTATTTAATTAGAAACTCTTGTATTTAATTATACTAATTCTATTATCTCCTCTCCTTGTAATTTTTCCCATACAGTAAAAGGCTTTGGGAAGCTACTTTTAAAGGTGCTATATAAAAATAAAATGTATTATTATTAGCATTAATATCACATAAGACAGTACATGTTAATTTGTCTGATTTAAATTGAAAAAATAAAATGTTCCACCAGATGGCAGTGCCCACCATTATGTCTGAAAATGCTGCTCTTAACTTTAGTTCAAGAAATTACGGAGGAGGTTTGAAGTTTCCAGATTGAGCATTCTTTAACACTGTCAGAGTTTACTGAGAATGTATAACATAGGGCTAACAAACAGTTCTCAAAGTAGGAAATTGATACACCACAGACATCTCCTTCTTCACAGGCTTTTCATGTCATTTCTAGTGTCTAGTGATGGATAGTACTGCTATGTGCTCTGAGATCACAATCATGATAGAGCTTTATTTGGGTATTATAGTTTCAACCAATCTCTCTCTGGTCAGGAATTTCCTTGAAAATTAATTAGGTTTAGAAAATATTTTTGACCTTCAGCAGTCCCTGTTAAATCCTTTTCAGGTGGATCAGCTAAATAATTTTGAAGTTCATATCTTATTAACAGAATACATATATTGTGTAACAGACACTTACAATACAAACATTTTCTCTTTATAAATATCGACAACAGAATAATATGGTAATTAAGAGTCCCATGTTTTCAGTGCCCATGAGTATAATAGGTAAAGGCTGGGTTCAGTACTGAACCTCCCTAAACCATTAAAATGTGTTGGGAAGGCAGGTATGTTTTGTGGAACAAAATGGAAAGTCAGCATCATGAGCTGAAGAGACTGTCCATCATCCGGGTAGCTTCAGTCCAACTGATCTATGTAGGCTTAGATTTTGACAGCACTGGGACTTTAAATGACCATTCCCGTCAATCTATGTATACCTATTGACAAGAGGTGTAATACAAATATACAGTTGTAGCCTAATAAAAGATTTCTTAGGTTAAATTTTATCCTTTCAAAAAGAAAACACTGGACATAGAGTGACATTAAAAGAAGAGGAGGCACTTCTTTATGCAAAGGGATGTGGGAGTATGGAACAAACCACTTCTACTGTCGAAGCTGATGTCCTGGCACATTTCAAGCAATGGCTGGATGAGATCCTTTCTCAATTAACGATGAAATACCAAACAGGCTAGATGAGCTGTCTAGTATATTTTGTATATTTTGAGTATAGCGTAAACTGAGATAGCCAATGAGCCGTCTCATATCTTCCACAGTTAGAATTTTAGATGAGTTAAAACAACATCCCAGAACAGACAGAAATCCTGCCTGTTCACTAAGAACACTTAGTATTCCTCACACAATGCCATAACTCACAATGGAAATCAGGGTCACATCTGTGTCCTTCAAAAATGAAAACATTGGACAGAGAGTTCATTGTGTGTGTACTATATTGTGAGAGACAATGCATTCAAGTTCCACATCAATTTCCATAGTTATGATTTTGTTTGATTTAATACAAAATCCATGGAAACAGCGTACCCCCACAGGTAAGCATACTTGCTATTCTTTCCATAATAGTGGAATTCAGGGTCACATTGATCTTCCTCTTAGACAGCATTCTAACACATTCTACAAGAAATCAATGGGGTTGAGATCAGGGCCTTGAGCTCATCTAGAAAGATCAGGCAGGCTGTTTTCATGAGACCAGTGATTTTGTTTTTCTTTCGTACTGTGCTCATGAACCTTGGATATTACCTTTTGTGACAGTGAAATCATGTGATTGTACACTCTTCAGCTCTCTGAGTCCTACATCAACAAAGTTGAATATTAAGGGATAAATTTAGGTTCTGTTTTCTTTGTTGTACTTTGTTGTTTCCAACTTTATATGTTAATGTATAAATTAAACTCTTCATCATGAATTCCCCTTCGCTGAAGCAGAACTGAATCAGGAAAATCTTTTTAAATAAATAGAAGTCAGGGAAAAGGTTAAGTGCATATATCAGAATGAATTAAAAAAAACTGTATTGAGTTAAGCATAAATTGTGGGCTATGTGTGTAGTGGTGGACATCAACAATATGTTAAGTATATGTGAGTGGTAGGAGTGCAGTGAAGCTCATTTAAAATTAGCAGCTTTGTTTTGATACTGGTAACAACTGCAGCAGATCTGTAATAATAGTGTAACAACAATGGAAAGAATAATTCACAGATAGTCAACATTTTGCACCTAGATTGTGTGTTTGAAAAGGAGCTGGGAGCTCAAATTTGATAAGTGCATTGCAAAATTAAAATGATAAAATTCTGTTCACCAAAACCATCATTTCTTTCTGTTAAGCTCAACACAACTCTTCTTTTTGATTATTTGATGGAAGGCAGACTGTACTGTTATTCACTATAATACAGCAAGCAATCAGTGGCGCTGTCTGTCATTCAAGTCAAGTCTGTCACTGAGCCAGGGTCTGTGCAATGCAGATTGCTGTGCAAGATTAGCATCAGTGACTTTGTGGTCACTAAGAAGTCACTACGAACACCCTGACTTCCACAGACAAAGCAATGTCTCAATGGTCTGTCTATTACTAGCGTCATCAAGGGCTCCATTGTAAAGCAGCAGACCTTCTTAGAGATTAAACTGTTCTGTACACTCTGGCATAACTGAATGAGCCCCGGAGATGATGATTAAATTGGACTTGTAAAACTAATAAACTGCTGGAAATGAAAATCGATCTATTAATTTGATAGTGGTGGCGTGTGCTAGCCTAAAGCCAGTCAGCAATTCTATTTAATACAGCTGACCATTTGGAGGACAACATAAACAGGAGGGGTTTTATTTCCCAGCATTCGTCATCAGCTTAATGACTTGTGCTCCTTGTCAGGAGCAGGGATTTTTCTGCAGCAGGCAGACTAAGTTAATCAAGTCCTCTTCGACCTCGAAGAACTGAGCTGTCTTTGGCATCACCTGTTCTTTGTCGCTGTCGTCCAATTCAGCTACCAGCCCATACATGTCCCTCCAACATGTCTGCCCTAAGGCTGCAGGGTCACATGTGGGTCATGAGGAGACAGTAGTATCGTCTGAATCTGTAACATGACAGCTCAAGTGCTCTGGGCAGACATTCACTCCAAAGTCTCAGGAAGAAAAGTACCACTTCCCAGCTACTCAGTGGGTTGAGTAGCAGAAGTCATATTTCATAGAAAAATGTTTTTTTTTTTAACAGAAGTACCATGCCCTATGAATATAAACTGTGACACCTTCAGTTTCCAAGATAAAATATTGAAATTGTAGAAAAGAAATAAGAAATGAAAAAAAGCTAATTATGCCTGCCTAGACAATTTGACAATTTGCAATGATTAATCTACTTTATATCAATCTTTAATGGACTGACATGTAATGAAAAAGCAACAATCTAAGGTTTACATCAGTATCTCACTGGACATATACATTATGGTGCTGACTTTTTAAATATTTAGCAGATGGTTTTTGAGTAGAAGGAACTATTATTCCTGCAGATAACAAAATACTGAGTTCATGTCAAGTGATTTCAGAAATTGCCTATATACTCAGTGATTGCTACAGTGTATGAGTGAAAATTGGCAAAATAAGTGGCTATGAACCTGCATCAATTTACATTCAAAAGAACATAATTTTAATTAACGCAAGAACAGTGAAAGACACAATCACACTCCATTTGAATAAAAAAGATGTCCTGGTTGCTGCTGGCACAATTAAAGGCTTGCGAGAAAAGTTGATCAGAGGATGAGATGCTTTGTTTCTACAATCAGCTGACAAGTCCAGAGAAATCAGTTAACTTGCTGTGAGAGGAAGAGACCACATGCTAGAAGACAGAGGGTCTCCATGCTGGCTCAGGCCCATCAAATCCATCTAAGCTGTCTACAGTATGTAATATACAGTATGTAATATCGTATTTTTCAGAGAGCAATGGCTACCGCACATGAAATTCAGAAATAATTAACCCACACGGTAGCAGAACGATTGTGATATACTGTACCAGCTGCATGAAAATGATACACATGCTTGGGGGCAGTTCAGGTGTAACGTTGGCCGCAGAAAGGTAAAGTTTCCATTCTTTGTGGGATAGGAGAACATACGAGGTGCTGACAGAAAGATGCTGATGGAATATTTTGTTTACCGAGTCATTTTTCCATGACATGTCTCATGTGAAAACACATTTTGAGATGCCGTGGTAAGCAACAGTTTTTCCTTTTAATGCAAGCCAATCTGGAAACATCTACAATATGTTCCACTGGGACAATGCAGGACCCCAGAGTGCAAGGATTACAACGGCATGACTTGGTCAGATTTTCCTCCTGACCTGAGTCCAGTGGTACATTTGTACGACCAAATCACTGATGGCATCAGGATACAGTCCGGACTGGTTAGACTGCCCTAGTGGCTACTGTTGCATGAGTGGCAGAAGATTCCACAGCAGACTTACCAGAAGCTATAGAGTAATAGAGTCTATTTTTCAGTGCTTAAAGAATTGAATTAATACTCATGGATGTCATACAGTATGTGATACTATGTTGTAATATTCTTATTTGGTCAGTGTATAACATTTCATGCTAAAAGTGTATCATACATTTTTAATTGATATTTGTGCTCACATTTTCTGTGAATTTGATCGTGATTTGTTTGATTAAATCAAATTGACCTTAGTATTGTGTTTATTAAATACATCAATGTACATATTAATAACACTTCTTTTTCTAAGACCTTTTAATTAGCAAACTGTCACTGTTGATGTCAAGAAGACATTACTCTCTATTAATCAAAATAAATAATGGCACTTCGATAAAAAGCCTTTGTGTTACATCAAGTTCAGTGATATTGTGGTTAAATAAAAGAGCACATGCCTTGGCCCAACAGATCTTTTATACTTTATTTTAAATATTGAATCATTAATCTTCACTGGCACTGTACAACCCAGGGGTGTTAAGTATGCATTTTCATGAATCGGCTTCTTCAGATCTTTTTGCATTCTTGTTATTTTGAGTTAGAGCTGTTTGTCTATGTTACCAAAGAACAGCTGTCAAAACCACTAGAAGCCATGCAATGGTCCCAAATTATTTAGGCTGATTATACCTCCTATTGCTAGTGAGAACATGAGTATAACAATTTTCTAGACACAGAATTTATGTAATAAGATATCTGCATTATTTATTAATTTAACACAAAGTACACACAAATATCCTACTCAGAATTACACAATGAAAGAAAAATTAGGGTCTGATATGATGTCAGATGGTCATTTTTTAAATAAAGTGGCCTGCATTTTCAATCCAATTCAAAATTCAAATGAATTCAAACTTTAATATTATTCTCAAGGGTCGATTTGTTTTCTGGGATAACCCAACACAACAACACAATATAACAACGATTAACAATGAAAAGTTCAGGACGAATAATATTTTAGTTCAAGAACAAATCTCATGAAAACATGAAATAACAAAATACATAATTATTTTACATTACTCAAAAGTGAAATTGTTTAGGGGATAAATGATTACCTAGGTGGATGCTGCACATTGGTGGTGGTGGAGGGGAGTCCCCATTACCTGTAAAGCGCTTTGAGTGGAGTGTCCAGAAAAGCGCTATATAAGTGTAAGCAATTATTATTAATTATTATTAGATTGATCTGATTTACCCCACTGATTTTGCTGCTTACAACTTACAATACAGATGTTACAGAAACAACAGGGAAACCCCCCGTGAAACACTTTCAATAAAAGATTTTTTGTTGAAACTCAAAATAGATTTTTACATAGTCATCACGCTGTTATTTGGTTTGATATAGAACATACAGGAAGTTTCTCAACTGCACAAACCATGCATTTAATGCACCACTGCAAGGATTGTGTTATTGCATAAATAAATGGCAACACTTGCCTCTTTCTTCTGTGGATTTTTTTTCTCTTTATAATGCCTCAGCATCAATCCTCATCTCATTACAGAGAGGGCCATGCTCAGGCACGTTTGCATCTTCATACTACTGTATTTTTGTTCCCTTCATCTGTTTTGAACAGTTTGCACAAAGGGTCAGTGCTTTTGTTTGTGTCTTGTAGGGGTTAGTTTTTTTAAAACCTTTTGATTTCTTTACATACAGTATGTGTATTGGATTGTGAAATACAGGAGGTGTCTGCAGGCCCTCTGAAATGCCTCATGTCTACTGTATGAATACAGTAGGTGACAAATAATCACCTCTATCTCTCTGCCCCTCTGTGAGGACTTTCTTACAAAGCAGTAAGACAAATACATAATATGGTCTCCTTTCCCCTCAAGAGGATCATCTACCCCAGGATACTTGTTATGCTCGTCTTCCAAATGTACTTGTATGTCTTGTTCTAGACCACAAATTCAATTTCCTCTCCTGACATTATGTCCTGCTATGTCGTTTCTCTCTAAAAGCAATCCTGGTTCCACTTGTGCACTTGCTAGGTGACAGTTTTCTACGTGTGCGTATTGATTTCAAAGGAAGCAATCCTGAGTTGCCTATATTGTTGCAGTTGTCAATGAGTTGATGTATTACGGCATCCCTGCCAGATTATGGATATCTCCTCAATACATCTCTGTCTCTTTCACCATATCACTCCTTTTGTCCTGTCACTTCATAACAGGGGCATATTTGTGCAATTTGATTCGTAGATTGCCCCTATTTATTTTCACAGCATGCATGTAGTGCTGACCATTCATGTGGAAGAAATGTTTCTATGATACACATTCCAGTAGCCTGAAAGTGACTTAGAGACTAGTGTTTTCTTGCTTCCTAATTGTTTCAGAATATAAAGTGAACAATTCCCATAAAAGCTGCACCGTTCTTCTGCCTTCATCCGAAACTGTCATTATTAATAGAAGTAGTAGTGATTTAACTCACCTCAGCTTTTAGGTCAGGGGAAAGCATTGAACTGTAACAATGTCTTTAGGTCCCAATTACTAGAAGCTTTGCCTGTTTTCTATAAATTCTATAATTCAATATATGTGAAAATGGAAGCTAAAAGGAAGCTAAACTAAAAAAAAAATCGGTCTTAAGAGAAGTATTGTTCATTAGAATCTTTTGATTTCAATTTTAAAATATAGGCATTTATGTTTTTTTCAGTCGAGTATTAGAAAATGTTGAACAATCATTTTGGACCAGCGCAATTTTATGATCTCTCACGTGCTCAGCAGATACAGTAAATCGTCACCTGAAAGAACGCTTTAAGTACTCAAGGCTGCAAAAAAAAAAAACTGCTATACTGCATATTATTACGAAGGGGCTACATCATTCACCAAAAGGTGATACAGTACCTTTGTTAAATACACCACTGTCGTTGCAGAGTCTGCTCAGCACTGTCATTCCCAGTACTCGAAAGTGTACCTGGAAATGCGCGGTACTAAAAAAAAACGTATTTTGGTGAAATCTCCCGCAGTTATGTGACTTAAATTTATAAGATCCGTTTTTTTTTTGCATATGCTGTGTGTTAACAAAATACGGGTGGGTGTACAGTACAGTATTTTTGGCTCGCACTCCACGCGCTGGGTCCCTGACGTCTCTCTCTCTCTCACTCTCACTCTGTGACTCGCTGTTTGTTGTGAAAAAGGCAACCAGAGAGCTGCTGCCGCCTCAACGTGATGTGAGAGGTGTCGGAGCCCTTGCCTCCTGTGCTCCCATGCCTCCAGTCCCGGGGAGACGGGTTAGCTGCTCGTACCCGTGTCAAGTGCTGTTGCAAGATAAAGAGAAACAAATACATTTAGCGGCATCGGTCAACAGCGGGACAGCTTTAGAAAGACAAAGCGCACGTCAGGGAGAAAGACCAAATCAAAACTCCGACAAGATCAACAGATCGGTTCTGACAACTTTGCTTTTTGATTCGCGTGTATGCATTTTGAACTCAACTCGTAAAACCGGAGACTGGGATTTGGAAAGTGGAATTCGTTTCTTGAAGAGGTTGCTAAAGCCAAGCGCAGAGGTGAGTTGAAGGGATGCGCTACTGGTACTCTAGCTATTATGACAATATGACTAAGGATGCGTCAGCTGTTGAGGCTGGGAGTCTTTTGTATGTTATGGGTTTTGAACACAGAATGTTAGACATTAGAGTATTTTCTGCTGTGTATTAAGTCACCTAATTTCACTTTGTTTTAATGAGGAAAAAGCGCTCTTTAGCGGAGGCATAGCCGCAGTTTTGAATGTAATCCTCCTACTCTTTTTTTTTACGTTTGAAGTGTAGAACTCGGAAGAGAGACAATTCTCCATCGATGACTGAAATATTGTAACGAGAAGAAAGTATCATATTGAAAAAAGAAATCCATAGAGCCCAGTTAAATATGAATAGAGTTATTCAGTTTCTGAAGTTTTACTTTTTTATTATTTTCCATGAATTGAAGTTAGAAGATGGAATCACCTGAAGCATTCAGCTGAGCTCTGAATGGTGTTAGCTTCTCAAGGCAGCATGGCAGTGGTGATGTTTATAGTGTATCAGTGGAAAGGGTAGTAGTATCAGTTTTTCTGGTGTTAAGACGCACCCACCAAAACCTAGACACCCTTACTTTTTCGGGTGCAGTAAAAAGTTTAGGGTTCAAGAACAATGTTTACACTACAGAAAAATTCCTTTTAATTCTTTCCAAGCATTATTGTTTCCAAAACTAGGCAAGTAATTGTATTAGACCTAAGTTAACACGTCCTAGTAATTAGTAATGTTTTTTTATTTTTATGGAACCTGTATTGATAATGTCAAACACAAGAGTAGGCTTTTGTAAAGCTGTCTTTAGCTTTCATAAGGCATTTGTGGTTTTTTTTTAATGATTGTGTAAACACGATGAATAATCCTGGTCTTCAGAGCTGCAGGTTATTCCTGGGGCAGGATCTCTGGGAAGCAGTCTGCTGAAAAGGGTTTACAGGAAGAGAAATCAATTGACATGGAAGTACAGTAGTTATGTGTGGGTCATATTTAGTAATTGGGCAATAGTTTAATTGTCATTGGACGACCTTCATTCTCTGCGCATTTTTTCAGTAAAGGTGGTGCGAACTAGGCAACCATCTTTCAGAGAAAATATGAGCCAGGTTAATGACTACTGATGAACACTGGTGTCGACAAGCAAATGTTAACCTTGAAGAGTCTTGTGAATCAGTCTAGTCAAAGGCTAGAATTCCTTTGCAGAAACCTGGTTGTGACCAGTCAGTGGCTCAAATCACAAACCCACACCACCGAGTGAATAAGTGGAAATGGATCACAGCTTTATAATGACCTGACTAGTTGAAATACTGCCCTTTTCAAATAGTATGTGCTGTTAATGCTTCAATACATACTGTACAAAACAGGGTTACCAATACAAAGTTTTCCCACTGCAACTAAAAGTATCATGAAACTTTTGCATAAACATTAAATATGTTTGGTTTTGAAGATCAAAATGTGAAACAGTGCTAATAATACTATAAACTGCTAAAGTGGAAAATAATGCTGTCTTTTTGGCTAGTTGTTCATAGAGACAGTATTTGAAAAAAAAACCCCACCATAAACCCATATCATATTTTACCCCTAGTAGGTATGAGTACATAAAGATCACTCTTTCTTTCCTATCACGAACGCCTAGTTGAAATATTGAGATATTTCCATTTTATTGTATTTAGCATCAGTACAGTGGTAAATGTCCTGCTGCAACTACTGTACGATACTACTGCAATCCCATTATTGCAGTCTGGCTAACTAAGCCTTGATAACAGACTGATGATTATTGGTCATGTTATTTTCAGCTGATACCCAGTAAGAGCAAAAAAAAAAAATGAAACAGCTGATCTGCTTGGATATACATTACCTCCCTGCAAAGGATCCAGGCTAGGGACTAGGGTATTTGCAATCCTTTACTGTATATTGAATGATTTACCCCAGTGGCAAAATTATCACGCTGAAAATTTCATTTTCAATTTTTAGACATATTTACTGTATGGTCACAAAACGTTAACAAGAACACACTAAAGGCAATTCAAAACATCAAAATTTTCTTTGAAACATGCAATTCTAAATTACATGCATTTTGCTGCCACTTCATAAGTCTAGGTAGGTTACATATAGGGTCATATTTATGTAGAACAGTACAAAAATGGGACAAATGTTCTTTAAGTTTTACATTTGATATAATAAGCATCTCAGTTAAGGAACAGACTTTTACGAGAAAAGTGCTGGGTTGAAAACAAACAGCAGAGCTTGTGTGTGCTGCCCTTGAGATAAGAATAACATACTGTATCACGTGCATTTTCCTGGGCTCAGCTCAGTGTAATTCACAAAACATCAATTTTCCCCAGCATTGAACCATTTCCACTCAATTAAGCAAGGAACAAATGGGTATACTGAGTCTGCTTTTAAAACTCAAGAGTTCAGTGCAAGTTGGTAGTATAAGCCAGGCTTTATTTTTTTCCATGTCAATCAGTGAATAATAATGAAGAAAGGTAAAGCAATGTACGAGATTCTGGGATTAATAAATGAATACTTATATACTGTAGAAAGCCATTCAGCAACTACTGTAACAACAATTACAATTAATAATTGGAATTCTTCTTTGAGGTTTTGATGTAGTTTTATATTCCTGTAGTCTGATGTTAAGTGTCAATGTGGAATTATGAAAAAGAGCATAACTAGCATCCGAGACCTCCTAAATATATAGATTTAGCAAAGTTTCAATAGAGCAGTACTTCAAACTGAAAGAAACACGATGCACACAGCCTGTCACAAACCCGGTAGCTTCAGAAGGACTGCCTCACAATAGATTCAGAATAGCTCTTGCAAGTCTAGAATATTTCTTTTGTAATCTGTATATTGATTTTGTAGTTTTAAGCATTTTTTACAGCAGTTAATCAATAATATTGTATTTTCTATCTATGGATGTATTTATTAATATATCAATACATACAGTATACTATATCTGTAATTCTGAAATAAGAGATTGTTTTAGAGATTCTTAGAGATGTGATTCTGAACAACATCAAGGACTCCCAGCTGGGTAGTGTGTAATTGTTTTAATGGCGAGCTGATACAATCTTCATACGTTCTGGCATTCTGTTCCCCTACTGTGAGCTGTCAGAGTAAAACAAGATATATATGTGGAAACAAAATCAGAAAATAAAATAGACTAATGGAAGCTTTCACATCTAATTTCTGGAATGTCTAATTTGACTTACAGACTTACATTTTAGAGCTTTAGAGTTTAGAAAAACTTCATAAAAAAACAATTTATAAAAAAATAAACATAAAAAAATGCCCAAGGCAAGGAAATGTCTATTTTGCCCTTGTCACCAGGTACAAGAACCTGAGATGGTTTTGACAGCTCAAACAGTGATTTGGGGTGACTCTCTACCACTTTTATTTGTCGCTAAGGGGATTTATGAAATCCTTGACACTTCCTCTCAATTGTAATTTCTTATGTGGTCTTAGTTATACTTCACCAGGCATCATCTTCTTAAATACTTTGCTTCACTTTGATTGCCTTGCTTGTTATTTGAAGGGCTTCACAAAGTATTCTGCCATGTGTTTACCATGGTCTGCTGGAGTTAAACAGTGGGAGTGTACTGTAGGTACAGTATTACCCACAATGATAAATTTGTCTCTGGTCTTTATCACTTTATCGTCGGTGAAAAGGATTTCCTTTGTGCTGCAGCGTCTGTCTGCGTTGAATGATGCAGTTGGCATTTTCTACAGTGTAAAGTTTATGAAACCTCATACTCTGTAATATTAATGATCTTGTTGCTGTGAATGATGTTGTTCTATGGTTCTCAGTGCTGCAGAAACAATAAAGACAAGTGATAACTTCCCAAGATTGTACTAGATCTATAATACATGAGGATGTAAGTGTATCTTGAGGGGGAAGGCAGCACTACAGTATATGGGGGGGAGGTACAAAAGGACTTTACAAAAAAAAACTGATATGTTCAAGTGGTGTAAATAAATTAAAATTCAGAACAACTTTTTTATCTTCTGCAGTTAATCTTGCAGTAAACACTTGTCAGTTAATGACAGGGTTTATTCACGTACTCTGGACTTCAGTTTCACTATTGATTCTTTCAATCAAAATTTTCTTTCTCTCATTTTAGTTTTTACAGTGTTATTTGGGGAATAACATTTGATTAATGAGATTGTCCTCATTTTAGCCCTTGTGAAAGTTCTACAAAGGTGACAAGAAACTACAGTATACAAATATAAAAAATCCTGTTGCAAGCAGCGAACAGCATTTGAACCTTATTTTTAAAAGCAACTGTTAGAGAACTGACATTTTAATTGGGTAGATAATCAACATTATTTTACAGTATTACAGTATTTGCAAGTCAAAGATTTGTCTGGCATGACATTTGTCCTATTTTAGGCAGCAGTAAATCCCTGATTAAAACAGGCTTGGTAGTGCTCTGAGTCAGAGACCAGGGTGAATGCTGTCCTATAATAGAATTATTCATATAAATACTCATCTTAGCTTAGACATTAACTTATAAATATACATTACTAATTTAAGTAAATCATATTTTGTTGTTGCTGTGTTTCCAATTGATGCACAAGATCTTCTTTTCCCCATTTTCCTAATTGATTTGGAGTGGTAGATGAAGTAACCCTTCAACTCCTGCTGTCTCCATGAGACACTGAGAAGTGTTCTAATCAGACCCCCTGCTAGGTGTTGAGTCTTGTAGTTTGGTGGATCAACCCTGGCAGATTCATGCCATTCTGGAGCTCAATGCAGCAATGACTTAGGTACTTGATTCCCTTCTGACTCGTGGAATCTGGTGGTTAAAGCTCATGTGTATACTGTGTATACAGTACAAGACAGTTTATACTAAGAGGTATCCAAAATGAGTAACTGGATCCAACAGCATTTGGTGCTTTTTTAAGGTCTTTTTAATGTATATACTGAAAGCATTCCACCTGTCTAGGAGTATCAGTGAGTGCGCAAAGACAGAGGAAGATAAATGTCTCATCTTGTCACCTCCTGTGTCTCCCTGTGGACTCAGCACGTTTTCCTCCAGAAATTATTAGAATCAACCTGCGTGCCATTTCTCTCACTTCATTACTCTGCTCAGTGAAGGTGCAGCTCTCATAACTTTTCCATGCCAATACAAGAATTGCTTTTCTCTTTTTTTCTGCTGTTTTGCACAGGCAGATTACGTGACTATGCAATTCATTGATTAATATCCTAAATTCTTAGAAATGAGGAGGAATATATTACTATTCCTTTAATTTTTGGGGGTTTAGTGCTTTGTTGTTTTTCCAGGTTCCCCGTGAGATTGGAAATGTCAGGCTCCAACAGGTACATCAGTCTCACACCGGGTAGTCTTTGTGATTATTACCAAGCTGAAATCTTTTCTAACACTGTTTCTTACAGTGACAGAAAGGTCTCAGCTGTCTGACTGGATACACAGCAATGAGTGGGCTGATCGAAGCAGGTTAACCCCAAAGTCACCAGGAATGCTTTGCGTGATTTGTAATTCATTAACGTCTGATGGCAATTGATCTAGTTTTCAAGAAAATTAAAAAGAAAACTGCTGCATTTTATTTGAAAAATGTTTCCTATTATGAGTAATGATTACTAGTCTTCTTCTGATTATTGTCATATTGATCATAAGAAGCAGGAATGAAAACTTCTATACACCTCTATAATTTCTTCATCAATGCAATGGGAATTGAATCATTGGATGTTCATATATAATTTTTATTGGCTATCTATAAGAATTGGTAAAAATATATTTCTGCTTTGATAAACACAGTTCTGTCTCCTGGGCATGCATTGTGTTGGTGCCTCTCATGATTTGCTTTTTGCTGATTAAAAAAAACAGTCTCAGAGTATGACATGGTAGTAAAGTGGGAAAAATAATCTTTCCCTGGCATGAACTGTCAGTGGTAAACCACATTTTTAGCTTGGATTTACAGTATTTTCATATAATATCAAATAAATATATTATGAAATTAGACAAAAGGGACAGATGGTATCTTGTAGACTTTGGAAATGTAAACAGAATATCGAGTAGAGTGTAAAGTGCCTGAGATTGTATTATTGAATATTTTAATTGAGCATACCATTAGTTGACCAATAAGAAGCATAACAAAATTTCCTTTGGGCCGTTTTTGGACAGAAGGCAACAAAGGCTGAAATGTGCTCCTGCCTCTGATTGCAATATGGACTGACATGTTCTTGCTTTTGGACTGGATGCTGTGAATCCCGCTTGGAGAGATTTGGTGCCTTGTCAGCCCCATCATCACTTTACTTTTTAAATGTCTCTTCGTGTCAAAGACATTGTGAGGCCAACTACACGCAACAAAATCAAAACGATGACAAACACACATTAAAAAAGATTAAAAAACAAAATCTGAGGACTTAACAGGCCAAAACATTTTTCAGGCTTATCAAAACAAGACCATATAGCACCTTGGCTTTTAAAAGGACAAGTTTAGTTTCCCATTTAAACTATTAATTTGCTAACATTAATTCAGTATGTACAGTACATTTGCATCAGTCTTTCCTGTCTTTCATTTATTAACTCACTGAGATCTCTCCGTCAAGGTGATTACCAGATTAACTACAGTATTTGTCATACAGTACACTCCATGTAGTGCAGCTGTTTGAGATCCTACTCCGTGAATCAGTATAACCTCAGTATAACAATGTATGTGTTAGACACTGTGTATAAAGAGGTAAAAAAGAAAACTTTCCACCTTTTTACCCCAAACCTTTGATTCTACTCTGATCTTCCTGGCATTTAATTTCTCCCAACAAGAAAACTACTGTAATTCCTCTGTAACAGCAAGTCTGCTTGTCTCTGGAAGAGAGGTAGAGTGTCTCTCCCTGACTTAGAAGTACAATCGTTGTCTTTCACTCTCTTATTATGTGGTGTACTCTGTTTACTCCTCACTAATAGGTACTGCCTCTTCAAGCAACTGTATTTGACTTGATGTATTATTAAGAAATGTACACTATACAGTTAGCTATGGGTATTAAAACTATAACTGAAGATTGGAACATTGATTTCAGCTTGGAAATTCAAACACAATGGGGAAGAACAAAACCCACAATATACAGTCACCTTTTTAGAATCAACACCGTGTGGAACAGAGTCAGATTTAGCATCTTAAATGCATAAATTATTGAACTCTGGAGACACAGAGAGTTTAAACCTATTCATTTACATCAAAAGTGACCCAAGTATGGAAGCTGTGCTCCAGCATGCCAGATCCTTTTCATCTCATCAAATAGATACATTTTTAATGTGCTCTCAGAGATGGCAGTGACAGCTCTCTCATCAGCCTTTCAGTAGTCTTTCCTTTGAATTTGAATGGTGGGGATCTTCGCAAAGGTAGGGACTCAGTCAGAAGATCTTTGACTGTCAAGAGAGCTGATGTCTTCACCCTCAGTGAAGTCTCCTCATTGATTGACACTAGCAGCAGGCAATCAGTAGAAAAAACAATCTGTGTTGCACAGTACACACTTTTGTAAGCTTTTGAACGAAGGTCTGTGCTACAAAAGCAAAAGACTTTCTAAAAAAAGATCTCAATGCTGGACACATTTTTGTGAACAGGTTTTTAGTTGTTGTTTTTTTTTTAATAGAACAAATAAGAAAAACATAATGTAACATTAGGTCCCTGCACTCCACATCCCCTAAAGCATCATGAGTACCACTGCCTCTTTGAACATCCTATCACAGGACACCTAAAATGAAATAGGGCAATTACAATAAAAGTACAGCAGCCTGCATCTGACCCCTTAAAGAGCAGCACTTCAAAGCACCACTGTAACATCCCTAGCATCTTGGATTCCCGTGATGGAGAGTTCCATAGTAACAACAGAACAACAATGCCTAAGGAGGGAATTCAGAGGCTTCAAGTCCAAAACTGTTTTACCTGCGGTCAAATCACCCAGCCAGATTTGTTTCTGCTGCTGCTATAAGACAAAATAATGGAGTTACCATTTAATGACACCACTAGGTAAGAGCACGGAACATCCTTGTTTAGAATAATAGACAAAAAGGAAAAAAAAAAGTTTTCCCCAAAACTAAACAACATCAGAAAAATTCCGAACATGAGTGAAAAGAGGTGAAAGACTACATATACTGAATGGGGTAAGGTACAACAGTGTCTATGATGGGACAGGTACACACTGTAAAGAAAGTCCTAGTGAATAAGTAAAATGGTTACAAGTTTTGGAAGTCAAGTGTCAAATGTTTCATATTTTGTCCTTGGAAATGCCTTCATCTGTAACATTCAAGTCTTGTTTTCAAATAATAACAGTTGCTAAGAGTTTGGATGAAGTCTCTATCAGAAAACCATAAACAGTGAAACCATTCCCTTCATTTTGCCTCTGTCCAGCACAAGTCCATCAGATTGTACTTTGGGCTTATAGTTCCCTGGGGGGCAAGGTTGTCTATACTAGGGGTTCATGGAAAACCACAGACCTCCTGGTTTTCATTACAGCTGAGCTTAATGACCTAACCAAAGCCTTAGATGAACTAACAAGTTGTTTGACAGGAATATTTGCAAGTTTTTTCAAAAGTTGTGGATTTTAATTTACTTATGAAAAAACATACAGTAGTTAAAAGGTCGACCTCCAACTTGCTTAAAAGCTGCAAGAATGACAGTTCAAATGCATCCTATGAAGAGTTCAATTGTGTTACAAAGAGCTTGACTGGAACAAAACACAGCCGGTGTGTGGGCCTTGAGGACCTGGATCAAGAGCCCCTGGTACAGACAACTTCATGTTCCATGGGACCCCATAGGCATATACTGTATTGAATGATAAGGATACTAGTAAAAATAAGAGGGGGCAGGTACAGTAGCTTGTAATGAAATTGAAAATCCTCGAGCATGTAAAAGGCATCCTCATTAAAACTATCTGCTAGAAAATGAATTACTTTATGATTACTAAAATCATAGGAGATTGAGAATGCCATATTTTCTGGGACTTCATAAGTCTTTCCACCAAATGCCAAGTCAGAATTAATTATGTTATTATGGGTCAAACAACACAAGGCAAACACTGGTATAAATTATATCTTGAATCCTGTATTGAGAGACCAGACTCTCTTTAATGCCAACATACAGGAGTGTCAGGATTAAACCAAACAATGACTGCAAAACAAAGAAGTGGAAAAACAATTTAAATTTTGGCAGAGCTAGACCCCTAAGTAATTCTCACTCTAGAGGATATAATACACATTTGTTACCCTTTCCATATTTAGAATTCCAGTGTGCAGTCCTTCCCAATACCCTAACAGGGATGAAAGAGGAATCAGAGAATTAAAAATATTCCAGCAAAGAACCATATTTTATAATGGATGCGTGAGGTTGAAGTTGGAAAAAAATGTCCACCTGTTCAAGTCAGTGTCAACCTTCCTGAAAATGGTATTGGTGCTGTTCATATAAAAAAAGTGCACATAAGTGCACAGATTCAAATGTCTGTATTAATTTCAGAGAATAAAACATCTGTATCTGCATTTAGATTTCCATATTAACACCAGAAACTGTGAGGTTAAGTTTTTACAAAGAATGCATACATACAGTACACTGTCCTTAACTAGAACAGCTCTACCTCCATGAGTCTCTTTGATATTCCACTCACCCTGGCTGCCGTTTCTAGGGCACAATGACCCTTCAGCTGTAAGAGTTAGGTTATGCACTGGACTGGAAGATGTTTTTCTTCTTTCTGTTAGTCTCTAGAGCTCCCTGCCACACTAGATTAAGGGTTACTGTGCTCCAGTCTCTAATGTAGACTTGCTTTGTGAACATCCTTCTCTTATTAAGGGTAGCAACTTCAAAGCTTGGCTAAGAAAGTTGAAAGGTAATGCAAGCAAAGAATAAAACTCTTATAGCAATGTTATCCAGTCACCAAAATGTCAAAAAGTTTTATTTAAAGGAATTTGGCACTGAGAAAGTACTAAGCAGAAATGCATATTGTATAGTGATACTTTTCATACTGTATAAAGTTTCACTATATTTCCTCATTACATTTCCTAAACAGTTAAAGATCTAAACAGGGACAGGACGCTTTCCTTGTGAACAGCGTTTTTCAGGGTCATAGCTCAAATTAAACAGGAAGATAATTTGTCAGAAAAAGGGGGAGAATTGTAGTAACAGAAATGTAGCAGATGTCTGCCAGGTTTAAAGTTCTGCCAGTGTGCAAAAAATAATTTCACTATGGTCAACACATAGTTTTGTAATACAGTCTATCAAAACCTACAGAAAAGAAATCAACTTCTCAAATGGAAAGAAAGCTACTTTTATTAGTACTTTTATTAATGGAAAAGCTTAAAAACAGATTGTACACATAAAAAAAATACCTTAAAATCAGTTAAAGAACTTGCACACAAAACATTTGTTATTCTGTAAAACGTAAAAATTTTTCAGGGCAGTGTCATGGGTTATAAATATCTCTCTCCTGGGGGTTCATTCCTCCAGGCTGATGAATGGCAGTTTGAAGTACTGCCGCACTTGTAAGACAACTTGCTCAATAAAATATGAAGATAGGGTAATGATCTATTCAGGGATAACAAGGCATTATTTAGTGAGTGAGATGTCTGAGTGGGCTTAATAACCAAATGTCAAACCCTGAACACCACAAAGCCAGCAGGGGAGCCTGGTGATGTTTTTAACCCCTAGTTTGACTAGTGCAGTAGTACTGTATGTCATTTCTGTGGCTAGCCACCTACTGTTGCCTACTCTTTACAATGTTGAACACATACATGTACTGTAAGACAGAAGAACATGAAGCAATATGTAGGCCATTTTGGATTTTCTGTTTCTGTCTGGAGGGTTTTGTGGATACTTTCTTATGCATGCTTTGGGAATGTCTAGCTGTGGTTAGGTTTGGAAAATGTTTTTTTTTTGGCCATTATTCAAAACAAGGATATCCGGTGCTCACATCTAGCAAGTTTGCTAAATAAAAGCTTGACCCTTGGTCTCTCACTGTGGCAGGAAGGATCTGTTTCTCCAGTTCCATGGTAGCTAGAAGGATGTAAGTGTTGTGTTGGGAGCCTCTGTAGTCTCTCTCCTCATATGTGCAGATCATCTTTGGGTGCTATAATGTCCTGATATCATTTACTGTACAGTATATGGAGCTACTTAGTGCTTGGATCTATTGGGACTGGGAGTTGGGAGGGGTTGCTGGAGATCTCAAGGGCTGTTTCTAATGCAGAAAAATCCTTAATGCGCAGTGTTTCTATCATACCTGTAGCAATCTGATTCATGTTTAAGAGTTTTTTGGTTGGCAAGTTGTGGGCTGTTGTAAAATACAGTTTTCTTGTTATTTTCAGTTTGTGAAAATTTAAAGCCAATAAAAACTAGTTCACAGTCCCTAAAAATCACTCTCTGAGCTCAAGTAATACAGTATTTTGAGACCCAAGCTTCTTTGTTGTAATGCTGAAGGTAGATATTTAATCCCTGTTGGAATTAGTAGGCACATGAGCATGCAGCAGCCACCTGGGAAGCACAGTGGTGAATCAGAATACCTTCATTTGCTGAAAGAAACCTGACAGAGACTCCAGGAGGCTTTGAAAGCTGACTTCTTGCTAAATATCTGGGGAGTGATTATGGAGAATGAAAGGGGGTCTCCAGGGAGAAAAGAAACACTTTTTTATGACTAACTGGTCAGGCTGCTTCAAATATCAATCAAAAAAGCCCAGTGCATGAAATGCTTCTGCCTGTTCAAAATACAGTATCTAGTTGTTGCTCTTGGGAGTGATAAACAACAGTTAGAATTACTTGCATTTATATACTGCGGCACTTTTCATCTTAAAGGATCCCAAAACGCTTTACTTTGGGACTGAAGTGCAGCACCCATCTAAAGGAGGAGTAGCAGTCATTATGAGCCAACAGTGCCAATGCACAGAAGATGAAATGGAGAAGTAGAAGTTATTTTGCAAATGGAATTAAGGGGGAAATGTAGAGAAGCCAGATTGTACCCAGAGCAGAATGTAGCAGGGCACTGGGTTTAACACCCATACACTTTTGAAAAGCATCATATCATTAATGACCAAGTAGTCAGAACCTCAGTCTAGCATCTCATCTGGAGTACAGCACAGTGTGTCCTTTCTCTAGGCTTAAGAATAGGTTCCACAATTCTGAACCAGAAGGAAGAGCGCTACAGGTCCACTTACACCTCTTACAGTACCAGCTTTCCTCAGAGGTCTCCCATCCCAGAACTGACCAAGCCCAGCTATAATAGGTTCTTAAAATCTGATGAAGTACTGTAGGACTATACGGTGGTAAGTGTGCTGTAAAAATCTCTTGGCTTTTTAAAAATATCTTGCAACTAGGAACTTGCAACAAATCTCTTGTGAAAAATGATAAAAGGAATGAGAAAAGAAGGAGCTGGTGATGTATTCACTAACTCCTGTCAGATTCCTGGATTTACATAAAGGCAAAGGTTTGAAGAACTGCTTGCTTTTGTGCGGCTTGTTCATTCCATGGTCTCCTCAGCATGACGTGAGCATTATACTGAACCAAATACTTTGAAGTCTAGCTCTTTAGAACCAAACTTTAATGGGTGCACCAGGGGCCTAGTTAACAGGAAAGCTATCTGTGACGAGCTACTGTACTTCTTTGGAAAGCCAGTGCTCTGTCATTTGGATGTGCTTCTATTTTCTATTTAAAGCATATCTATTTGTATTTGTACCCTAGATACAAATCTCAACTGTGCATACAATATATTACTATATTTTGTTTAACCCTACCTGAATTTCATTTTCTACATTTTCGAATTTTTGTTACTGTTTTTGATTTTTAGTAAATGTTGTACCATTTTACTGGTAATTATTTTTCTGAATTTCTTTTGATTTCAGATCTTTATTGTTGATGCCTTCTATTATCAGTTTGTTCTGAATAAAGGAAAATAAATACAGCAAAAAGGGTGGATTGGAGGTGCTAGAAGAGATTGTGATTCACCTTGGCAGTCATGCTTGATTGTTCCCTCCTTCACAGACAGACTGTGAAAAAGTTTGGGCAAACTGCTAATGCATATGTATTAATGGAAATATGGTTTCTGCCAAGAGAAATATCTAAACAAATGTGTGTTTACAGTAGTGAAAGTGCTGCCCAACAATTATCTGTATGGCACCAGCAATAGGCTGCTCTTGGAAACAAACATAGATTAATGTGCAGTTATTATGATGTAGAACTGTGACCATCACTGCAAGGCTGATGTTTAAAATTCCACACAGTTTATAACTTGTAAAATGGGGATTAACTAGTTAGGATATTTTTGATTAATCCGATTAATTCAGATCTGAGGAAATAGAAAAATATCCAAAATGAGATGGACTAATCTTTTAACAGGCAATCCCCTCATTTACATAAATCACAAATATTGAAAAGGATTTGATGTTTAGTCACCCAAGACAGTACGAACATACATAGATGTACTTTATGAATTCTCGTGGCTTCTCCTAATCTTTTTTTCCACATAGTATACATTTTGTGAAACTGTCAGCATTTTAAAATATGATGAGTTCTTGCCCTAAAGTACACTTACAATCCAATTTTATTTATCATGAAGTACTTATCTTGTAAGCAATGAACATTTAGTTGCAGGTAACGTCATTCTTTGGGGAGCAGAGTGTGAGGTCCCCAGCCAAAAAGGGGCTCCTTTACAGTATAGCTGTTACTTAGCTATTCTTTACACTGGTTTGCACGACTTGTTTTGCACCCCTCCCTCTAACCCATCTTCACTCCACACTTCAGCTCCCTGACTTATTCCTCACAGGCTGAGTGGGGTCCTGTCAGCCTCGTCCTTACAATCAGGTTGCCATTTCTTCAGCCAGGTGAGCTAAGTCAAATAAACTTTCAATATAATTTTTCATAAAAAAAAACTTTTTTGTGGCATTGCATTGATTAGGATTTGACCAAAGTACTAAAACAGTAATTGGGGAAAGACTGAGATCAGATGATCATGATATTTGTGGACCTACTGCTGTGGTGCTGAGAAAAGATGAAGAGTTGGTGTAGTTCCGTGCATCAGTTAGACGAAATGGATGAATGTGGTCTTAAGACACAAATTCAGACAAATTCTTGAATTCGGGTTACCAGAAATTGTTGAACAAAACAAGATGCCAAACTTCACTTTCATTGACTACTAATGTTTAAAGTGTTGTCCAGTGCTACTGTATTTTCCAGTGCCATATGACTGTAACCTGTTGCTAATAGCACAGAAATAAAATAGTCCATGTTTAAACTTAAATGACAAAAATCAAATGAAATCTTTAATGTGATTATTAACATGAAATGTTTTCGGGAGTATTTATTTTCCTTGCAGTTTCTCCAAATGAGCACAATGCGAGCTCTGCTTTCACCTTAAGCATGTCTTTTGTGGGGTGAACTACCTCATGCCATCTCTCTCTGGTGTGGAGCTTGACAGCTCTCCATCTCAAGTGCCTTTCTTACCACTGTCAGATGCATTTTTAATCTTCTACCTTGTTGTACTGTTAAGGAGCTGTAAGCAACATGTTATCGTGTTAAAATGCTCTTCAGCTCATTAATAAGCAGAGGAGTTTTCCAGATGAGTCAGGACAGAGTAGGGTTTCTCCTACACTCAGATGGAGCTAGTGTTTCAGTGATGCCATCTTGCCCTCACCATTTACCTTGACTGCCTCATCACTATCTAACTCAACAACCACAAAATCATAATATGCTATATCTGTGAATGAAAATTTGCTCGCAGGCACAAATAGCCTTGAAACTGCTTCTTCCTCTTTGTGCTCATTGGACATACATTAAATGCCACACTTCCTGAAATATTATAATCGAAAAACTTTCTGTTGCTTTCTATTTTGTGAAGTGTGTCTACTGAAAAATCAAACAAAATTAGATTTACTCTATGGGTTGTAGAGCTTTCTTGTGGCTAAAAGTCAATTCCTGAACTAAAAGCAGTTAAGTTTAATTGAAAATCTTTACAGTTTCTTAACTGGTCTCCTAGAGAAAGAGCTGCATCCCAGGGTTAATTTCAGGAAGTGACGGAGGGTAATGAGATTTGTTGACAGTACTATAGTGTTCATGTGACTGTCCTCAAGTTCTGGAAAGACAATTTAGTAACGTGGAGATCTCTGCTTGACCCAATCTGCTAATGCATTTATTTCTGTGGATGTTTCTGTGTGTAGATGAAGTCAGCAGGAGTTGGTGATGGTGGACTTTTCACACAGAGTTACTGCAACATCTGCAATGCCCAGCTCATCTCTGAGTCTCAGCGCGTCGCTCACTATGAGGTGAGACATCACATACAGTACACCTCACTTGAAATGAGTTTATTCAGGTTTTATCTGGTACTAAATGCTAAGGATATTCTAGACATTTCTGATGAAGTGCAGCTCTTGTGTTGGTTTGGTTAAGAAAGACGAGCCTTACAGTAAGCATAACTGTAAGCATGAAAAAGTATGGAAGCAGCCTACTGAGAATTATATCATTTTAAGAATTTGAAGCGGTAAAGCTTTATCTTAAAATTCTCAAGGGTTAAAACCATACTTTTACTGTATCCTTGCAGAACCCTGAGTTAAGTTTGTTTCGTGCTGCTTTTTGGAAGAACTCTACAAAGGCCTACGATGGCAGATTATGAAAGCAAAGGCCAGATGATTGGGCTGACTGGCAAAGCTATAATGGCACCTGAGCACCTAGCCCAGGGGTAAAACACTGTCAGACAATCTGTTGAGGGAGCCAGCTGGTCAAATTAAGGTCTGTATGTCCCTTCAGTATGACATGGAGGGATGCTTTTGGAAATCAAAGCAGAAATGGTGGATTGTACAAGACCCATCAGACCATTTATTCTCCCCTGAGTCTCCAAAGTAATAAACTTGCTCACTGGATTCTGAAGTTGTCAGAATAGTTTAATGTAGCTTTTGCTTTCTTCTTTGAACTGTAATTTGTCATGCTGCTCCAGCCTTCCCTGGTGATGGATAGCCCCCAGACACAGGATAAAAGCACAAGCAGGCTTCCCTTCATTACTGAGAGATGTTCCCGAGATCCCTAATGTAAAAGGGGTGCACCTGCTGTTCACCCTGGATTCGAAAAAGTCAGCTGCCATTTCAGTCCCACCTCCAGCAACCAGAGCACAGCTGCCACTTTTTCCAATTGGAACCAGTCTTCTGCGTTCCAGCAGCACTGACAGGTAGAAAAATAGCAGGCCTTGTGCTGTCATCTATCAAAGGACCACTCTGTCTTTCAGAGCTGTCCTTGAACTGGCCCTTGTTTCATGCACACTGCTCTTTATTCTCCTCTTTCGGCATGACTCCCCATCTGTTTCACAAGCCCCTCCTCCCTCACTCTTATGACTTAGGTTGAGTACTGCCCCCCACGCTCTCACCTCCCTACGCTTGTAGATTGTATGATTATTACATTATACAGCACGTTGGCACACGAATAATTCAGCCAGGCGTTCAGATGTTTTGTGGTTTCCAATGTGAGTTAAACATTCTGTGCTCCTGCATTCTCTTCTATGGCCTGTTACCAGCTCATCCCTCCTAGGACAATGTTTTCCAGGCTTTGAGGTCATCAGACACTGCCTGTTTCCCTGGCCCACAGGGCAGCTGACGACAGTATTGTGACTGGTGTAGATTTCAATTTCTGGAAAGTGAAGCACTTCGCAAAATATGTGCTGATGTAATCTCTTCAGTTTTGAGGGGTCACGCCACAAAGGGCAGTGTGTAGTGATGGCAAGCAGTTGCAGTTTCATGTTTCTGTTTCAGTAAAGTAGACTCATTTGCAGCAGAACATAGATTTTAAGTACTGTGGTCTTACCAGTGAATTGAAATTTCTTTACCATTAAAATAGGATAGTTTGAACTCATGCCCATGCTTCCTTATGGGTAGGAACTTGTGTGTGATCATGCTTGTCCCACTTTTGAGGTTGTAAACAGAAAGGCGGGCATATGGGTAATTGTTAATAAAGAAGCATATATATATATAATTCATTTTTAATTATTGTGCAGATTGGATACATTTTAGAAAAATAACCACATACACTGTTGTGCAAAAGTCTTAGAGATTTTGCATCATTTTCTACTAAAGTAAAGCTATTTTCTTGTACAAAAAGTAGTCTTTTAGAATCATGAATGTATAGAGGTAAAGGTATTATGTTAATGATGAAGAGATATTTAGATTAGAATTTAGATTTAATTATAATGGACTGGGCTCTACAATATTTTATATTGGTGTTCATTATTTTATATTGACTGCTCATGCCGAGTTTTACCTTGGGTTGCTGGGATCAAATTTTGTAATATTCTGAACAGTGTAAGGAACAATGACAGACTTGGTTTCTTCTCACCTAAACTACTGTAAGTGGTATTCATAGAATAGTTGTTACAGCTGTACTGTACATGGAGTTTAAAATAAAAGCTCAGTTGAGGGTTAAATCTATGTATAAATATTGTATTTACAGTATAGGTTACTCATATATTTTGTTTTCTCATCCCTCCCTTCTCACCATCTTCACACTTGCAGCAGGTCTCTGACTCATCCCTTTACAAGAAAGGGGGGGGGGGGATCTGACAGCCCCATCACTGTGGACAGGTTGTCGTTCTCCTCAGCCAGGAGAGTTGGCTGAGTTACACCAGTGACACTAATTCAAATCAAGCCTTTCCCCCATCTTAGCTAGTTTGTCCGAACTACTGAATAGTAGAACAGTAGTAAACCTAGTGGAGGCCTTGGGTAGATTATGTTCATACCATGCACCCACCATAACTCCTGATGCTGTTTCAGATGTGTAAGACCTTTGCACAACAGTGTATTTCAGTTTTAGCCTCAGGAAACTTGATTTTTTTTAGCAAGCTCAGCTGAGATATCAATGATCTGTTTTGTAATTCTAACGTGAACATTTTTAAAATGAATAAAACATAGAGTCTCAGTGAAATAAACATTTATATACTGAATTACTACTGTATGTGTACCATGCTATAGAATTAATCATTTCCTTGTATCCATTTTTAAAATAAGGTCCACAGTATTCCAGGACATGTCTGTATCCAGCAGAGGTGGAGACAATATCATTCAATCTATTGTGGCACAGCTATCAGATAAATACCTCATCCATGCTGTACATGACTAATTAGATGTATTTGCAAGCTAATAAAGTTAGGACATTCCTTTACCTGCTTACAGGCTGCTCAGGTAGGGAAACCTCAGCTCTTTTCCTTGCTGGTAAAGAGTTGAGGGTTGCAACGTGTTAAAATAAAAATCAGATCAAGAAAATGCTTTACTTAGCCATTTACTGAAAAATGCAATCTTAAAAAAGAATGTTTAAGAAAGCAGTAAAGCAGACCTTTGTGAAGCTTTTTCCTGTTATGTGACATGTTTTTAATAGCCAAGGTGGACAGAATAGTAATAATAAATAATAATAATACTTTCTTCATTCCAAGGATTCCAATTACCTTTAAACATAGAAGAAGGCACACATCATATAAAACTGAAGAGTAAAGCCCATCTGATGTACGGATGACACCCATTGCGCGCCAGCAGCCCCACTGCCCAGCAAGCTAGAACAATTGAAGTAAAGGGGAAAATGAGAGCCCAGAGTGGAATTTTATTCTACAGGCACACTGTAGAGAGGTGTAAGGGTTTATGTAGGGTTATATAGAGACATTTGTGTATATTTAGAATTTTTGTACTCAAATTTTCTCTCCTGTCACAGAGCAAGAAACACGCCAACAAAGTACGTCTCTTCTACATGCTGCACCCAGAGGATGGAGGACCCCCCTCCAAAAGACTGAGGCCTGATAATCCAGTAAGTGCGCCAAACCTGCGTTGATCTAGAACAGAGGTGTTCAATCCCGCTGTGTCTGCAGGATTTCATTCCAGGTCAGCTTTTCACAAGCTAAACCAGCTGGTTTGTTGGCTCAATTGGACCAATTTAACAGCCTCTCCCAGCTGCTGCTTTATACTGTAGAACCCTTGAAAACCTGCAGAAGCAAAAGCCCCCCCCAGGACCACAATTGAACACCCCTGATCAGTAATATTTCATTTGTACAGTATGAGGTGACACGCGGTGTTTTGTTATACAGTATATTGGGTTACAGCAGATGTATTTTCCAGTAGTGATATTTTTATGTTCCCTTGACAACGTGTATATAGGAATTAAATCAGGAAGCACCTCTTTACATAAATACTTGTAGGGTCTGTAGATCAAACTGCCCAGCCGTGTTTTTGAGGCAGATTCCCTGGGATTTTTGAAGGCGTCCTTGGATCAAAAATATACTAGCAACCAAATCAGTGAGATGGGCTAGATGGTATCCTCTCATTTCTGAACTGTTTTGTGTTCTCATGTACAAGCTGCCTCTGTCCTTCTCTCAATTTGACTGAGTTTCAAAGTAGTGGGAATGGTTTAGTTCCCACATTGCTGAAAAAAAATCTTCTGTGAGTTTTGGTAAAGTCTGAATGTTCAGAATGTGAAGTTTGATTTGTGTGAAGGGTTGTTTTTGTCTTTCAGTGTGGGCTAGGGTTTCTTGCAAGAATACTTTAGTCATATTTATTTACTAATTGTAGTAAATGTTGGCCAGCCTGCTATTGTGGATATACTTAAAGCACTAAGCATATTTTCAAACTTCAGACTTCTTCTGGTGGTGCAGAAAAAGAATCACAGACACCCCAAAAATAGTTTAACATAAAAACTGTTTCTTTGCCAAAAATTCATGGGTCTTCAATTGTTTTTTTTTTAAATGATAGCAGTAGTAAGGCCGTGGTGTATCCTGGTGTATAAGGTCTACACCAGTACAGAGGCGATCTGTACCAATACAAGAGCTGTACTGTATGTAGAATTTTGCTTTTTTGTTATTTCTACATTGGTCATTTTCTCCTCTAAACTCATGGTTCAATCATGCTCTCTCCTCCACCAGCACTGCGGCTGGCAGGCCAGCTAGACAGCTGCCACAGGGCTATGACAGGCTCCTATGAGATGGCATTATCCCTTCACCCAGGGGACCTTTGCTATTCATTCTAGTGGTTTTGCCACTGGTTCTGCTTGGAGGTTCAAGATTAAAGATTTGGCAGCAGCTTTTGGTGGCCCTGACCGAGTGTCAGATCTTGCGCCCGCATGGAGAGGTCACAGAGCTCTCTGGCTTTGCCAGAACCTGATCCTCCTATTTGCCGTAGTATCATAATAGTGAGGTCACTTGAACATTAGAGAACGTCAGGGCTACGAATTCGTCATTCCACAGGTGCAGGTCTCTTCTGGTTTATGATGCATAAACAATCTGGAAACTGCTGTTATCATACATAATTGAAGGTGTCCTTATTAACTGCAGTAACAGATGATATCATCAAATTATTTTACTGTTATAACAAAATCAAAACCTGATTGAGCTACCGTGAGACCAGTACTTGGTTTTCTACATACAGAGGAAATAGACACAGCACTTATTTCATTGTAAGATAATTGTAAAGAAGCAACATTTTGATTCAGTAGTTTTTAGACAATAAATGGAAGACTAATTATAACAGTAACAATAGCACTGTCTTCTGAAACAATTATTCCATGCTTGGATTCTGAGTAATATTGTAGCATGTAATATAACAGGTTAATTTTGCCACAAAGCCTGGTGCTCCTGAAACACTACAACTCACATTCCTTCATCCCCTTCCTGATGGTGCAGCTGTTATTTCCATCTTTCTCATTGCCTTATAACTTCAAAAGAATTCTCTGTAGTACAGTAGGTTACAGCTGTGGACACATCACAGTGATGTCTGGAAATGATGATGTATGGCGCTATTACAAGTTCGATGACACTTTTAAACTCAAAGTCTTGGAAGCAAAAATAAGTAAAATCATTAGAAATGAACTCGGTAGAGGGGGGCATTGGAGCAATGACACAGGCTGGAGTCTATAATTTCACAAACCTGAAGTGAAAATTGGCTAAGATTTCTGCACAGCAGCCATCACTGTTGTTCTGTTTGTACATACGTGGAATTAAGAAGTGATTAATACCTGCTGTTTAGAGAACAAAGGAAAGGTTAGGATAAAAGCTTAGGCTTTGTGGTAAAAAGCAGTGCTTCAGGAAGGTTTAACACAATTTTAGCTAAATTTATCTGTTCCTTTTGCAAATTCCCAATTTAAAATAAGACACTTTCTAAAATCTTCTTTTTTTGTTTGAAATAAGTGAAGAAAAAGGTGGAAATTACGCTGACATTTCCCAGCATTGTGGCTATGTGGGACCCGAGCCGTGTGCAGTCCCACCTGCCAACTTGTCTCCCTGCCTGCCTGGCTGTTGCTAAGTACGCAGGCTACTATAATTGCTGATGGAATCTCTGCAAAGGGAATTAATCGTCCTATGGAAAAAAAATCAGCTAGTGATAAGAAGGAGTTGTTGTGGCCCTAGTTGTCTGCTCATTAGGAGCTTGTTAATAAATGGATTTCTGAGGTTATAAATAATTCTGTCACGGACACACAGGAAAGCGCAGATAAGGCAGGCTGGCCTGTATCTGAGGAGGTCAGTCTCTTTGAGCACTGGAATCAAAGTGCTTTCTAATTGCAGTGACCCACATGGGACCTACCTTGTCTCCCAGGATCATGCTTCTCAGCCTTGGCATGTAGAACAGTCCTTAAGGTGGAACAGGGGGTGCAGTTCACCAGCTCTTCAAGCCTCTGGGCTGCTGAGACCTGGGTATCAGGCTACGTCCAGGTTTCATTTAAACGGCTGTGATGTAGTGCTGCTAGCCTCACGAGACAAAGCTAGATGCCTTTGATGCAAGTTTAGAGAAGGCATGGAAAAGCCAAATGGGTCACAGATAGTGAATCACATCATAAAGGAGATGTCAGTAAAATGATATGGCATCACATATTGAGTTTGTTGTGTTAGGAAAGCTAAACATTATAATAGACTTGATTTGTTTCATCTGCTTTTCAGAGAGGAGATGTACTGTATAGTACATTTTCAGAGCTCTTTCTTTCCTTCCCTTCACATTTTAAGTGCATTCAAAAATACTGAGGGAATCCTGATTTTCAATGAAGCCATAACTTCTATTTAGGATATTTTTAGATAAGTTGACTGTGGCAATTCCTGGACTTATATAAGCAATGTAGCATGTGTTTGTCATTTCAACAGAGTGTGAAGGTGTTTTTGGATTTATCATCTGTCTTTGAAAGCTCTAGATCCAGCCCCCTGATCCTGTGTGCTGAATGAAAACAGGCTCTTTAAGGCAGATAATCTGAGCTTCCCTGTCTTTGTGCTTTCAATCATGAACAACCTGGTAAACTGACAAAAATCTTGTTACAAACGTGGTGAAATGTGAAAGAAAATAATAAACTGCTACAGTATGTAATAATCAGTTCTTAATATTTGATCATGTTAATGTTCAGAAAGCTTCCTCACTTTGCTGATTTACACTTTTCCTAGAGGTTGTGTTGCTTGTTCCAGAAGCCAGTGGAGCTAGTGTAGAGAATAGGATGTTTAAACTTATATTACACACAATGGTACATGATTTGTCAGAGATAGAGAATTAACACACAGGAGGTATTAATTTGAGTCTTGGGAAAGCTGAAATGTTCATTGATCTAAATTTTGTGTTCCTCTCAAATGGCATGACTTTGTGTCTAAAACAGTAAATGATTCAGACACTCCAGGGTTTTGGTGCTGAAGTCTGCAGCATACTGACTGAAGATGAGTCGAGGTTTTCCTTTACGTAACCCAGTGGGTCTCTGAAAAAAGAGAAGTCAAGGATCTTGGTGTGTTCCCCATAGCCCATAGGTTTATTTATTTTATCCCTCCCCCCTACAAAACATTCATGTACTGAAGTCAGAGTGGGAGGACGAGATAAACACAATTAATTAAAAGCCTGTTGTTAAGAGCAGGGCAAGGTCAGACAAATTCAAAGCCATGAGACTTGTTTAGCACTTATTTTTATTTGCAAAATGGGTCACATGTAAATGAGCCTCAGCAGATGTGCATGACAGGCAGTGTGAGTGCGATCTGTGAAGGAAGAAAGGGTGCATTTGAATAGAATTTACACCAAAGACAAAAAAAAAGACTGTCTTCAGCTCCATACATTATTTGGTGATAAGGAGAGAGTTATTTAAATGTCACTGCTTTCAGTAAAAAAAATATCTTTCTGGAAACATAATGGAAAACTGGTGATACTGTACCTTTCTAAATAAAAGTGTTGCTTCCTTGTTAGCAGCCTCTGTTAATGTATTTATAGGTTATTGCTCTATTGCTTTTATTGCTGTACAGTATATACACATTTGTATGACCTGACTACTTAAATATATTCCTTGCTGAAAATGCTGAAAAATATCTAATTCGCCTGTGCCATTTAGTTACTTCCCCCATTCAGTCTGATATTGAGCTCAGTAAAAGTCCTACTCTGTTACTTGATTAACGCTGACTGATGATATTATAAATGCTGCCTCCGTATAATTTTATCCTTTTTCCTTTTTCATTAAGACTCTTGTGTTTACACATTGCAAGCACATTTTAGAACATTTGGAGAGGTGACTTTGGGATACGTCCACACAAAACATTTGAGAACCCAAATACAGTATGTGAGTAAGCCTTGGGAAGAGAGAATCCAAAAACATTCTTCCTCATGAATTAGTTTTTTTGTATAAAAAGAGGGTTTGTATATCATTCTGAATTATGATTTATTTCTGCTGATGATGTTTAAATAGAAACACCTACAGAGCTGACACATACACCACGAACTCTTAAATTGTAATGATGATTGAACTTGCTGATTGTGCTTTTTTCCTCTCTGGAGTGTCTTGTGCTAAGCAGCATAACATCAGGATTGGACACAGCTGTATAACAGGAGTAGGTGGTGTGGATTTGGATTTGAAGTGCTAGCATTAAGTGTGACAAGTGTGCCTGGTGCCTTTCTTACACAGAAATCACCGGACTTTTGAAGCCTGGTTTGAAAAATTCAGGTCAGCAGTTGGTAGAAATAAACAAGAGAACAAAATTTATTTATTTTTAAAGTCACACTTTGAAGTCAGTACTTTTATATGCATTAAGCCAAATTCACACCATTTCCCTGCCTTGCAGTGCACAGCTAAGGAGTACAACTAGCTAAAATTAGCAAACGGATTTTACAATCATAGTAGCAATCCTTTATGTAGTAATACATACATTTAATTTTTTAACTTATGCTGTTTTGCAGTATTTCAGGTTTGTCCTTCTGGTATGGCTTTAAAGGTTGAAGAAAAAGAGTATCTGAAGTTTTCATTTTTCTTTTCTATGTAAAACAGATTATTGATAATCTAGAGAACACTGCAGTTCCAAGGAGTCATAAATGCCGTATTTAGTCTTACAGGGAACAATAGCTTCAACAGAGCAATAGTGCCTACTGTAGGTCATGAAAAGAGACAATCACAGATAATGTGAGCTATGTAAAGCTGTGGTTTCCTGGCTTACAGGTATGGGCTGTTATACTTTTGCTCCTTGGTCAATGCCTGCAAACTCACAAAACCCAATCTGATGTGTTTTGCATGAATGTATTTTGAATCTGTAAATTCACATTATTTTCTATAATTGGCTTAAACCGGTGAGGTATTTCTGCTGTTCTTAAATGTGTGAGTTAACTGCATGTGCATTTTTTTAGAACCTGGCTGTCTGTTTGTTAAGGACAAACATTGCACTGGAGTTTAATTTTTTTCAATCATATTAACTTCTACTGTATATGGATTTAAGCTCAGAACAGGTAAGGATTTGTCTCTATGAAGAGATTGCTCTCTTAAGATGTCTCTTAAATATGAGGAACGCCTGACAGTAAGTAAATTAAATTAATTTTTTTGTGATCAAGTGTTAGAATATTCTAATCCATGTGAATTCAACATTACTTAATAGAAAAGCTTGGTCTCTTCTCAGCCAATCTAAATAGTAAGCACAGTAAAACGTATTCTAATAGAAGAAAACTCCGGTGGAGGCTTTTAATAAATTGTTGATGCTCTAACTCCTGATTGTATCTAAATGTCTTTAAATTTTTCATAGCAGTATATACATATATAAAAATGAGTGATATACTAGAACATACCACAAATTTGAGAACAATTGCAGCAATGAGCCATCTGTGAAAGGAGCTAATATTTTCTCTTAATGTCAGAGGTCCACTCTTATGATCTCATTTTCGCAGTTTCTCTGGTCAAAAAGAGAGGCACACAGGCTACTCAGTCTGAAAACCATGTACACTTCCTGTAGAGCACACCCAAAGGTGAAGAAGCTTGATCTGTGACATTCAACCAGCTTTCCCTTACAGAAGGATTTCATGCCAACCATGTGGAATCCCATCTAAAGAACAGAGGTACAATGCTACACATGTATGTTTATGTTTTTAATTATATCATGTTAGCAAGCCAGACCTGTGACCGTTTTACTCCTGAGGCCATGTTAGAAAGCAGTTTGAAGGAGCTATTAATTTCAGATATTTGTATTAAATAATGTTCACTGTGGCAAGACAATGGAAAGAAGATCTCCAAATTGCCACCTTTTGGTGTTTGCTGACAAAGGACTTTAGCTCTTCAGTCAGTGAAACTCAGGATCAAAATGACAATCTCTTGTAGGAAAAGGGAAGAGAATCTTACACTGTGGGAATGCTTCCTTGAGGAAGAAAAGCAGACACAAGCAGACAACCTAACCCCAAGCCATGGGGAAATCCAGCAATTACACCATGTCAGTGCCTCTAGACTGCTACATTGAGCAGGATACTCTACCACACTACCCAAAGACTTGACATTATGTATTACTGTATACATAACAATCACAGTCTAACAAAATCAGTATGATAAGTATTATGTACAGACATAAACTTGAAAGAAGTAAGTGGAAAAAAGATCCTGTGAGGTATAATCCCCTGAATGAATAAATAAATCATTACATGCATTCTTAGGCATTCAAAAAGACTTTTGGCGGTATGCTGTAAATATTTTAAGCATACCCATGAATATATGATAAATATTCACTGTTTTATTCCTGGAAAATGTAGACCATGTGCTGTTTCTTTTTTTGTTAGGATTATCTCAGTGTTTTCTGACATCTCCTGCTACCAATAGTGAAATTGCTCCAGCAGTATTGACAATGTGTGAGCTAATTAGTCATTATGAAAAATTGCAGATGCATTAAGTAAAGTTGCGTTAGGAATGTGAGGGAAGGTTCAGGGGATTTCAGGGGTCAGAAAAGACAATAATCTACAGTACAGTAAATGGAGAAGCAGATGGAGGAAAAGACAGAAAAGGGAGGGAGGGGAGAGCTCAATGGTATATGAATTAATATTTCAGGGATGTTTAGCAATGGAGTGGAAGAAGAGTTAGAGGAAAAAAAATATTTTCTATTGAATCTAACAAAAAATTGTTAGAGAAAACAAGCAACGTGGCTTTCGATTAATCTTTATGTCATATTCTGTTTGACTAAGTCAGTATAGCTTGATTGTTGTCAAAGTCTTGTAGAAATGTTGGATAATGAAAGATGTAATAAGACATGTTTGTACAATTCCTTGAAACGGGGAGAATAAACAAAAGGTAGTAGATCACAGGCAGTTAGGATGCTTAAAAACCGAAAAGAGAAGGCAGTAACAGACAGACACAGAGACAAGCACACAGTCTTAGATTGTCCACTGAATCTGAGGAGACAAGTGGAGAGGAGAGGGCTGACAGAGAGCTGACAATCCTATTAAATATTTCATAATGAGCAGTGAAAATCAGTCCGACTATGGCCCTGAGGGCAAACAGTAAGGAGAAAACTGGATGTCTTAACTTTGTCTGGTAGATTGGAAATGGAGTCTCACTGCTGCATCAACATAAACAGAAATGCTATACTGTATGTCATTATTTCACAAAAGTTTGAGCTTTTTAGAAAAGAAAAGATACTGTATATAAAGAGCTGTATACATTTTAAGCAAACATCACCTCACTTTCTGACAGTTACACTACATGTTGTTCAACAGATTACGTTTTGCTTGACTGATGAATCCACCATGAATAACTGTCTTAAAGCAGGTGCCTGCAGTATTTACTTGTACTATATCACCAACACCTGCTAATGTTGTGAAATTAAGAAGGAGCACGTTGATCTACGTAATTCAGACTACTGATCTCATTATCAAGGGCTATATTTTTCCCTATTTTATATTTTGGAGAGTTTGTTCAAACCCTAATGAAGATGGGGAAGAGGCATGTTTCAGATAGTGAGCTTTATTGGGGTAACTCACCTGGCTGAGGAAACCAACAATCTGTCTGTAAGGAGAGGGCCCCCTAAAGAAATGAGAAAGTCCCCTTACTGCCAATGCAGAATTCTTAAGTTAGGAAAACCAAAGAGAGGATATGAATGAGAATTAGCCTATGAAAAGAAAAGAAAGCTTTAAAGGAGGGTAAAAAAGGGGAATGGATGAGAGAAAGAGAAAATGGGTGCAGAGGAAGGGATGGGGTGTAGTCTCGGGGATCCAGTTGTTATAGAAGTATAGATTCATCAGAAGTTTTTAGAATAGTTGTAGAAGTGAATTTATTGTTTTTTTTTTAACTGGGGAAATTTGTTCCCAAGTTAAAAACACTAAAACTCTGCAAATTACAAAACAAGGCAAACTGCTTTTCTCATATCTCATCGGCTTTTCTCGCCAATTCTTGGTTTTATCAGTCTCACAAGTAGAGTTTAGCTTAACACTAATCCCAGAAAATTGCATTCCAGTCCAGTTTACGAACCGATAGGTTACAATAGGATTCAGACCCTACCTATTATTTTTATAATTTTGTAAAATTCCAAAATTATGCATGCACAATTGATCATTTATTCAAAACCTGAATGATGAAACTAATGACTTCTAAGGGTAAGATAAGTCACAGTCAATGGAACAGTTCCCTCTGCCTGGCTTGTTTAGACTAAAGCCTTCAGATTTCTCAGCCCCATGGATTGTGGCAGGATGTGTCTAGAAGGCATGTCCCAGGGATCTAAGCAGATCTTGCTTCTCACTCTGATAATGGAGGGTTTAATGAGCCCAATTTGAAGTCTGTTAGCTGCGGTGCTCAGAGCCTGATACTCTGGGAGGACTTGGCTCTGGCGCTAAGCTCTGCAGCCCACAGATATGATGATTCCAATTACAAGCAGTGCGGTCAGTTTCGCTCCAGTCCCTTACCCATTCCTGGGAGATAAATTCCTAGTCCCCATCCAGTTGTGAGGACATCCAATAATTTCTGAGCTGGCTTTTTTCTTTAGATGTCAGCAGCTTGCCTTTCAAATGAACTTTGCACTGACTTCTCGCTGTCCTCTTCATGTAAAGAGAATAGCCAACCATTCTGCAGCAGCATGTTTGCATTCTTATTTACGCATTGTTTTGGCCTATTTGTTTGTTGATCTGTAACCACCTTCAGGCACCTGGAGATTTGTATCCAAACCTTGGTTCATTTATAATTAAGGCTAATTATTGGCAGAGGACTGCAATCAAACTAATTCATATAAATATTTAATCTGACTAGTGACATCCAGGGAATACTGAATGTTCACATGGTGAATGAAGCAGGTTCAGTTTCATGCATCAGAAAGATGTGAAGGCCAAATTGTCTGAGTCATATATCATATATAAGAAAAAATGTGTTCACTAATGACTAATGAAATTTGTCTTCCCTTCTTCCTTGAGCAAAGAAAAAGGATAATCTATATATTTTCTGACAGGCATTATATTTTCTTTTATTTACTGCATATTCTTGAAAACAGTCCTGATAGTATAACTTAACAAACTTATTTATTTTAGAATTATTTAAAACCTCAAATACTGTACATATATCATCATGTATTTGTTTCATTTTTTACTTTTGTGTAATATATTACAAAAGCATACTAAGGATTTTGCTATTCTAAATATACCATTTATAAATACCTCCCTTGGTAGCATCAGTTAAGAGTGTGCCATCTTCCTACAGGCTCTGTTTCTAAAGCCCACACACTTTCCTCATTTGTTTCTGCCTTGTTGTTGGCACCACCTGCATAACATCATGCCTGTCAGACTGTCATGGTGACCCACACCATCCTCTTTCTCTCTGCAGGACAGCGATGAGTGTGAAGTGGACAGGAACAAGTGCTGTACCCTCTGTAACATGTTCTTTACATCTGCCATTGTGGCCCAGTCCCACTACCAGGGAAAGACTCATGCTAAGAGGGTGCGGCTGGTCCTTGGAGAGCCACCCAACATGCCCAGCACTACAGGTACAACAGAATGCATAAGACAGGAGTGGTATTAGCTCTCTAAATGGCAGATACGGTACTTCTGCTGGCATGTTACCTCAGGCCTCTTCCTCTCCAATCTCTGCCAATAAAATGCTAACCTTAAAGTGATTTTTACATCAGCTGTGGCACAACTACACCGATGAAAAAGCAGCATGAGTCTGAGAGGTTTCCTCCCACAGCACCATTGTCAGACACCCTCCATTTAACTCCTGTCTGCAGCTGCGGTGGGCTACGCAGACTTCCCCATTTGGGATATAAATATGCCATTACTGCCTTCCCTGTGCGAATATTATGACAGCGAGCCATTAAGAAATGATGAAAAGGACCTTTAAACAATTCAACAGAGATGATAAGTGAAGTTGAAATAATAGCCTTGCCCACAAGAGAGAATCCCTACAGGCGCACACAAGCAACACACATTTCCTCACCCATTCAACACACACACACTCACCAACCTCACTTATTGGAACCTTATTTATACTGGAACCTTAGACTTATTTCTATAGTCTTGATACAATTTCTCTGCAACTCAATGTCATAGGAGCACAGTAAAACAGGAGAGGAAGCAAGATACCCATTGACTAATTCTTACACTTGTCTTACCGATGATTTCCTCTTACTTGCTCCCTGCATTTTCCTTTGCAGAGTAGTTTTGTATTCCGAAACTAGCGGAATATCAGCATTCGTCTTTATTATTGATATGGTGGGAATAATGTGGGACTTGGGTTTGAAAGTTGTCTTGAACAGTTAGAAAAAATGCATTGCAGTGAGCCAAGAGCCATGAACAGTGTGCTGTATATATAACTACATTGTGCTATATTAGATAATGGGCACTCTGATTGAGTAATGGGATGCTACAATACATCCAGCATAAACAGGTAAATTAGTACATTGCATAAAAGGGATATTTATTGGAAGGATTATTTGTACAGTAGCATTTATCTCAGATCTCTTTTAGACAATTAAAAATCATGGACTTAATTCAAAACCAACAAATCCTACGTTTAAAATATTTTCAGCGCTGTGAATAAAGGACCATATGCTTCACTTTTCAAATCCCAGCTTGATGTTTATTTTAACAGCATTGTTTCTTCACAACATGTTGCCATACTGAATGCGTGTTTCTACAGTCTTCCTTAAATATCTCACGAGTTAGTGTCGTCTTATAAAGAGCACATCATAGGCAGAGGAAGAGCATAAGTGAATCAGGACGTAGTGCTACGGGCTGTAGTTGCTTTACTACAGTGTTATTGATTTCTGTGCAGAGGTGATGTGGGAAGGGTCAATATCTTGCTCACTGGCCTCTGCTTATCACAGTTTAGTAACAAACACCAGAATATTTATTAGACATGTAGTCTGACATTAGAGGTAAGATTAGACTTTGGTTTGAAATAGCTTTTTTATAGGGAATTTTATACCGATGCATACTCAAGGCAACTGAATATCTTAACAATAAAAAAAAATAATAGAACAATACTTAAAAGAATAAAAAAAATAAAGAAAAATAGTTTGTGTTTCAGACACTTTCTAAAACATCTCTAAAAATTAAACATACTGTAGTATCAGCTCAGTAAAATTAATGTTAATTTAATTTGAGATCCCGTTAAAGTAATTAATTACTTGTTCAGTAATCTGGACCTGGAATACAGTATAAAGAAAAAAATATTTTGAAATTTCTCTTCATTTAAAATGAAATATAATGAGTACAATTGTATAAAATGTTCCATATAGAAGGTACCGTTGACTGTAAAGCACTGATTTCTGTTTCCCATAGTAACAGCAGCTGCAAAGGATAATTATTTAATTGTTGTTTCCATTAGTGAGTGGATTGGGTACCCACTTCATGTGTTTATGATGTCACATTTATTTGGATGTTGTGGAGAAGTGTTTAAGGGACAAATATCCTTCTGATTGTGGTGAGCTGAAGAAATTTGTTGTATACAAGAGGACAAAAAATGCTGCACAAAAATCTACTATACAGTACATATCAGAAAAACATCACATTTAATTAATAAGGGCAACTACAGAACAAAACATTTTTAATTGAGGGCCTTTAATCATGATCATATTTCACTTTATCTCAGTTTTGTGTGTTATTTCTTCATTAAAGTTAAACTTTTCTTCTGCTTCTAGGATAGCACATTGGTGGAAATAGTTTTACAAAAGTACCCACGCTTGTACCTAATATAAAATATTATATATAAATATAAGTGATACCTCCTTTTATAACCCAGGAAAATAGGAAGCCCTCTATAATGTTCAGTTCCACTGCACTTCCAAAGAGCAGATTGTCATGTAAAATTTTTTGTGGTCTTATATATAACTGGAAAATTGTGAATAAATGTGACCCATGTTCTTTTTTCTGGAATACACTTATTTATAACATCGCTAGTTTAATTTACAATATAACATTTCAGATTTCACATTTCACATTTTTATGCAAGGAACATTATCCAAAATATAAGTCTTTCTATTGTATGATGTTTTTTGTTCCTATTCATTGGGTGTTTCACCTCATCACCTGTGCCTAATTAAATGTCTCTCTAATTAAGTGATTTATTTACTTAAGTGTATCCCAGACAGCCGTTATTGATCAATTAATCAAAATAATGCTAAAACCACTATTTTTCTAAATACATATGTGCATAGATAGTATGATAAATGTCTTTTGATGCTCAGCATATCATTTCAATATGCAGTTTTAATTTTCATAAGTGCAAAACAAAAGGCATTGCAGTCCCATTGCCAGTATAGAATTGTGGGGAAGCTGGAGCCTATCCTGACAAGCAAAAAGTGCAAGGCAGGATACACCCTGGGCAGGACACAAGTCCACCACAGGGCACACACAAACACGCACAACATGGACAGCTTTCCAGAAGCCTATTAACCTAACGGTATGTCTTTGCACTGTCGAAGGAAACTGTAGCACCTGGAGCAAACCAACACAAACATGTGGAGAACATACAAACTCCACACAGATAGCACCCAGGTCCAGAATTGAATCCAGGGTCCCAGAGCTGCAAGGCAGCAATACTAACAACTGTGCCACTGTGCTACACCCCTATAGAATTATTTTATACAATTTCTATTATAACATTGTGAGGATCATAACATGCTCTTACTGAAGTAGAAGGCGAAGATGAAGTTCCAGAGAAGGTGATGAATTGGGTTTGAAAATTATTGGACAGGAAAGAGGTATCTAATCAAGCAGACAAGCATGTGTCTGCATTGTTGCCTGCTTGACTGCATCAGGTGATGAGAAGTCAAATGGTCTAATTGAGGGGAAAATGGACTTATATTCTCATTAATAAGTCATTTCTTAGAGGTCAAAGAGGAAGACAAACGCTTTTTCTTCTCTAACAGCTGTAAAATCAAGGTCTAATATCAACCATTTGTACTGGAAAAGAACATTGCTAGAATCAAATGCTCAATGCCTAGGCAAAGTAAGCACCATCAGAGATCAAACTTGTACTAAATTAAACCTATCCCTGGTACCTCCTTAAATGAATCATCTTTTTAACCCTAATCATATCCATTACTGTAGCACCTCACTAAAACCTTGAAAATGTGAAACTTAGGAATCAGATGGAAGGTCCCTTAGATGAGTAATCTGAGCATTGTACAGATGCTTAGTACAGATATACCTACATGTATTATACAGTCCCTCATTTAGCAATATAAATAATACCTATTTCTTCTCCATCTAGAAAGGAAAATGCAACTTTAACATGTACTGTATTTATGAATACCACTATCTTAAAATACATTATTAAAGTCTATAGTTTATTAAACAAAAAAAAACATTATGTTTCTATTTGTGCTGATAGGTTGTGAAAGAAAGCCTGTTAAAGGTAACCTTGAAAAACCTACAAATTATTCCAGTTCTTAAAGATACAAGTGTACAGTACATTGCTCACCTTGACCTTTCATTTCTTTGAGGTCCACTAAGCTGCTAAGCCTCTAGTATCTGATATACTCAGGCAATCTCATCTTCAAACTCATCTTTCAGACCATCATAAATGAAATTTCTGTCATTGAAAAGCACTTTGACACCAGCACAGGTCAAATTAATACTTCCCTCTCCTCCCTAGGGGCAGAGAGAGGGCTGGGGAAGCCCACATTCTTTCCATAGTTTCTGTCTAAGCAGAATCTTTATGGCTTTTATTTTCGCTGTGAGCCTAACCCTAACCCTAACCCTAACCCGTATAATATCTTGGCTTTTTACTGCCCTCACTGTTTTATCCCATACAAGTGCTCTTTTCCTCTCAAAGAAATTCTTGTGCTCTTTTGTTTGTGCTTATTAAATAGGAAACAGTTTTTTTCCTCTTTGATAACTTTTCTAGTCTCTGCTGCATGCCCTGAGACAATGTAAAATACAGAGTTAAGGCATAGCTAACTATGGGAAAAGTGTGGCAGAGACCTGGGAAAACATGGTACCTTGTGGGACCATTCATTTAATTACAAAACAGTAGTCAGTGGAAGTTCCTGCTTGTAAACCATTTGACCAGAAACCTCAACAGGGGAGCTGTATTAT